>NC_090271.1:248222545-248554211 GCF_040414725.1 Anabrus simplex
ATTTACGAATATATAGCAGCTATTATGAAATCAAAGTCCAAAAAATCATGTGGACTTGATGGGATACCTTCCTACATCCTAAAAGCATGTTCTGATGTGTTACTCATTCCTCTTCTGAGAGTGTAGGCTATAATTTGATACTTAAGAAGCAGACATTTCCCAATGCCTGGAAAATATCGAGAATTTGTCCAATCTTTAAATCTGGGGACAATAAGATGATTGAGCATTATCGACCTGTCTGTATTTTATGCGCTCCGTGCAAAATCTTAGAACAGATCTTATATTGTCGTATTTTCGCTCATGTAAAGAGGGCTATAAGTGAATATCGGCATGGCTTTATGCCTGGTAGATCAACAGTAAGCAATCTAATTAATTTTACTAAGTATTCTTTTAATGTTCTACATAAGCAAGGAAATGTTGATGTAATTTACTTGAATTTTTCGAAAGCCTTTGACAAAAATTGATCACGACATTTTATTGAAAAAGCTCTCTGAATTTGGAATGACTTCGCCAATGCTAACACTGATTTCATCCTACCTTAGAGACAGAAAACAGTATGTAGCATATAGCAATTGTAATTCAGACATTTTTTCTGTACATCTTGGTGTTCAACAGGGTTCAGTCTTGGGTCCATTGCTATTTAACCTTTATGTCAACGATCTCCCTTCTAAGGTTAGGTTTTCAAACTGCCTTTTATATGCGAATGATGTAAAGCTTTACAAGAAATAAAATGTGATGGAGACATCGACAAACTACAAAGTGACTTAAATCATACATACGAATGGAGTATAGAAAATGATTTATATTTCAATATAAATAAATGTTGTTTCTTAAAATTACACACGGCAAATCCCCTAAGGAACACGTGTACTCTATCAACAATGAATTACTGACGCAAGTTAATTCAATTAATGATCTAGGAGTACACATCACAAACAATTTGTCTTTTAACCTACACATGTATGACAGAATTAATGATGCCTACAAAAAACTGGGCTTCTTAATCCGATACACCAGAGACCTGAAGAATATCCAAGCCCTCACACTTTTGCTCAGCACACTTGTGAGGTCCAAACTTGAGTACGCGTCGGTAATTTGGTCTCTCCTTTATAAATTTTATCAAAACCATGTAGAGAAAGTTCAAAAACGATTCTTAGGTTATCTTTACTTTAAATAGTATATCAATGTTGTCCCTAGCGGCATAATCACTATAAAGATCTCGTGAAAGAATTTAACTTCACTTCATTATTAAATGGACGTATAATAAATGATCAAAAATACCTCCATAGAGTTATCAATAACGTGGTAGATAACAGTTACTTTCTACAACAATTCTCGTTCAATACCCGAAAATGCAGTTTAAGACACAGACATCTCTTGTTTCTTCCGATTTATAAAACAGTATTTTATAGAAGCTCACCGCTGTTCAGAATGCGCACTACATATAACGTCACAGTTCATAAATTTCCTGATCTTGATTTAGACTTTGCTGTTAGATACAATTATTATGTAAAATTATCGAAGAAGGTACACAGTTAAAGCAATGGTCGCACTATGCTGGGCACTTTAGGTTCAGTTAAAGCACTCTTCCTGAAGTTGTACCCTTCAGGTGTATATTCGTTCTATATTTATACTTATTTCTTGGTTAGTTTATGTTCGATTTTATTTGAATTTATATAATTTAAATATAGATAAACAAAACGTCAAACAAACTGTCATTACTAGCGTCTATTTGTACTTAAGATTTAATGTGCTGTTCATACTGATTGCCACAACTTATCTCGTACCAAACATATATATTTCATGCCTTACTTTCCATGATTTTCTTTTTGTATGTCAGTTGCTTTAACTGGTGTCAGTTTAAAATTAGAGTTATTTCTTTTGTAGATACCAATTTTTATTTTATGTTTCTGTATTTCTACTTTCATTCTTAGATATTAAGTATTTTAGGTCATAAGTCCATTTCGAACTTGAAAAAGTATTAATTGCTACAAATTCCGTTTGCTACTTTCTTTATGAATTGTACCGGGCGGTACACCTCCACGCCGCTAATTCAAACATTGCGCCAGTTGAAACTCCTCTACTGGAGGAAGCCTGAACTTTAACAACCACATTAATTCTAAGATTTCTCAGAAGATGTCCCTAATGTAAATTTTGAAGTGTTCTGAACTATGTCAGTTTCGATTCGTTTTTATTTTCTCTGTAGCAAGAAGTGTGAACATTCTCTTCTAGATGGCACCACTTAAGAACTACAATTGTGCACCCTAGTGCGAAGTGAAGGAACTTTTTTTTGAAGAAATTTTGTAGTCATAAGTTTGTTCTTTGTTAAATTTCTTTCTGTCATTGTTTGAGTTGGCAATGTTAATCCGTTCGTTCCGCCAGTTTTGAAATTAGCTAATCCCGAATTTCTTAAATGAATTGTCGACCAATCGGGGCTTTCTTCCCCAACCTGCTCTGTAACTGTGTTCGGTAACCAATAAAATTTTGTGGGCGTGTTGTAATCATTCATGAAACGTCTCGACTCTTCCACGAGGATATATAAACTGCTGATTTTCTGGTCTCCTGGCCACTTCAGTAACATCTATCCTAGTGTGATTATGTAGCAGGGGGCGGGAAGCGCCTCTTTCTTCGGGCAGCAGTTCATCCATAAGGTAATGGCCTTTTAATAACTTCTTTTCTTGCTAGCTCAGCAGTTTAACCCTCGGGCCAGGTTCGAAACTTTTATCATGTAACCTTCCTTTAAAATGTAAAAGACACTTGATATAAATCCTGTCTCTTTAACTACAAATTGGGATAGAGAGTGCCTAACCCTCTCGAGCTCCCACTCATATTGTTTTGAGGTGACTACATTTTTATAACAGTTTCCTATCTCTTCGTAATGTAATAATGTTTTATTTCGTGTTACCTCCGTAGTATGGGATTAGCCCTTGCATAAGCGGCCTAGGGCCAAATTAGGTTTTAATGAAGGGTATTAGGAGTGCTGAGTACGCCTCCACTCAAGTTGGTATTTCGGGGCCATGTCATTGTCCTGTTTCTTTACTGAATAGGCCTCAGTAGGTTGGGTATTTTTACCCTTGTTTTTATGTGTCCGGAGGACAGCTTGAAGGTGGAGTTTGGTGTGGCCGTTGATGGGCTTGAACTTTGAGAGCGGGTTGCTCTTTCTTAAATTTGGTTTCTGTGTGCCTCGAGCAGGCTTTACTGGGTAATTGGGAGCAAGTGCTCCTGGGCATGATTGGGGTTTTCCGCCCCTTTGTCAAACCTTGTATTTGGGTAAAGTTGGGCTAATTGCTCAAAAATTGTGAGTCTGGGGCTCGAAGCCCAAATCCTGTAGCAAACTGTAATTGTACATTCTTAATTGGTTGATATGCCACTGAATACCTGTTATACTTGTTATTTCTTGATCTTGACAAGAAAATATAACCTTGTTAAATTTTAAATTAACTTTAATTTCGTAAGTTGAGACCTATTCATCCCAGCTCCTTCTTTCACCTCTAACTACCACGGAAATCTCCGTAACATTAATAATGTTGTATATTTTTGTTTTTAGATTTTAAGTTCTTTCTGACATTTGTTATTTTAATAATTAATGAATAGTGACTAAGCCACCCGTAATTGGAGACACATCTCTGTTGGTGGTATGAAATAAATGTATTATTATTATTATTATTATTATTATTATTATTATTATTATTATTATTATTATTATGCTAGTGGTTTAACGTCGCACTAACAGATCAAAGGTTTTATGCAACGTAGGGATGGGAAATGGTTACGATTTGGAAGATAGAAGCCGTGTCCGTAATGAAGATACTGCCCCAGCATTTTCATGATGTGAAAATGGGAAACCACGGAAAACTATCTTCAGTGCCGCCGAAATGGTATCCGATCCCACCATCTCCCGAGTGCAAGCTCACAGCTGCGCGACCCTATACGCTCGGTCAACTTGCTTGGTAGGAGAAGGGCATTAGTCTGCGAGACAGAAGGGTAGACAGATTGTGTATACGTGGCTCATAGATGGCAGTATCGATGGATGAATCAATTAATGAATAATGAATAAGAATTAATGAATAATAGGCTATTTAATACCATAATTACATAGAGTAGATCCAAAGAAACTGCATTACATGTTAGTGAAAGTCCGTGGATTTCTGTTTTTAAAGGCTAGGCTTGAAAATAATTTCGAGGTTTGAACCGAACCAAACCATGCTATTTCTATTCCTACCCGTTTGTGTAGGTGGGCAGTCACCCAAACCAGTGGCTCTTGGGCCATTGTAAGGGGAGTACCGTTGGCTTGTGAATCTTGAGTTTTGTGTTGTAGGTTTGTACATTACGTAGCGAGTTGTTAATAATATTTATTTGTATCCTCTGGCACAACCCCTTACCAACGGAGGGACACCCCAGGACAAAACCGCATAACACCGCACCCACCATAGTGGGCCTCGCTAGCCCCCGTTTATTGAGCAAATTATGTTTACATTATCTTCATAAGGACAGGCAAGTGAATTTTTTTTCCTTCTGACAATGTTTTTTTTTTACTCTTCTTCGGCTATTTCACACTTATAAATATTTACATTTATATACACACTTGTTACTGAACACATGTTATAGAATTATAAAAACCGTGAAACTTGAATAGGTCGGCCTCTGTGGTGTAGTAGTTAGTGTGATTAGTTGCCACCTCCGGAGACTCGGGTTCGATTCCTGGCTCTGTCACGAAATTTGAAAAGTGGTACGAGGGCTGGAACGGGGTCCACTCAGCCTCGGGAGGTCAACTGAGTAGAGGTGGGTTCGATTCCCACTTCAGCCATCCTGGAAGTGGTTTTCCGTGGTTTCTCACTTCTCCTCCAGGCAAATGCCGGGATGGTATCTAACTTAAGGCCACGGCCGCTTCCTTCCCTTTTCCTTGTCTATCCCTTCCAATCGTCCCATCCCCCCGCCCCCCGCAAAACCCCTGTTCAGCATAGCTGGTGAGGCCGTCTGGGCGAGATTCTGGTCATCCACCCCAGTTGTATCCCCATACCCACAGTCTGAAGCTCCAGGACACTACCCTTGAGGAGGCAGAGGTGGGATTCCTCGCTGAGTCCCAGGGAAAAACCGACCCGAGAGGGTAAACAGGTAAAGAAGGAAAAGAAGTGAAACTTGAATAGATAGTCTGAAGATGGGTTTCTAGTGCTTCTTCCTCGCCATTATTATTTGTACAACACGTGGATTGGCCATCATTTCATTTATATCATATTTATACACATTTTTATACATTATTTGCATTAAAATATTATTAAAACAGAAAGAGTTTTAAATCGAAGGATTGAAGAAGAACAAGGAGAATAAGAAAGGAAAAGAAAGAAAGAAAGAAAGAAAGAAAGAAAGAAAGAAACGGCCTGAGTCATAAAGGGAGTTTGTCAATTAATTTGTTTACATGGGTTTGCTTGAAGGGAAATTGAAATTTTAAATTTGCTATATATATCAAACGAATTATTTTTCATTAAATGGTTGTATAAAATTATATATTGGCACTGTTATGTAGAAATTATTACTGAATTTAGCACTGAATGTATTGCTTACCATTGATGTATTGCTGGTTCAGAAAGAATTAAAGGAATCCCAAGGTTTCTATTCATGGAAGCTGTAGAGGAATGTCTCAAGAAATGTTAATTTTGTGGTAGGTCAGGCTTGTTTCTTTTTTCTCAGCATTATCGCGTAGTTTCGCCTTCGTAAGTTGGAAATAGCACTTAAAGCAGCTCTTTATCTAAATCGTTCGTAGAATTCAGCCGGTTCGATAGAGGCGAGAGCTTTCTGCAGTTCTGTGTGCTGCGTGATAAACTAGTTGAAATACGATTGCTACCCTTGTCACGTAGAGCCTTGAAGGGGGTGAGAAAGAAACAACCCCTTAGAATGGAACGCATAGATAAAGAGCCCGCACCCGGATCCCATCCCGGAACTGAATACCTTAGCCTACTTCTTAAATAACTTGAGGTCGTTTGACGGTCGAAACTTGATACAGGGAGCTTCAAAAGTTACCTGTTTGTCGTGGAAATGACCCACACTCAACACCACAACATAATCAAGTGGCAGAGACAGGAGAGGAAGGTTGAACTTGATGGCTTATGTTCTGATTGTGGAGGTTAAAAGCTGGAAGTGTTCTTTGATAGAATAACATCACTTTGATTCCAATTTACATGGGGAGGGTGCCCTAATGAGCTGCTTCACACCGATAAACAGGATGGTTGGAAACAACGTGAATAGGGTATATGAGCATTAGAGGGTTGGTCATACTGATAAATAAATTGAAAATACTTCGATATCTCGTGCCGTAGTCATTTCATCAACTGTTGAAGTTAGCCAATCAGATCGCTTCGCGTACGAATTCAAATGGGCTTTTCGAGCCGATGTTGCTAAATCAGCACCAAACACAAACACAGTGGGTTTCTGCCTGTCTTACCGTAGAGTAGTCGGGCTCCGTGGCTAAATGGTTAGCGTGCTGGCCTTTGGTTACCGAGGTACCGGGTTCGATTCCCGGCAGGGTCGGGAAATTTTAACCACCATAGGTTAATTTCGCTGTCACGGGGCTGGGTGTATGTGTCGTCTTCTTCATCATTTCATCCCCATCACGATGCGCAGGTCGCCTACAGACGTCAAATCAAAAGACATGCCCCTGGCGAGCCGAACATGTCCTTGAACATTCACGGCACTAAAAGCCATACACACCGAGCTCGATAGCTGCAGTGGCTGAAGTGCGACCAGTATCCAGTATTCGGGAGATAGTGGGTTCGAGCCCCACTGCCGGCAGCCCTAAAGATGGTTTTCCGTGGTTTTCCATTTTCGCACCAGGCAAATGCTGGGGCTGTGCCTTAAATAAGGCCAAGGCCACTTCCTTCCCACTTCTAGCCCTTTCCTGTCCCATCGTCGCCACAAGACCTAGCTGTGTCGGTGCGTCGTAAATCAACTTACAAAAAAAAAAAAAAAAAAAAAAAAAAAGCCAGACGCCATTTCATTATCGTAGCGCACTTGCCTAGGTGCAATCCTGTCATCTTCGAGGTCCGTGTTCAAACCACTCCCACAGCGAATTTTTGTCAGGGTCATGCAGCTGTGAGCTTACATTCGCGAGTTATTGAGTTCGAACCCCACTGTCGGCAGCCCTGAAGATGGTTTCCTGTGGTTTCCCATTTTCACACCAGGAAAATGCTGGGGTTGTACCTAAATTAAGGCCAAATCCGCTTTCTCTCCCACTTCTTTTCTTTTTTCGCTAATGACTCTACGTCGCACCGACACAGATCGGTCTTATGGCGACGATGGAACAGGAAAGGCCTAAGAGTTGGAAGAAAGCGGCCGCGGCCTTAATTAAGGTACAGCCTGGTGTGAAAAGGGGAAACCACGAAAAGTCATCTTCAGGGCTGCCGACAGTACGATTCGAACCCACTATCTCCCGGATGAAAGCTCACAGCCCTGCGCCCCTAACCGCACGGCCAACTCGCTCGACCCTCCCACTTCTAGCCCTTTCCTATCCCGTCATCGCCCTAAGTCTAATCTGTGTCGGGGCAATGTAAAACAAACTGCAAATAAATATAAAATGAAATTACAAGCTCCATTAGCATCATTTTTTTCTAGAAACGTTTGGATGTGTTCTGTTTATTCCTAGGGCAACATCGTTTCTTAAAACGAATCTCCAGCTGAAATAAAATGCTTTGTATGATTAGCTAAAAGTTAGAATTTATATATACGATTCTCTATTTTTACTTTTACGCTCTGTAATAGTACGTCTAAAAGCAAACAGCTCGATTAAGGTATAGTTTCATTGACACGTTCTGGAGAAGAAGTGGGTATTCATTCGTATTTATTTCTTTTGAATATTACAACACTCATCACAGTACCTTGTAATCTGCGACATTTTGTTTATTATAGGTTTCTCTTCTTCTTCTCCTTCTTAATCTGCTTACCCTCCAGGGTTGTTTTCCCCTGGGACTCAGTGAGGTATCCCACCCTTACCGCCTCAAGGACAGTGTCCTGGAGCGTGAGACATTGGGTAGGTGGATACAACTGGAGAGGATGACAAGTACGTCGCCCAGGCGGCCTCACCTGCTATGCTGAACCAGGAGCCTTACGGGGGGATGGGAAGATTGGAAGGGATAGGCAAGGAAGAGGGAAGGAAGCGACCGTGGCCTTAAGTTAGCTACCATCCCAACACTTGCCTGGAGGAGAAGTGGGAAACCACGGAAAACCACTTCCAGGATGGCTGAGGTGGGAATAGAACCCACCTCTACTCAGTTGACCTCCCGAGGCTGAGTGGACCCCGTTCCAGCCCTCGTACCACTTTTCAAATTTCGTGTCAGAGCCGGCAATCGTACCCGGGCCTCCGGGAGTGGCAGCTAATCAGAAGCGGACGTATTATGGGATTAAGGGAATAAAGTCACTACTGACATCAGAAAATACCAGTAGTTTTTACTTATTTATTAAATCCGTTTACCTTCCAGTGTGGGTTTTCTCCCCGGACTCAGCGAGAGACCCCACCTCTGCCTACTCAAGGGCAGTGTCCTAGAGCGTGAGACAGTTGGTCGGGGGTTAAACTGCGGAGGAGGACCAGTACCTCACCCAGGTTGTCTCACCTGCTATGCTGAGCAGTTGCCTTGTGGGGAATGGGAAGATTGGAAGGGATAGACAAGGAAGAGGGAAGAAATTGGCCGTGGCCTTAAGTTAGGTATCATCCCGGAATTTGCCTGGAGAAAAAGTGGGAATCCACTGAAAACCACTTCGAGGATGGTTGAGGAGGCAATCGAAATCCCTCTCAACTCATTTGACCTCCGGAGGCTGAGTGGGCTCCGTTCCAATTCTCAAACCACATTTCAAATGCCATGGCAGAGGAGAGATTCGAACCCGAACCTCAGCGGTGGTAGCTAATCACACTAATCAGTACAACACAGAGGTTGACAGTAAATGCGAGAATGTATGAATAATCGATAAATCAATTGGGTCGCGCAACTGCGAGCTTGCATTCGGGAGATAAAGGATTCGAACCCCACTGTCGGCAGCCCTAAAGGTGGTTTCCGTCGTTTCCCATTTTCACACCAGGCTACGGTCGCTTGCTTCCCACTTCTATCCCTTTACTGACCTATCGTCGCCGTAAGACCTACCTGTGTCGGTACGACGTAAAGGAAATTGTAATAAATAAATAAATAAATAAATAAATAAATAAATAAATAAATAAATAAATAAATAAATAAATAAATAAATAAATAAATAAATAAATAAATAAATAAATAAATAAATAAATCTTGGATATCCATCATTTTCTAATTCCTCCTGTTCAGTTTGAAAATTGAACAAACCAGGCCCTCAACGCTAAAATTATAATCACTTGAGAGAGAAGGCTATTATTGCTCATTCACCACTCATTCATCACGATACTCAGTTACCAGTCACCACCAAACCGTTCACAATGAAATTTGTCAAGAAAGGTTCCTCTTCTTTCATGAGAAAAAGGTAAGAAATATAGGGGCCATGCGTGAAGTCCGCCACTGTGCCCCAGGCCCGTCTCCCGAATGCAGAGTTGTAGAGCCACGGTAGAACCGTGGCCAACTTTCCTCTGCTCGGTTGGCCGGTCAGAGTACAGATGCTGTGTTGATTGAAAGTGAAAGATTATAATATTTTTTGAATTGAGTATTTATTGACGGGGTTACGGTTCCTCACTGTTTTACGGTGGCTGTGAGACGAGACAGTAGTTGTCCTTTATCCTTGCCATTTTTATGTATTATCCAACGCATAAAAGCGAAGCCAAGAGATAGAAATCGTAGCAGTTAATAAGGGGAATGTGAAGTAGGCGTATAGGAATGTTCAATCAATTATTATTATTATTATTATTATTATTATTATTATTATTATTATTATTATTTATTAATTGTAGGAACAATTTGTGGATGGTGGGTGGAGAAGGGGCATAGCCCCACATACACAACAATCAGTCAATCAATGATCTACATTTAGGGTTAGACTTTTCTTAAATGCTTTCAAAGAACTGGAAAATTTAGAGAACCTTTCCCACCGAGCGATTTGGCCGTGCGGTCAGGGGCACGCGGCTATGCGTTTGCATCCGGGAGATAGTGGGTTCGAATCCCACTGTCGGCAGCCCTGAAGATGGTTCTCCGTGGTTTCCCACTTTCACATCAGGAAAATGCTGGAACTGTACCTTAATTAAGGCCACGGACGCTTCCTTCCAATTCCTAGGCCTTTCATCAAATATCTGCCTCAATTTGTTCTCTTGAGTCTTTATCTTCATTTTGCATCTTTCCTACTTTTACTAATGTCATTCCACGCCATTTTCTCCCCTGACAGCTCGGAACATACCGCTTAGTCGAGCAGCTCGTCTCCTTACTTTCAAGTCTTTTCAGTCCAATATTTGAAATGTTTCCATAACACTACTCTTTTTTTTCTGAAATCACCAAGAACAAATCGCGCTGCTTTCCTTTTGGATCTTTTTTTCCAATTCTCGCATGAAGTAATCCTGGTGTAGTCTCATACACTGGTAACATACTCTGATTGGGGTCTTATCAGAGACATACACGCTCTCTCTTTTACATCCTTACTGCAAACCCTAACTACCCTCATCTCATAACCAAATGAAGAGATCTGTGATCATTATTTACAACCTCCTTAATATGATTACCCCAATGAAGATCTTTCCTTATATTAACACCTAGTTATTTACCGTGTTGCCCATGTGGTACTACCACTTTATCAACACAGTAATTGTCTGGCTCAATGGCTAAATGGTTAGCGTGCTGGCCTTTGGTCACAGGGGTCCCGGGTTCGATTCCCGGAGGCTCATTGGTTAATTTCGCCGGCACGGGGGCTGGGTGTATTTGTCGTCTTCATCATCATTTCATCCTCAACACGACGCACAGATCGCCTACGGACGTCAAATCAAAAGACCTGCACCTGGCGAGCCGAACATGTCCTCGGACACTCCCGGCACTAAAAGCCATACACCATTTCATTTTTTCAACACAGTAATTAAATCTGAGAGGAAATTTCCTCTGGGTGAAACTTACAGCCTGAAGTTCATCTTGTTTACCATCGTACCATTGTATGCTGATCATCTCACAACATTGTCGAGGTCCATTTGCAGTAGTTCACAATCCTGTAATTTACAATCCTGTAACTTACTTACTACTTTACGCAGTAAAACATCATCTGCAAGAGTCTTATCTGTGATTCCAGTTCTGAATTCATAAAATTTGTGTACGTAAGGAAGAATAAAGGTCCAACAACTTCGGCATCTTGGCGGATACCGTACATCGTTCTCCTGTTACTGGGGGAGCCTTCGTTGCGTCCTCACCCTCAACGGCTCGTATACTCGGAGTGGTGCCGTGGTCCAACTTCATTGCCTCTATTCTCAGGATTATTTTCAGAGCAGCCTGAGGTTGTGCTTCCCGCCAAGCATCGACATTTTGATGGTACACGGAGGACTGGCATTCTTACTTAAAATGTGAGTTATGTCAAGGAACGCTTTTGTAGATATAAATCAAGTTCTGTTATTTATCACAGCTTCACTTTACTACTGTTGGAATTTTATATGTCTACATTACATCTAGCGATTTTTTTGTTTTGTTTTTTGTTTCACAATTTGCTAAACGTCGGACCGAAACAGATAGGCTTTACGGTAACCATGGGATAGAAAAGTGCTAGGAGTGGGAATGAAGCGACCGTCGCCTTAATTAAGGTACAGCTCCGGCATTTGTCTGGTGTCAAAATGGGAAACCACGAAAAACCATCTTCAGGGTTCAAACCCACGATCTCCCGAATGCGCAGCCACTTGCTCGGTTACAATTATAATGAGTTGGAATTTTATTCGCAGCAAGGTAACGTCAAGAAGCACCGTACATAGATACACGCCAGATTCCTACGTAAGGAAACCCATCTACGTCACAATATGACGTTGACAACGCTCTCATTTCGGCTCCCGAATGAGGCAACCTGTAGTACATCTGAAGTTCTTGGGTTTCATAATCACAAGTTCCTATCCAATGATTGAAAGAAATTAAAGAACAAAGTGCTACCTACGTAGCCAACTCACTGAAAATGAAAACCTACAACCTGTTTTCCAGTCACGGATGGGATGAATTAAGCCCCCAACTTGGAGTGAGGATATGAATTGTGTCGGCTGCCAAGGCCTGTCGCACTCCCCTGGGGCAATGGTTAATAATTAACAGATGAAATTAAATGATGTGGAGAGTGTTGCTGGAATGAAAGATGACAGGGAAAACCGGAGTACCCGGAGAGAAACCTGTCTCGCCTCCGCTTTGTCCAGCACAAGTCTCACATGGAGTGACCGGGACTTGAATCACGGTATCCAGCGGTGAGAGGCTAGCGCGCTACCGCCGAAGCCAAGGAGACTCTCCACGTAGCCAATTCACTACTGTGTGTAAACGGCTAAAACAATATAAACATTCAAATAGTAAATACAACAGTATAACGATGAAATGAAATGAAATGAATTGAAATGAAATGGAGTATGGCGTTTAGTGCCGGGAGATCCCAGGACGGGTTCAGCTCGCCAGGTGCAGGTCTTTTGATTGGACTCCCGTAGGCGACCTGCGCGTCGTGATGAAGAGGAAATGATGATGAAGACAGCACGTACACCCAGCCCCCGTTCTAGGGAAATTAACCAATGATGGTTAAAATTCCCGACTCTGCCGGGAATCGAACCCGGGGCCCATGTGACCAAAAGCCAGCACGCTAACCATTTAGCCATGGAGCCGGACATATAACGATGTAATACTATGGTTTTTAATTAATGTTGTAATAATATACCCCAGAGTAAAGCGGACTTCTTGAAAAATTGTACGACGGCTGGAACGGGGTCCACTCAGCCTCGGGAGGTCAGCTGAGTAGAGGTGGGTTCGATTCCCATCTCAGCCATCCTGGAAGTGGTTTTCCGTGGTTTCCCACTTCTCCTCCAGGCAAACGCTTCCTTACCTCTTCCTTATCTATCCCTTCCAATCTTCCCATCCCCCCGCAAGGTCTCTGCTCAGCATAGCAGATGAGGCCGCCTGGGTGAGGTACTGGTCATCCTCCTCAGTTGTATCCACGACCCAGAGTCTGAAGCTCCAGGACACTGCCCTTGAAGCACTAGAGGTGGAATCCCTCGCTGAATCCGTGGGAAGAACCGACTCTGGAGGGTAAACAGATAAAAAAGAAGTGGACTTCAAATTTCTTGCCGTCTGTCAGAAGATGGAATTATAAAGTACTAGCATTTGTACCCGTTCTTCGCACGGGAATTTGTAATGGAATACACGCTTTCTTCATGAATTTATGTAAATTTACTTGCCAGTAATTCAAACTTTCTACCCGGCATATTAAACGTGAACGAAACGTGAATTGCGATAAAGGTGAACAGAGTCGAGAAAGAATGAGGACGATTACAGATTTTATTGTATGGTACAGTTCTTGGTCCGAAGTTTTCCGAAATGTTACTTGATACTCGGTTACATAGGCTATTGTTGTTTATCTGACCACTGGAGTGGAGCTGTGGCTCAACACTCATGTAACCCATCGTTTGATTTGGTTGTGTATATTTTGTGGGAGTGAGAAATCACTGTTTCGGTTTTGTATAAACCCCCGGTCAATTCAGGGATTTAGAAATAATATTAGCCCTAAAAACTACTCAAAGACAGGTGGACTCTAAATATGAAGTTCGGTAGAAATATATCCAGTAGTTTTCAAGTAATAAGAACTCAGACAAACAAACAGGAAAAAACAGACACCAAAGCTAAAAAATATGCAGGTGGACATTATTACACCTGAAACGGATAACTGTAAGTAAATTCGCCAAAATATTCAATGTACAGACACACTGTCTTTACGATTTTATTGATATAGTTTACACCATATAGACGTTGTGGTAAATATAGTCACTATAATCAGTCAGTGACTGTCCGATGATCGCATGATAAATGGCCAAGAAGTTTCATCCCTCGAAAAGCGCACACATGGTCCTAATTGTAGCTTCTCTTCTTATCCCCAATTTGGGGGCTGAAGTTGGTTGACTAGAAAGAAGGAGGGGTAACAAGATACCGCCGGGAGCAAGGACTCTCCTAGGCTCTCAGGTTCACACAGTCAGACGAACGTCCGACAGCGTAAACATTTAATGGATATGATTTTAACTATAGAATAGAATATAATAGATTTATTTCGACTGGCAAGATTAAGGCCATTATGCCCTCTGTTCCATCTAATCAGAAAAAATAATGTATACATTAGATAATTAAAAGAAATGGATACCTTAGAAGTACTAAACAATAAAGTGTTACGTTATAAAAATAAATGATGATGTTGATAATGATGATGATGATTATGATGACTATGCACAGAATTATAACTTAAATATAATTTTCACAAAACATTAACTTAGAGCTATTTTGAATTTCAAGAAATCCTTAAGAATTATCCTTAAGAATAACAGTGGTGTAGTGGTTAGTGTGGTTAGCTACCGCCCCCGGAGGCCTAGGTTCAATTCTAAGCTCTGCCACGAAATTTGAAAATTGGTACGAGGGCTGGAACGGGGTCCACTCAGTCTCGGGAGGTCATTTGAGTAGAGGGGGCTTGATTCCCTGCTCAACTGTCCTCGAAGTGGTTTTCCATCTTTTCCTACTTTCCTTCCAGGCAAATGCCGGAATGGTACCTACTTTAAGGCGGCGGCCGCTTCCCTCTCTCTTCCTTCTCTATCCTTTCTGATCTTCCCATTCCCCCACAAGGCCCCTGTTCTGCATAGCAGATGAGGCCGCCTGGTCCTCCTCTCCAGCTGTATTCCCAACCCAAGGTCTCACTCTCCAGGACACTGCCCTTCAGGCGGTACAGGTGGGATCCCTCGCTGAGTCGGAGGGAGATAACCAACCCTGGAGGGTAAACGGATTAAGAAAGAAAGAAAGAAAGAAAGAAAGAAAGAAAGAAAGAAAGAAAGAAAGAAAGAAAGAATAATAACAGTGTGGTTCATCCGGAAGGACGTGGGTTCGGTTCCCCGTCAGGAAATCGAACAATTTAAGACACGAAATTTGCACTTCCGGAGGTGTAAATAGTCCTGAGTTTCACTCAGCCTACAGTAAAAATGAGTACCAAGTTCACTCCTGGGGGCAAAGGCGACCGGGCGTAGGGCTAACCATACTACTCCATCAAGTGCCGAGAGTACGGATAGTGGAAGCCTTTACCTTCCACCCCTCCAAGGGCATTCATGGACTGTACGGAGATGACTTTCCTTTTATATACAGTACATATCTTGAGTAAAGTCTCTTCTTCTTTTACAGTCTTTTTTACACATCTGTGAGGTCGCAAGTGCGAACTCTGTAGTGTGTTGTATGAATATGAAGAGGAGAGTGTTGGGACAAACATAAATGCATTTTTTAATTTTTTACAAATTTTTTGCGCGTCGCACCGACACACATAGATCTTGTAGCGACGATAATATAGGGAAAGTTTAGGAGTGGGAAGGAAACGGTCATGGCCTTAATTAAGATACAGCCCCAATATTTGCCTGATGTGAAAATGGGAAACGATGGAACACCATCTTCAGGGCTGCAGGCAGTAGGGTTCGAATCCACTATCTCCCGAATGCAAGCTCGAAACTGGACGACCCTAACTGCACGGCGACTGGCTCGACCAAAATCGCAATCCCCGAGCCAAAATAATTAATCAGACGTGGTTATAATCCCAGATCCGGCCGGGAATCGAACCCGAGACCCTCTGAACTGAAGGCCTAAACGTTGACGATCCAGCCTAGGAGTCGGACAAGTACTGTTAATAGCTGTATGAAAAAACTATAAGAGCATATATTTCAACAATTGTAAAGCCTAAAAGCAGCAATGAAAGGCTAATCTACAAATTAACATAACATACGATCAACAACTTCACCTACAGGTTATAACTACCGCCTGATTCAATCCATACATACGTTTTCATTATAGACTGTTATGTCCTTCAGCGTTCAGTCTGTAAGGCTCGGTGAATGAACTAAGTTGACCCATTGGCTCTTAGGCCCCATGTAGTTCCGCACTTCTAATCATTAAACCCTCAGTCAAATCATTGCCACCTTGTTCTGCCGCTGCTTCTCTTACCCTCCATTTAGCGGATTCCGCAATTAATCAGCATCCATTGAATAATTTCGAAATGTAATTGTAAATATGAGGTTTATATATTGGATTACCGAGTGGGTTATCTATGCTGCTCGGGTCGCGTAGCCATGAGATTGCATTCAAGAGAAGATGGGTTTGACTCTCACCGTCGGCAGCACTGTGCCGAAATTTCGGCCAAGCAGCTACCTTCCCAGTCCCAGCCTTTCCCATCTTTACGTCGCCGGAAACGTCAGTGTGACGCTAAACCACTAAAAGCAAAAGATTTTAAGCCTGTATGTTGTAATTTTACGTAACATGATTTTACCTCGTGTATTTTAAACTGGTTTGATCTGATAACATTTCTACCAAGTACCAAAACTTGAAACATTTCAGATAATCGTTTATTTGGGTTTCGATAATTTTGCCCTGTAGTAATGTTTTCTCAGTCCTACGCAGTTGACTAGGGTGTTTCATAACACGTATTTTACTTTATTTATTTATTTATTTATTTAATTTATTTATTTATTTATTTATTTATTTATTTATTTATTTATTTATTTATTTATTTATTTTGCCCTGTAGTAATGTTTTCTCAGTCCTACGCAGTTGACTAGGGTGTTTCATAACACGTATTTTACTTTATTTATTTAATTAATTAATTAATTAATTTATTAATTAATTAATTAATTAATTAATTAATTTATTTATTTATTTTGCCCTGTAGTAATGTTTTCTCAGTCCTACGCAGTTGACTAGGGTGTTTCATAACACGTATTTTACTTTATTTATGTATTTAATTAATTAATTAATTAATTAATTACCGGGCGAGTTGGCCGTGCGCGTAGAGGCGCGCGGCTGTGAGCTTGCATCCAGGAGATAGTAGGTTCGAATCCCACTATCGGCAGCCCTGAAGATGGTTTTCCGTGGTTTCCCATTTTCACACCAGGCAAATGCTGGGGCTGTTCCTTAATTAAGGCCACGGCCGCTTCCTTCCAACTCCTAGGCCTTTCCTATCCCATCGTCGCCATAAGACCTATCTGTGTCGGTGCGACGTAAAGCCCCTAGCAAAAAAATTAATTAATTAATTAATTTATTTATTCATTCAATTATTTATTTACTAGCATAAGTACCCGTTCTTCGCACAGGAATCAGGAATTGGTAATCGATTTCACGATTGCTTCATGAATTTATGCGATGTTACATGTCTGTATTCATGTTAAACTGATATTCTTTTACGAATGCGCGTGGGAATAACGTTAAGTACTATAAAGATGAACAAAGTGGAGACAGAATAAGGACGATTACAGAGTTTATTGAACGGCACAGATCCCGGTCCGAAGTTACATATTGTTGTTCGTCTGAAACCGGGAGTGGCGCTGCGGCTGAAGACTCATGAAACCAATCATTGACGATAACCTCTCTCATTATCTGTTCCATCGAAAAGAGAAAAATGGCTCTTTAGTTAAACCTTTTAACCCACCTTGAAATGACTAGGCAGCCTGTAAAACGGTCCATTAATGACAACACCCTTGTTATCCTCCTATTGAAAAGGGGTACATGAGAAAAAAGGTTTTAGAAACAGATTTCCATTAAGGTTGGTAGTTTTCCATTAAGGTTGGTCATGTATATTTTGTGGGAGGGCAAATTCACTCGTTCGACTTCCTATAAACTCCCAAACTAATCGCGGATTTAGAAATAATATTCGCCCTATAAAACCTACCCAAGGACAGATTGACTCCAAATATAACGCTTGGCAGAAATATATCCAGTAGTTTCTCAGTTATAAGAACTTAACAGACAAAATGACAATAAAGCTAAAAAATATGCAGATGGTCATTATTAAACCTGGAAGGATAACTGTAAGCAAATTTTGCCAAAATATTCAATTTACAGACACACGGCCGTTACGATTTTATTTATATATGGATAGATAAGGAATCTGCTCCATGTACAGCACCTTTTGGGCTGTGTCCAACAGGACTTAGCCTGTAAAACCGTCCGTTAACGATATCTTTCTTATTAATTATCCTGTCGAAAAAGATCACGTGAAGAAAAGTTTTAGGAATGGATTTCCATCAAGGTTGGTCGATTCCCATCCAGGTTGGTCTGGTATATTTTGTGGGAGATTAAAATAACTGTTTCGGCTTCATATAAACTCCCAGTCCACTCTGTGAATTTCAAATGCCATGGACCTTAAAACATACCGTTTGGCAGAGGGATGCCAAATATGAAGTTTGGTTAAAATATTTCTAGTAGTTTTGCAGTTATAAGAAATATGCTTCACAAGCGCCCGCTTTTAGGCTAAGTCCGCTCGACCATAGACTGAAAAAACGATCCGTTAATGATATCTACCTTATTAATCCTCGTATCGAAATGATGCACGTGAGGAAGAACTTTTAGAAATTGATTTCCATTAAGGCATGTAGATTTCCATTTTGTTGTGAATATTTTGTAGGAGTAAAACACGGTTTCGGTTTTGCATAAATCGCAAGTCAATTAATGGATTTAGAAACAATATTGGCCCTAAAACCTACCCAAGGACAGGTGGATTCTAAATATGAAGTTTGGTAAAACAAATCCTGTAGTTTTCCAGTTATAAGAACTCAGAGAAACAAACAAACAGACAGACACAAACGCTAAAAAACAAGTATGCAGTTGGTCATTATTACACCTGAAACGGAAAAGTGAAAGAAAATTTCGCCAAAATAATCAATGTACAGACACACGGTTGTTACGATTTTATTTATATAGATTTATCGTATGGCTTTTAGTGCCAGGAGTGTCCGACAACACGTTCGGCTCGCCTGGAGAAAGCCTTTATATGTGACACCTGCGCGTCTGGGCGTGAATTGATAATGATGATGATAATGACGTAGGGCGAAGGCGAGAGCTGATGACGGCACATAGCTTACTTCTGTCGAATAACACCAGGAAATCTGCCGTGTTCATTCCACGGACGAATCACCGTCAACAGCGTCATACGGCCTCATGTCTTGTGAACACTGCGAAGAGGTTTGGAGTTGAATCCAGGCTTTTGGCATGCAATCGAGTGATTAGACACTGTAGGACATCATTCCTCCCGCCTACATTTTGATGATACAAACTTTTCTCTATCTACGAGACTCGAACTTTTTTTTTTTACCACGGTGTCCAACCACACAGTAGAGACGCCTTAAAATTATGGCCACCTGATGAGTACTGCCATAGGAAATATTGTCTGTTCCGTTTGATATTGTTAGAAGAGCCTTCCCCCTGTTGGTGGGGGTGATAGAATGAAACCCACGGTATCCCCTGCCTGTCGAAAGAGGCGACTGAAAGGGGCCCCAGGAGCTCTTAACTTGGGAGAGTGGGTTAGCAACCATGGGGCCCTTGGTGGAATTCTGGCATTACTTCCACTTGGTTATGGCAGACTCCTCACTTACACCTATTCTGCCCGACCTTCCTTGGTCAACTCTTTTTCTTTTCCGACCCGGACGGTATGGACAGTATTAGGTTGCGAGACCTAGGGAGTTTTCATTGTCACGCCCTTTGTGACCTTTGGCTTTCACTGGTCGATACCTTCATTTTTGAAGTGTCGGACCACTTCTATTTTTATCTCTGTTCAGTGTTAATAGAGGGTAGTTGCCCAGTTGTACATCCTCTTAAAACAATAATAACTACCACCACCACCTTAGTACTGTCTGTAACATCCACTATAAAGTGTTGTTTACCGAAATGTGACCCCTATAATTAGGTATGCACATTGTCTGCCTTTGCTGGCGAGACCTAGTGTTTACAGTGCGCTATGGGTTAGAACATTGATCTGTCCCAGTCTCATCCTTGACTTTGACGATATGAAAGTGACTGGGGTATGAGCGGTGCTAGTAATGCCATTCCATATGTAGATAGTCCCTGCTATGGATGGTGTGAAAATGTCACTCATAGGGCCGACTGGTGCGTGTATTTCAGTGGGCTTGGAAGACTAATATGTAAGAGTAACTTCTAGTTCAGTGAGGAAAGCTACGGGAAACCACTATACGTCTCGTTTCCCTTGTACACCTCATCACTGCGGCCTAGAACATCTATTCTAGTTGAAGGAGGAGCTGTTGAGGATCCAGCCAGCCTTCAATTTGTGTACCCAAAATATAAACAACGGTCTATGTGAATCCTCCTATGAATCCTGACATTCTCTCAGGGTCAGAATTGTTATGTAATATGCCATTTTATTCCCCTGTTAAATTTTTAAACAACAAAATTTAATTAGTTCAAATTTTAAGTGTGTTTTTATGCTTGTTTCACTCTATATCTCTTCAGCCACTTGCGTATTTTGTTGACTACTTGCTGGAATTACAACTGCTGGAAAATTGAGTATCAATGGGATTGAATTTAACGAATCTTTCAGAAATGTGAGATATTAATGACATATGTCCACTTGTAACTATTTATAGGGACAAATTCACATTAGCTCCCTTTTGACATGAATATGTCTTATGGCTGTAGGTCATCTGAAAACTAGGTGACGCGACAAAATTTGTGACGGGAGTGATGTCACATTAGACGTTCTCGCAGGCCTTGGTCGCGGCTGTGGATTTACATAGTGTGTATTGACATAGACAGTGTACCGTCAGTGACGTCAATTTAGTCGTTACCGAAAGCCTTGGTCGCCAAAGATGCTGCGGATGTGGATTTGTATAGTGTGTATTGACATAGAAAGTGTACCGTTAGTGACGTCATATTAGTCGTTCCCATAGGCCTTGGTCACGAAAGATCCTCGCGTCCGTATTTTTGTACAAATAGAGTGTGTTCACATAGAAAGTGTACCGTTAGTGACGTCATATTAGTCGTTACCGAAAGCCTTGGTCGCCAAAGATGCTGCGGATGTGGATTTGTATAGTGTGTGTTGACATAGAAAGTGTACCGCTAGTGACGTCACATTAGTCGTTACCGTGGGTCTTGGTCGCCAAAGATGCTAAGGCTATTCTTATCAATATTTCAGTTTTATTTATTGAAAGACATATTCATTATCAATAGCTTTTCGCAAAGGGGAAAATGTATTCTCCTGGCATTTGCCAGGAAGTGAAAATGGGAGACCACAGAAAACCATTCCCAGAACAGCCGACTTGAGGTTCGAACCCACTACCTCCCGAATGCAGTGCTTGGCTGCCATCTCCTGCCTCTCTACTCGTCTTCTTTTTTATTTTACTCTACTATAAAAGTGTAAAGACACCACCGAACTAATGCATTTATTTTCCCAGATCCTTACAGACACTCGAAAGAGGAACCGTTCATTTTTCTTTCACTGTCCACGTCCTTGGATTCTTGTGCATGATGACTTCATTAAAGCACAGACATTCTAGATGTACTTGTAGATTATCGCCATTCTGCAAGCCAAAGGAGCCGAGCGACAAGTTTTTGCTCTCCATACTTAAATTTCGATATATCTACATCTAGCCGTGTCCATTGTCAATGAAGACTTGCCCTCTCTATTAATCGTACGGCTGGCGTTGCTAAAAGGAGTGATGAAGGTCAATTTGCTGATTATCAAACTGGAGTCACCGACCAGCTGTGCGCACATCATGAATATCTGTCAGTAAGAGCTATGTTCAGCACCAGGACGCAGTTGTGTTTTAATTGGACGGTTTTATGCGTCAAGTCTTAGTTTTGAGCAAATCGCATTCAAAAGTTTTCATATTTAAAACCATCTAAGAAGAGATATGTAGTCAAAATAAATCAATATTTGATACAGTTACGTAATGTGTTGCGCGTAATGGGATTATTCAAAAGAAAACTCATTCAGTGTAATATTCTCCTGCTTTCCTCATATTTAAATTAACCGTATTTGTAGTTTGCGGACCGAAGATACGCATCAAGTGGCTTAGCACCAAAATGTGACGGTTAATTTGTTGATGCTCAGGGCTACGGAGCATGTAATTACACAAGAACAAGTTAAGACCCTACCATTTGAGATTTTGTTGTTAAAAACCAAGAACCAGCAATAAGATATTAGGTTCTGAATACCTGTTACTATTTTATTATATACTGTTACGAATAAAACTTCGTCAGTTCCTTTATTACTCTAATTTATTTCAATATGACCCAATATATGCACACACACACACACACTCACACATTTTTTTTTTGCTAGGGGTTTTACGTCGCACCGGCACAGATAGGTCTTATGGCGACGATGGGATAGGAATGGCCTAGGAGTGGGAAGGAAGCGGCCGTGGCCTTAATTAAGGTACAGCCCCAGCATTTGCCTGGTGTGAAAATGGGAAACCACGGATAACCATCTTCAGGGCTGCCGATAGTGGGATTCGAACCTACTATCTCCCGGATGCCACACATTTTTAATCAACCATGAATTACCACACTTGCTAATTGCTGTCTATTTACAAGTCTCTCTTCCTTATGACACAGCAGGCGGTCCGGTCCGCTGCTATTATCTGGGTACGGCTAATCCTTACTTTCACTTCCCGAAGTCCGTTCATTCATACTGTAGCTGAGTGTAGACCACTGGATTTGAACACAGGACCTCGGACTGCACTATTCGTTGGTTCGACTCCAGAGACAGTTCCATAATTCACAAAGTCACATGCAGTAAACAACTAAACAGCAACAGCTCATCAGTATTCAACAGCATGACGATACTCACAACAGCGAATATTAACCCTTACACTCACGATAGAGGCTTCCTGCGCTGACTCACGGCGATTCCCAGTCCATAGAAATACAGAAACACACACTACTTTAATGCAGTACACAGTCTTTTGTCCCGTCGTCTTCAGTCCGGCTACTAGCTGGACAATCCAGCTCAACCACTACAACACTTACTCGTTCAGACCTCGGTGGAACACTAGCGACATCCATCACCTCTGTCATTCTCAGCCCGGTCACAGATCCCCAGCACACTGAGTCTCACACTGACTGCATCACGTAGTGACAGTACATAACAGTACGAATTTCACAGAACATATGGGCAAATAAGTGTCGAACTCGTAAAACAGTATCATTCATAAATTCTGACTTCCTGACAAGAATTCGAACCGACATCCTTCCAGTTACAATTGTACCACCTGTGCTAGTACACCTACTTCAAGACCTTAGTGAATGAAAACCTACAACCTGTTTTCCAGTCAGTGACCGGGTCAGGGATGGAATGAATGAAGCCCCCATCTTGCGGCGAGGATAGGAATTGTACCGGCTGCCGAAGCCTGCCGCACTTCTCTAGGGCAATGGTAAATGACTGACAGATGAAATGAAATGACATTGGAGAGTGTTGCTGGAATGAAAGATGACAGGAAAAACCGGAGAACCCGGAGAAAAACATGTCCCGCCTCCGTTTTGTCCGGCACAAATCTCACATAAAGTGACCGGGATTTGAACCACGAAACCTAGCGGTGAGAGGCCTACGCGCTGCCGCCTGAGCCACGGAGGCTTTCATTTCAAGGCCATAGTGGATAACTTATAATTAATTATTAAACTGAAAGCTTATGACTTTGCTGCATTTATAAACTGCTTGGTAAAATAAGTTACTTAAATCCAAACAGGTAATTCTACACTTACAGTGTGATACAGTAACAAAGAAGCATGCACTAATGACAATGCACTGTAGGCGCTATAGCAATAAATCTTACTATATTCCTGTGATATATGTGACATGTCCCTTTCAGTTCTACTTTCCGTCTCCTCCAGCTGTTCCACAGACAATAACGCAAGTAATTTTTGCGTTCTCATTACCATGCGAGATTAAGAGTACCGAGCACACCACGTCACTAACAGTGCATCCGACATAGGCTACTGATCAGCCTGCCAGCTGATATTCAGGGACACTAAAAATGTGTGCGATATCGTTTAGCCGGATGTTCCAGAACGTCCTGTACCACTTGGCGAATCAATTCTTTGAATAAGGCGGAGAGACGGTTGATGCATAACTTTAAACCCCGCATTATGATAGTGGCGCTTAGGTTTTTCTTCTGTTACAGCTGTTTACATTCAAACAGAGCTCCATGAGTATTAGAGCAGTTAGATCGACTCTTGAGGCAATAGATGGTACCAGTACTCCGTTTTTAATTGTTGCTTTGCCGGTTGATGAATAACACCGTGCAATTTGGGAAGAGAATTCTCTAGACTGACGTGTAACAAACTCCATAATTACGAGCGCGTCAGGATTTTGCAAGATTATTATATTTCAAACTTTATCTGTACAGAGACATGGCAACTTTTTTGGTGATGGTGGTGGTGGTGGGGCGTTATACCAAGAGAAGGTAAACTGCTGTAAAACCAGACTTTCAAGAAATTCGTTTCAAGGCGTTGTATATATGGCATAATCAAGTATACGGAAGGGGACTGCATATCAAAACATAACAAACATATTTTGTTCTCCTTCCAACACACCCTGGTGGGTCGTGGCTTCGAGGTGTTTTACTCATGTGGTCTTAGGTCTGTTTTACGGTCGGATACTCTTCCTGGCGCTAACTCTACGTTGAGGAATGTACTGAGTGTTTCTGTGAGTGTGGTGTTTTGGGCGGATACCATATGATTTTGTCAGTATGGTTTATTTGCCACCCCCGGAAGCCCGGGTTCGATTCCCAGCTCTGCCACGAAATTTGAAGAGTGATACGAGGGCTGGAACAGGGTCCACTCAGCCTCGGGAGGTCAACTGAGTAGAGGGGGTTCGATTCCCTCCTCAGCCATCCTGGAAGTGGTTTTCGGTGGTTTCCCACTTCTCCTCCAGGCAAATGCCGGAATGGTACCTAACTTAATGCCACGGCCGCTTCCTTCCCTCTTCCTTGTCTATCCCTTCCAATCTTCCCATCCCCCCACAAGGCCCCTGTTCAGCATAGCAGGTGAGGCCGCCTGGATAGGTTCTGGTCCACCTCCCCAGTTGTATCCCCCGACCCAGAGTCTGAAGCTCCAGGACACTGTCGCTGAGGTGGTAGAGGTGGAATCCCTCTCTGAGTCCCAGGGAAAAATCGACCCTGGACGGTAAGCAGATTAAGAAAGAAAGAAAGAAAGAAAGAAAGAAAGAAAGAAAGAAAGAAAGATTTTTTTTGCTAGGGGCTTTACGTCGCACCGACACAGATAGGTCTTATGGCGACGATGGGATAGGAAAGGCCTAGGAGTTGGAAGGAAGCGGCCGTGGCCTTAATTAAGGTACAGCACCAGCATTTGCCTGGAGTGAAAATGGAAAAACCACGGAAAACCATCTTCAAGGCTGCCGATAGTGGGATTCGAACCTACTATCTTCCGGATGCAAGCTCACAGCCGCGCGCCTCTACACGCACGGCCAACTCGCCCGGTAAAAGAAAGAAAGAAAGTTTCTTTTTTCGTCCACTTAATAAATTTTAACTTATGGAGCTGCACACAAATCTATATGTGCATATAAAATAAGAGTTTTGTCCGTACATTACTCATCCATTCATATCCTAAAGGCACCCAGCTCGATAGCTGCAGCCGCTTAAGTGCGGCCAGTATCCAGTAATCGGGAGCTAGTGGGTGCGAGCCTCACTCTCGGCAGCCCTGAAGATGGTTTTCCGTAGTTTCCCATTTTCACACCAAGCAAATGTCGGGGCTGTACATTAATTAAGGCCACGGCTGCTTAATTCCAATTCCTAGGCCTTTCCTATCTCATCGTCGCCGTAAGACATATCTGTGTCGGTGCGACGTAAAGCAAATAGCAAAAAGAAAAAAAAATACTAAAGGCAAGGCCTTGTCGCTGCAACCACATTTGTCTCTCCTCTGATGAGCGTTTCAGGTCAACATATTTTTTCAAATCCAGCCTGTTCATCACGGAATCCTGATACTTCTTCCTCGGCGTTTCTCTTTCCTTCTTACCCAGAACTTTTTCTTCCAGCATAGTCGTGAGGAATGTGATATTTCGAAGTGTGTGGCCAAGATATTTAGTTTTCCTCTTTTCTACAGTGTTGATCAATTCCCTTGTTTCATTATTTCCCTAAGAACCCTATTGTTTGACTTTTTCTCTGTTCAACTAATTTTCAGCATCCTCCTCCATATCCATATTTCCATTGCTTCCAGGCGTTTTACATCCTGTTTTGCTAAGAGTCATATTTCGCAACCATACAACAAAACACTCCACATAAATATTTTGGCAAATTCTTTCCTAATTTGAGTGTTAATGTTCCTGCTTGTCAGAAGTTGTTTCTTGTTACTGAAGGCTTATTTAGCTAGATGAATCCTCCTCCTGATTTCTGTGGTGCACCTGTTGTCCTGAGTGATAATGCTTCCCATGTAGCAAAATTGACTTGATTGTTGTACAGTTTCATCACCTATCTTGTCCAGCTACATGGCTAAATGGTTAGCGTGCTGGCACGGGGGCTGGGTGTATGTGTTCATCCTCATCATGATGCGCAGGTCACCTACGGGAGTCAAATCAAAAGACCTGCACCTGGCGAGCCGAACTTGTCCTCGGACTCTCCCGGCACTAAAAGCCATACTCCATTTAATTTCATCACCTACAGTATCTTAATGTTTATTCTCAGTTGATTTCTTGATAGCTGTTCAGTTTCAGTTTTAATTCTTTTAGTGTTGATGTTAAAACTCGTAGCATTTTACTTATTTCCCTCTCTGAATCTGCAAATAATGCAATGTCATCGGCAAACCTTATATAGTGGATTGCATTGCTCCGAATTGAAAAAAAAAAAAAAAAAAAAAAAAAAAAGTATTTCTGTATTGGTCGTGTCCTCAATAACAAGGAAATGTATTTTTTAAAATTTTCCGTTATATCTGTCTGTCTGTATGGATAGATGCATTTATGCGCATCACGAGAAAATGGCTGAAGGGAATTAGTTAAAAATCAGTATGTAAATTATGGGAATAAGGTAATGCAGTAAACTTTCCTCAGCTTGTCCCAGTTTTTTCTAGGGTTGCTGGAGCCTCCCAGACTCATTTTGGTTTTGGCCGAGGGTTTAAAACCGGATGCCCTTCTTGACGCCACGTGATTCCTGAGATTAGAATATTGACCTAGGATCGACCGGAATTCGAGCCTCGGCTTTCGAGGTGGAAATCCAGCAGCTAAGCCAGTGAGCTAATAACTCTCTCCCCTACCCCCATCCCCTCACGACCCTTAATAACGTACTACAGTCTAGGCCAGGGATGGCAAACGTTTGCCGACTACCGTGTCAATTAAGGTCTTGTTCATTACATTTTTACTCCATAAAATCATCATTACCGAGCCCGATAGCTGCAGTCGCTTAAGTGCGGCCAGTATCCAGTATTCGGGAGATAGTAGGTTCGAACCCCACTGTCGGCAGCCCTGAAAATGGTTTTCCGTGGTTTCCCATTTTCACACCAGGAAAATGTTGGGGCTGTACCTTAATTAAGGCCATGGCCGATTCCTTCCCACTCCTAGCCCTTTCCTGTCCCATCGTCACCGTAAGACCTATCTGTGTCGGTGCGACGTAAAACAAATAGCAAAAAAAATCATCATTAAACCCCTCATTTGACTTTATTTAAATATATTATTGCATTACATATTGCACCCGTCCACCTCCCGAGTCCCAGACTAGCATTCATCTCAGGGGTGTCGGTTCATTATTTAAGTCATCAAATATAAATATAACGGCATAATACAACACGGGAATGAACGGAGCAATTTAAATTTAAAATGGGGAAAACTCGATTGTAAACTTGAATTTAAGGACTCCATGATAGGACTAGGAAGTGACTGTTAACTTTAAAAAGGGTACCATCTAACTACAATAAAAAGATTATGAGAATGGTTTCCTTTGAAATAATTGCCAGAAGGAGCAGTTTATTACGCCATCCGACGTACGAAACTTCGATACATTTGGTAACGATATTTAAATTTCCACACATGTTACATAAATAAATCACTTGCTATACCGCAAGTGGTATCAATATGTTGCTGAGTTGCTTCTGAAAGAAATTACAATTTGAGTATAACTTACGGATCGATTCCATTTGAATCGAACCGTTGTTCAAAGATATAGCTTCCTTCTGTCGGGATCCCGAGCATAACCCATGTTACGGTCGGCTTCTCGATTTAACTAAGATGATGTACCCCGGCTATATACATTTTTCCGAGACCGGTACTCGGACTGGGTAATGTTTCTCGTGAATTACGAAAAATGGATTACACGGACAGTTCCTATCTTACGATGTCCAGCTGATGCCATACCACTGAATTAGCATTTATATTTTATTTACATATGATCTGAAATGTTACAAAGTAGCCTCAGTAGACTACTGCCACAGACGAGATAACGAGAAGCGGTGGGAAATACCGTGACAGTGACCTCCCCTCGCATCGCCAGCGAAGTAAACAAACACACCAAGTATTACTGTAACTCGTCCCGTGCGGAAACCGTACAATAACGAGGTAACAAATGACTATAATATTTATTATTCTTATTATTCAAACATAAGAGTAGAGGGATGTTGTCACCAATTAATTTAATCCACTATCGTCAGAATATTCATTTATCCACGAAATTATCATCCTCGAAATTATTATTATTATTATTATTATTATTATTATTATTATTATTATTATTATTATTATTATTAACGGTTCCTGGCACTGTCACGTTTGATTAATATCGTCATTATTATGCGGGACGCAAACACCAATGGTTATTACTGTTATTATTATTATTATTAGTATATCTTTCTTGTGGTTATTATTATTATTAATGAATAGGTGACTCCAGATATTATTATTATTATTATTATTATTATTATTATTATTATTATTATTATTATTATTATTATTATTCACGTCACTCAAGAGGTTATTATTATTAATGAACCGGTCACTTCCGCCAAAATATATTAAGATATCGGTCGCAATTATAATTATTTCACTGATCAACCAACGACATCATTACTGTTATTATTATGACAATTATTATTAAGCTGACCGCGATGATTTAACATCGTCCTTACATTATTATTATTATTATTATTATTATTATTATTATTATTATTATTATTATTATTATTATTATTATTATTATTATTATTATCGGTTGCATATTATCATTTAGATTCCCGTTTAACATCTTTATCAACGCTCAATTTACTTAAGGCGGTCCAAACCTTTATCTGCACTATTTATTATTATTATTATCACGACATCATGATTGTCATCGCTCGTCATTACAATGATTACACTATACGATCATTTATGTGGACTCTGAACTCTCATTATCCTTAGATCCGTAGTATCTCAACGAATAGCGGTGCAGTCTATTTATTTCGTACATGCTGTCACGGGTTCGAATTCTACCCGCTACGTAACTCAGTATTTCTCTGTGACACTGCCCGTACATTTTACACTCATTTCAATATCCTAAGTGTCTCTCGTACGGAATTTATATCCCTTTCTATCTCAATATTCCGTGATTCATTTATTTCTCACAGAATTATCAACTGACTTATTTATTCACTTCTGACATCGTACGACCTTTTATTATCTGACTGCAGATTCTTTAACATTTTTCTATCTCATTTTGATCTACGCCTTAGTTCGTTCTCCACAAATAATCGTAACATCTTGAAATTATATTTACCAAAATTTGACAATCATGGTTTCGTAATATTAGTCCTACGTGTTCCGGCTAATGAATTGCAACTTTAAGACACGACATTTATTCGTAAAGAAAAATATTGGACCGTAATTTAAACCACACGTTCATTAACATGTACGGATTCTTAGCACCGATCTTAAATTTCAATATTAATAATTTATCAAGTTAAATTACCACACACTTTAATTCCGAATTAAAAACGACATCACGTCATTAAATGATTTCTGACAAACTCAACACCTGATCACTTAAATTTATTATTACGCACGGCTCACTAAATTTCCGATATCACATGAATTATTATTATATCCAAATTTAAAAATAAGTAAATTATTCTTAAGAAAGTAGTTTTATTATATTTATTTTTATTATTAATTAATTACACGGTAGTCCACTCTTAATATGTTTAACGCATAACCCCTTTTACAATTTCGATTTATTTTGGCACTAATCAATCCAGATATGATATACTTGGAAATTTTATTATTATTATCGCTTCTCCCAAATTTAACAACTTCACTTTGAAAATATGAACATACTAATCAACAACAAAACACAACTGGTATGACGAGGCTGGACTTTCCTTCAATGTCATTACATCGCTCGTTAAAATGACAAACAGAAAAGGACATATCGGGTCTATTTAACTATAATAACCAAAATCAAATGTAAAGAAAATTATTCTTGACTACAAAGAAAATATGAATGCATGCATGACTTAACGTACTACCCTATATCTACAAAATTTACATCTCCAACAAACTGAATACATAAAAAGACCCGATTATTTACATTGTTATTATTTACTACTGTCCGTGCTACAAATTTAGGATGGGGTCGTTAAGCGACTCATTGTTACAGAAGGTAACCAAGTCTAATCAAATAATCCCATTTTTCCAATCACGCTAACATTTCCCAAATATTATTTACATTATGTACTCATCTTAGTTTCTCGGTATTCCATTACAGCTTTGCAGATGAGAGGCTCCTTTCGGCCCCTCTCTGCTATTTTACTCCTCCATTCTTGATGGCGTAGTACCACAAAAGATTTCCTGGCACATTGCCATTTTACACTAATACCTTAATTATCACGATACTTCACCATTGACAACGTTAACACTGAACACTTTAACTTTTATACAAGAAATTAATATCCTAGACCCAAAAATTTAATATTTTACACTATTTTAATCTTCGTCCAATTACCGCACAATGGACCTGGACACGTACGACGAGGTGTCAAATTTTACGCCCGTCGCGATTTATGTCGTCCGACGCGATACGCCCGTTTCATACGGCCCTCTTGAAGTGTTCATGATAGCGGTTCGATATTGCAAAGTACAGGCAATTATTCCCTTAAAGTACTGTTCGTCACACAGTATGTTATTTACGTACTTATTGCGGTGCAATTTATATTACTCTCTTACAGTGCAATTAATTTACTTCACTGATATTTATAACTGACAAACACTGTCCTACGTTAACTATTTCCAGTTCATGTTGCTTGAGCGCGATCACATTTTATAAACACTGGCGGATGCTCGCGCCATTAAATGTTGAGTTACTGTACGCCCGTAGAATTCGAAGTTAGCTGCGACCGACGGTTCAGCTCCAGAGATTCATTTCAAGTGTGTTGGCGAGTATCCCTTGTCCCGTATATATGGATGAAGCTTTCCCTCGCGGATTCATTGACGTCATACCCCTTAGGGAGGGGGTGGATTTTTAATATCGGTACTTGCACTCCGAATTGGACGTTAAAATTTATATCAAATTAATCCACTCCGCTAGCATATTTGCTGGATTAAATATGAACCCCTAACGATCACAGATTTAGGAGATACGGGTGGATTTAGCTCCTCACATTTCGCGCCTTTGGAAGCGTCCCTTACAACGTGGTCTTCGTCCAGCCAGTGACATTCAAGCTGTCTGGTTTCCAAGAAATCCAGCCTTCAATTTATTTAATTTGCCAATAATTATTGATTATTTTTCCATGCGTGACATCTAATAAATTCATTACATTGCTCCGTGTACTCACAATAATTTATTACTGATTATTTTTGAAGTTACGAGAATATCTCATCCATCATTCCTTAAGATGGTATCCCTGAGTCTTCCATCAACTTTTAGCGATTGGCCGGCAAGCGGTCACGTGATTTAAATCTCCACCTGCCCGAACCTAGGCTAGCGAATGTCCTCGCAACCGCTGTAGTTTTCCATGACGTCACGGAACTCTCCGTCCGCCAAAAATATCCCAGCGCATTACTCATGTTGCGAGCTTCCTTTGTGTCACCTACCCCTTTCTCTTTCTGACCAAGACTTATTTGTGGACTTGTATTTCCCTGTTCGCCAACTTATGGGATCCCCTGCTGTGAAGTAGCTAAATGTTGTTGTGTCGAGCTAAGCCTCACGGCTCCAGCCTGTCGCGTACTCAACCTATTATTTCAACAAAGCTTGTACGGAATAAGTTTTCTGTATTTCAATAAATGTACCATATGTTATTTTATCAATCAAATCATGACTGACTATGGACCTATGTCACTCGGGTTCAATATAAATCCATTCGACTGAATCTTTCATGATATTATTTTGCAAACATTACTGAAAATTACATTTAAAAACAGGTAAACGTTAAGAATAAGGTATATTTTTGCTTTAACCTAATCAAATTTGTTAAAAATATGTCCATAGAATTAATTGATGCATACTCCTTTATTGATGGGTTTCCGAATCCTTGGCTGAATGGTCAGCGTTGAGGCCTTCGGTTCAGAGGGTCCCGGGTTGGATTCCCGGCCGGTTCAGGGATTTTAATGACGTATGGTTAATTCTTCTGGCTCGGGGACTGGGACTTTGTGTTTGTACCAACACTTCCTTCTTCATATTCATACAACATACTACACTACCAACCACCACAGGAAGCATGCAATAGTGATTACATCCCTTCATATAGGGTTGGTGTCAGGAAGGGCATCCGGCCGTAAAACAGGGCCAGATCCACATGTGCGACACAATTCGCACCCGCGACCGTACAAGTGTGGGAAAAAATGACAGAAAAAGAAGAAGAAGAAGACTCCTTTATTGATGGGTAAAGTTAAAATATGGTATGCTGATAGATTTTCTACCTATTTATTACATGTTGAAAATATTAAAATATGTTAGTATGTTGTCTGACGCGCCAGAGACGTCGTGTTCGCGTGTCATAGGCTCACAAGCCCTGCCCTACACTATAAATAATTTTATTCACGCTAGATGAAATGGTAGTTTAGGGGAAGATGCCTAAAATTATTCTTTTAACCTTCAACTAGTCGCGTGAAAAATTACGTTATTAGTCGCGCACGGACGAAACTCCCAGGTTTGAGAAATGCATAGAAATTCTTCTTTTTCATCGGCGTACCCTCCAGGGTCAGTTTTTCCCTCGGACTCAGCGAGGGATCCCACCTTTACCACCTCAACTGCAGTGTCCTGGAGCGTGAGACATTGGGGAGGATGACCAATAGCTCGCCCAGGCGGCCTCACCTGCTATGCTGAACAGAGGCCTTGTGGGGGGATGGGAAGTTTGGAAGGGATAGACAAGGAAGATGGAAGGAAGTGGCCGTGGCCTTGAGTTAGGTACCATCCTGGCATTTGCCTGGAAGAGAAGTGGGAAAGCACAGAAAACCACTTCCAGGATGGCTGAGGTGAGAATCGAATCCCCCTCTACTCAGTTGACCTCCGAAGGCTGAGTGGACCCTGTTGCAGCTCTCGCACCATTTTTCAAATTTCGTGGCAGAGTCGAGACACGAACCTGGGCCTGCGGGGGGGGGGTGTGTGTGGCAGCTTATCACATTAACCACTACACCACAGAGGCGGTCACAACTGACTATTTTAAACATGTCAAAATTCTATAATTATTATATTTAACTAAAAATATATTTTATTTGTACTAAATATACCTTATGTTTGTTTTGGCAAAGTACACTTTAAAAAAGTTTACGTAAGTCAAAAACAAATAATAAAAAGTTTTTAGCTACAAAACTTAAAACATGAATAATATAGTGTACGTCTACAATTATAAACCTACTAATAATTAACAAAAATAACGTTTACATAAACGATATTTTCATTACACAAATCTGTACTGAAAACTCCACATGCCAAATGGTTGAAAGGGTTGCCGAGTCCCGTCTCTGCTACGTAAAATTAAGTAGTGGTGTTGATTATTGTTTTAAGGGGAAGAAGAACAACTTGGTAATCATCCTCTATTAACAGTAATCAGAAGGAAGGTATTCGAAAAAGAAAGGTAAGGACCACGAAGAGCGTGAACGTGAAAGACTCCCTAGACCTCGCAATCCTAATACCGTCCGGGTCGGAAAAGAACAAAAGTTGACCAAGGGAGGTCAGACAGGAAAGATAGAGCGAAGAACCTGACAAAAGTGGAAAAAATGCCAGACTCAGCTTGGGGGAACCGTGGTCGCCAACCCACACTCCCGACTTGAGAGGCCCTAGTTCCCCTTTTAGTCGCCTCCTCTTACGACAGACAGGGAATACCGTTGACGTTATTATATCACCTCCACCCACGGGGAAATGTAAGATTAAGCACAAAAATGTGATGTAGATGTGTGTTACGTTGCTTACATTAAAGCATCTTATTATTTTATTGCCCATTTTTTATCATAACAAAAGCCTATTTTAATTATTTTACTGCCCATTTCCTAAATGCCAAGTGCTTATTTGCCTGATTATTTTAGAAAAAATAAATGCCTGAACTTCCGGGCTCTAACTAATGACCAAATACATCAGGGATATTAAACGCAGTGGTAACAGTCGAGAGTGAAAATCCACTTAGGATAGCTGCCCTAATGCTAGGAAAACCACAAAGGTTCAGCCTACCGATTATTCCGTAAGGAGAATTAGAAAAAGAATTTGATTTTCATTCGAATTTCTTAAAATGTTGCAATATTTATTAATTTTCGGGGAGCTACTACACCCCTTCCCCCGGTGGATTTGATATATTGAAATACATTTTAGGCTTATACAAATGATTTTGTACTATTTGGAGTGAATCTCTCAAAATCGCAGTTGACATTTCTTGTAGAACATTTGTAGGGAGTCGAAACGTTTTGAAAATGTTGATTGTTCCACGCGCAGCAAACAACATACCAAAAACTTCCCAGTTATTACTTTTATACTTGTGTCCTAAGACACGAAATCAAGGCTCACAGTGCCTTTTCTTCTCTGTATAAACCTCTTTGGACAGCTTTTCATCTCGCTCAAATCTGACTGTTGGATCGATAACGACGTCTTTCTTAGATTTCCTATCAATGACTACAATGTCCGCTCGTTTAAAGGAACATTCCGTTGACGTACTGCAAACAAGTAACCAGTTCAAAACTGAGCTCGGATATCCTCAGTAAAAAAACTAAATAAAGAAGCATAATGAACCAAAAGTAAAAACGGATGTAGAAAAATATAAGATTTATTGAAATAATAAATAGAGATAAAATAACAAAAGCAGACAACGAAATTGAACGTAGAGTATAAAATCAAATGCAAAAGATACTCACAAACGTACATTCAGATATTCAGCAATGACGCATTCAACTCGTAGTTATAACGTCAACATCGGTGGTCCCTATACCTTCATATTACGTACACGCAAGCACAGGAATGGTGCCCCAAAATAAACAATCAACACTGCCCCACTCCAGTACTGAAAATGAGGGGAAGAGAATGAACGGGTAGTGCTGAAGGCACAGTGTGTGCATTGCTATTCATCCACCACTGTGCCCATTTCAATCACAACAGTCTTGTAGCGAGCTGTCTAGCTGCAGCAATGCCTTAAGCGAGGAGGTAGGGGGACGCCATGCTTTGTTTATATCGGGACACCATTTCTGTGCATGCGTGTATAACATATCCAGGGCCTCAATGTTCCATCTCGATCAAAATAAATATGTATTATGAGTGCTGACAGACTCAGGCCTACCGTAAGAACGCGGATATGACCCAAAAAGTTTATAAAACTTATACAACGTTAAGGATAGAATTTTCAAATATTTCTTTCATTGACACTGATTTTAAAGCATTGTTATTTATGGTAACTATCTTCTGATTTAGAAACCATTGAAGTATATCTAAGGAATTATTCATATATAAAAACAATATCTTGGAGAAATCCTTATAACTTTAGAAGCATAATTGAGAGGAAGAAAATGTTTATCAGTATGAGATGAGAAATGTGTACTCTTCATAATACGGTTTATTATCAGATTGTTCAAATTCGCACTCTGAATTAATGCTGTTAGAATTATTTGAGAAATGTGTACCCTCGATACGGCTTATTACCAGATTATTTCTGTAGTAGCAGTTCAATCGGTGAAAAAATTTAGCGGTTTAGGTATGATTTTATGACAAAAGTAACCGAATTTCTAATCCTAAAGATCGAAGATGGTACTAACAATGATGATGTGTTTATTTGTCTGAAAGAATAGTGCTAGAGATAAGAATTCAAGTGAGAAATTGTAAGAAGAGACTGTAATTCAATCGAAAAATGATTAAAGGTAAGACGTATTAGAAAAGGATGACAGGTATGTTCCTTCCATAAAATGGTCCATTAGAAGATGTTTTCTCTCATAACGATTGCTTCAGTCTCGAACTATAAATTGAAGCAATTTAGAAAAGGCTCTTCGTGTTAAGAGCGATGGTGTAGTTCGATTGGCGGAGAACATTTCTCCTTTCGAAAAAACGAGGTTACTTGCTTACTTCCAGGTGCGATTCAAATTGACGAACTCACCGTATTTGCTGTGCCAGAGCACAAGCCGCTTCCATGCTTCAGGAAAGAGAAGGGGAGGGAGGGAAAGTGGGTGTATGTTGGAGACAGAGATAATGCTCCGCGCGAATGCATAGTTTCCTCGCTCGACTCGCACAGGATTCTTCTTGTCTCTTAGAGCCAATATCCACACTTCGTTTACTAAACATCCGTAACTGCACAAACAATACAAAAACACACTGCAATTAAGAAACACTCGTCAGTCAAGGAATACACCAGATTGTTTCTCCTCTCATCCGTTGGTCGCAGTAACGTTCTTTATTATTTAACATGCTCAAAGATGCAACGTTGCCGCCCCACGATTGTGTATTCCTTCACTCACAACGTTGTAAATGGAGTGAAATACTAAACGAAAGAAGCAATACTCCCAATGATTCGATTACAGCAGATGCTCAGTTTGCCCCTTCTTACTTTGATGTACAGTTAACAGCGGTGTAGTAGTGACCTTTGGACTCGTTCAGGATGTGTGGTGTGTCGCGAACGACCTGGAAAGCTAGGACCTAGGAAAGGTCTTCATTCCCCTCCCCGAACTGAAGGGGCGGGCCATCTAGAAGGTGACGCCTTCTCTCTAGCCGGAAGATTCGGCGAGTTTGGTGGATTGATGGAGTTGGATGAGGAGGGATGTGGGTTTGTTCCGGTGAAGGAGGTTGGAGGGGGTCACGACCTTTTGGCTAAGTGCTTTATTGGACTTTTACTGCCTGTGTTCTTAGTACAAGTTCATATTCTCTTTCTACGGGGTTCACGTAGTAGTCATTTTGTGCAGAACAAACTGTACACTGGATACTGGGGCTGCGAAACGAACGAGAAACTTGTGCATTCACACCGATTATTACGTCTGTCTCCCACTTCCCACTTCCACTCCCTTTCCTTCCCTCCTGTGACGCACAGTAACAGGCAGCGGCTGGCTCTCTGGATTATCAAATACGGCAAGTTCGTCAATTCGAATCGCGCGTCTGGAAATAAGAAAGCAACCTCACTTTCTCGAAAAGAAAAACATTCTCCCGCAAACCCATTACATCATCGTTCTAAATATAACACGAAGAGCATCGCTATTTTTTTTTTTTTTTTTTTTTTTTTTGTCGGTGTAGTTCTGATATACCCTGTATGTTCTATGTAACCGTCAGTCACTGACATAATTAACGGTAAGTGCAGGAACCATCATGTGACGTGTTTACCCGAGTAAAAACCAAACCAAACCCCATGGCACTACAGCCCTTGAAGGGCCTTGGCCTACCAAGCGACCGCTGCTCAGCCTGAAGGCCCGCAGATTACGAGGTGTTGTGTGGTCAGCACGACGAATCCTCTCGACCGTTATTCTTGGCTTTCTTGACCGGGGCCGCTATCTCACCGTCAGATAGCTCCTCAATTCTAATCACGTAGGCTGAGTGGACCTCGAACCAGCCCTCAGGTCCAGATAAAAATCCCTGGCCTGGCCGGGAATCGAACCCGGGGCCTCCGAGTAAGAGGCAGGAATGGTACCCCTACACCGCGGGGCCGGCTAAAGAGATAAGAAGTCTTAGGACTTTGATACCACTAAAGTATTGGATAAGGTAAGGGTGTATTCTGCCCGAAGACAGGTCCGAACCTCCGTAGAGGTGTGCCTGAGCCGGAGTTTACGTGCGGTAGGGTGCCCAGTTCCTTGCCGCCCCTCCATTCCCTTACCCCACTCCCCCACCAACAGTGTGTGGCAACCCATCCAAATCTTGACCACACCCAATGTTGCTTAACTTCGGAGATCTCACAGGTTCCGGTGGTTCAACATGGCTACGGCCGTTGGCTTTACCCGAGTAGCCAGTTCTAAAGTTTACAGGTGGTAAAAAAATAAACAGCGTATGACCTCCAGAGAAGCAAGGTGCAGGTCTTTTGAACTTACTCTCATACGCAACTACAGTGTCTGTGAGGTTGGGGCCATACTTATGATGTATTCTAATGTTGAAGGCGGCACACACAGCCATTCCGCGAAGCGAAGGAATTAATGGAATAGGGTTAAAATCCCTCACCCGGTCGGAAACTGAGCCGTGGCCCAATGGAACTAAGGCCGGCTCATTAAGCATTTAGCCACGAAACCGGACACAGTTGGTGTTGTCTAATATTTACACATCTGATAAAATCGCGCTAGAAGTAAATAGGGATTGGAAATCGTGTGGAGAATTTAAAAGTAAAACTGAAAGCACACAATTTGCTTTACGTCGCATCGACGCAGATAGGTCTTATGGCGACGATGAGACAGGGAAGAGCTAGGAGTGCGAAGGAAGCGGCCGTGGCCTTAATTATGGTAGAGCCTCCGCATTTGCATGGTCTGAAAATGGGAAACCACGGAAAACCATCTTCAAACTGAAAGCAAGGAACGCTCTCTTCCAATGAGATGAGAAATATGTACCCTCGGTACGGTTTATTATTATTATTATTATTATTATTATTATTATTATTATTATTATTATTACTGTATCGGGAGGTGAACCTCAACGCCACGCATTCAGAAATTAGCGCCTAAATGAACTACTCTATTGGTCAAACAGTGAAACTGCAACTACACGAACTTGGAACATTAATCAGAAGATGTCACCACTAAAATATTGAGTAGTTTTGTTATTGTGAAGTTTCCTAAATTGAATGACTTTCTCCTGGTTTTGTTTGCTATACATCAAGAAGTCTGGACATTTCTCCACAGATGACACTACCAGGAAAACTATAATCATGCACTCTGGCGCAAAGTGAAATAATTTATAATTTAAAGAAGTTTCGTATTTCTAGGTTGTCCCTAACTGATCTAGGTTCATTTATTTTTGGGTTGGCATTTCCTTTTCTTTCCGCCAGTTTTGAATCTAGCCAATCAGAAATTTTTGTAATTAATTTTCACCCAATCCCGCATTTCTTGTTCACTTTGAATCTGCCAGTAAAAATTAAGTGGGTGTGTCCTGATTAGTCTTGAATGATCTCGAACCTTCCCTGAGGGTTTATAAACTGCGCCTTTTCACGTTTCTTGGCCAATTGATCATCGTCTTTCGGAGTGTATGTGTTTAAGCAGGAGGCGAGCGGCCTTTTTCGTCGGCAGCTAGAACATCTGCAAGGTAATGGCCACGTAATTCCATCTTTCTTGCTGTATCCGCAAATTATTCCGAGGGGGAGGTCCAAATCTTTAATTATGTAACAGTACTTTTCTAAAATGTAACTTTTCTTTTGGCTACCGTAATAACTTCATAAAATCTTTAACTGCAAATCGGAGATAGAGAGTGAGTTACCCTCTCGAGCTCCCCTTCATTTTGGATTGAGGTGACTACGTTTTTGTAACTGTGTTCTCCTGTAACGTGTTAAAGTAATTTCCATGCGAGCCACCTCAGTAGTTTGAGAATAGACCCAGTTTCATCGGACTAGAGCCCTGCAGGTTTTTCAGTTTTGATTATCTTGGAGCGCAGTATACGACCCCATTCATTTTGTGTTTGGGCCAGTTATCTAACCTGTTCTTTTCCCATGAAGGCCCTATAGGTTGGGTACTTGATACCCCTGTTTCAGTTTGTAGTTGGGCCGTGGAAGGCCAGAGAGTGTAAAATGTTGTAATGTTGCCTTGAGTAGGCAGTAAGAAACTGAGAGGCTGTTAGCTCTTTTTCAAGTTTTGTAAATGTAAAGTGTATCTCTGGATGGCTAGATATTGTAATTTAGGGAGCAAGTGCTCTTGAATTAGAGGATTTCTGTCCTTAACTAAATAATTCCTCTTCCATTTGTGAAATTGGAAAACTAGGGACTTGAAGCCCAGAATCTGCAAAATCTACTAAATTTTGGATTTTCCTTATCTTGATTCAAGATTGTCATTGTACCAGATGTTTCATTGTTATGAAAAATTGTTTAGTTTGAAGTTCTAAAATAAATATAATCTTTGTTAAAGTTTTAAATTAATTTTGGTATTGTAGATGGACTAATTCACCCCGGCACCTTCTTTAACCTCTTTCTGCTCCACGGGTATCCCCGTAACAATTATTATTATTATTATTATTATTATTATTATTATTATTATTATTATTATTATTATTATTAAATCTGTGTATCCTCCAGAGTTGGTTTTTACCCCGGACTAAGTGAGGCATCCCACCTCTACTGTCGTAAGGGCAGTGTCCTGGTCGAGGATACAACTGGGGACGAGGTCAAGTACCTGCCCCAGGTGGCCTAACCTATGCTGAACAGGGAATGGGAAGATTGGCAGGGATACACAGGGAAGAGGGAATAAATTGGCCGTGGCCTTAAGGTAGGTACCATCTGGATATTTCCCTTGAGGAGAAGATGGAAACCACAGAAAACCACTTCGAGGATGGCTGAGGTGGGAATAGAACTCTGTCTACTCAGTTGACATCCCGAGGCTGAGTAGACCCATTGCAGCCCTCGTACCACTTTTGAAATTTTGTGGCGGAACGTGGAATCGAGCCCGGGCCTCCAGGAATGGCAGTTAATCATACAAACCACTACACCACAAGACGGACGATAAGGTTTAATACCGGATTATTTCTGTAGTAGCAGTTTGTTCAAAGTAGAACTCTGACTTGAAACTATTTAGAGAAGGCAAATTACTGCTTGTAACATGATCCGCTACTGAGCGATTGAGACGCCATAGTTAAATAAGACGTGCTGCAGGGTTGGTCACTACTGGCAACGCACCCTATAACTCACAAATCATCTCTGTGTGTGTCCTCTTAGCGATCGTTTACAAGATTACTTTTATTGGACGCGTCATTTGTCGAGATGATTGGCTGCTCTTGAGTTTCGTCTAGACTGGAGCAATCCTTCATCCTCGGAGGCTCTGTGACAACGCGGTGGCCTATGCCACACTTTTTGTTTCTCTCATTGAACACATTAATAATCATCCTCTTTTATCTGGACCGCCCCTCCGTCGGTAATAGCTTAGGAATTGTGTTTATGTGTGTGCATTCTTAAGCAGACCCTACACGGCCAGTAATACTGGGTCAATAACACAGACAGTACGCATCAATATTGTAGCGACATCATACGATAATTGAGCCTCCGTGGCTCAGACGGCAGCGCGTCGGCCTGTCACCGCTGGATACCATGGTTCAAATCCCGGTCACTCCATGTGAGATTTGTGCTGGACAAAAAGCGGAGGCGGGAGAGGTTTTTCTCCGGGTACTTCGGTTTTCCCTGTCAACTTTCATTCCAGCAACACTCTCCATTCTCATTTCATAGCATCTATCAGTTGCTGAATGGTATGAATGAAGTCTTGGGTAAGGACTACAAGATGAAAATAAATAAGTCCAAAACAAAAGTAATGGAGTGCAGTCGAACGAAGGCAGGTGATGTAGGAAATATTAGATTAGGAAACGAAGTCTTAAAGGAAGTAGATGAATATTGTTACTTGGGTAGTAAAATAACTAACGATGGCAGAAGTAAGGAGGACATAAAATGCAGACTAGCACAAGCAAGGAAGAGCTTTCTTAAGAAAAGAAATTTGCTCACTTCAAACATTGATATCGGAATTAGAAAGATGTTTTTGAAGACTTTCGTGTGGAGCGTGGCATTGTATGGAAGTGAAACATGGACGATAACTAGCTCAGAAAGAAAGAGAATAGAAGCTTTTGAAATGTGGTGTTACAGAAGAATGCTGAAGGTGAGATGGATAGATCGAATCACGAATGAAGAGATACTGAATCGAATTGGTGAGAGGAGATCGATTTGGCTAAATTTGACGAGAAGAAGAGATAGAATGATAGGACACATCTTAAGACACCCAGGACTTGTTCAGTTGGTTTTAGAAGGAAGTGTAGGTGGTAAGAACGGTAGGGGTAGACCAAGGTATGAATATGACAAACAGATCAGAGCAGATGTAGGATGCAATAGTTACGTAGAAATGAAAATGTTAGCACAGGATAGGGTGGCATGGAGAGCTGCATCAAACCAGTCTATGGACTGATGACTCAAACAACAACATCAGTCATTAATATATCACTTTGGGAATGGCGACCCCATCGTACAAACAGCCTATATCTGATTCATTCATTACATCCCTGACCCGGTCAATGACTGGAAAATAGATTGTAGGTTTTCATTTCATATGGTCATTATTACCGTCAATATTTTGGTCAGTACTAGTGCACTTGCTTACCATTGCGGTATTCTCACTTTACAAATAAAAAGTCAATAACCGTCAATACGGAATGAGATTTATAGTATGAAGTTGCGGTATTCTAGGAAAATGGATCGTAAATGACGGGCATGTGTAGCTATCGTATTAGTACTTTGCACTAAACGCAGTGTTAAACGTCAACGAAGGGTTAAAGATTGGCTGAGGAAAAGAGAAGAGCATTCTCATATGAAGTTGTTAAAGGAAACACAATATACTGAAGCAGAAGATTATCAGAACTATCTCCGAATGAGTGAGGGTAGGCCAACTTTTGCGAAATGACTAGGAATGGTAGAGTCTTTTCTAATAAGGCAAAATGCAAACATGCGAACCTGTTTATCGGTGGCAGAGAGATTAGCGGTGACATTGAGGTATCTTGTAACTGGTAGAAATATTGAAGATTTAAAGTTTCCCGCTATAATGTCACCAGTTTCCATCAGTACAGTAGTTGTGGAAACATGTGAAGTATTGTGTTATGGGTACGAGGGGGCGAAATCAGGAAGAAGTGGTGGCGGGGGGGGGGGGGGAAACGAACATAGGGCTTAGCTACTAGTGTTTATTTCAGGTAGTATCCGGCGGGGGAGGGGGTATAAAATTTCCCTGTAATTTAATTACCCCCTCCCCCCAGAAAAATCTAAATTTTAGATCTTTCTGTTTGAATTTTGTTGTCATAACGAAAATCAGCTGAGAAGTTTATGAGAGACTGCCGCTTTCTTAAGGATGGCCAGACGAGGCGCGATTTGTCCTGATTGATTGCTTTCTTAGTGGAACCTTCCTCTACAGGGCTATGTGTTGACTGAACACATTTGTCGGTTTGTACACTGCTCAAGGGAATATTGTCCTATTGGCTACCCATCGGAAACACACCCTCCCCAAGAAGTACAGGAGTGGTGTAAGCTCGAGCTACTTACAGCAATGACAAGGGAGTAGATCTTCAAGTAATTTATACTTTTGCCCGGGTTTCAGATGGACTTGTCAGAGTGAAACATGAGCAATAGGCTGTAGGTTCGGATTGCCACTGCTACATTGTTTCATTGCTCAAGATCTGGCAGTCATTTGAATTATTGCTGACGTTTTTATGAAAATATGACAGTAAAATTATTAATTTCAGTAATACATTATGTGTTCTACATTTTCCTCCTTATTTTATAATGAAAGAATCCCCCCCTGGAAATTTTAGTGGGGGGGGGGAACCTTTGAGATAAATCGTCTGTGTGGGGAAATCCCTCCCTTCCCCCCGCGATTTCGCACCCTGATGGGAACGTTTATTCTGGCAGGCCTACTTGGCGGTTTCACAAGCCATCTGCTTGGCCTTGGTGAGAAACGCATTTGTCGTCCATCGCTGGTCCGTTATTACTGCCAGAAATAATGACGAGCGCACTCACACGGTCAGTATAACTGTCAGTATCCCCACCACTCTACAGTACTGACGCCCGCAGATCAGCAAATCCGGATATGTCTATTAACATCTTCAGCCTGGTGGGATCCGCGGAAAAGCATCTCCATAGGTTTTGCCATTACAGAGAAACCACAAAAGCCAATGGTAATGTTATTATTAGTGAGGCAAACAAGACATGATGAGAAGTGAGGTTTGTCGTTGCTTTCCTCACTGGGCCGGAAAGTAACACCATTCATAACTTCCTGACGAACTAGTAGTGCTCTGAATACCGAGCGATTGGCTGCGTGGTTTGGTTCAATTAGCTGCTAGGTTATATTCGGGAAATAGTGGGTTCGAACCCCATTGTCGGCAGCCCTGAAGATGGTTTTCCGTGTTTTCCCATTTTCACATCAAGGAAATGTTTAGCTTAATTATGGGCACGGCTGCTTCCTTCCCACTCCTAGACCTTTCCTATCCCATCGTCGCTACAAGACCTATCTGTACCGGTGCGGCGTAAAACAAATTGTAAAAAAAAAAAAAAAAAAAAAAAAAAAAACCACAAATAAACAGTGCTCTGAATATCATCAGGCAGCACCACCACACTGTAGAATGGATTGATGTTTTTTTTTACTTGTAGGGATACCCCGGACTCTGTGCCAATCTCCTCTGCAACTTGCTTTTTTTTTTTGCTATTTGTTTTACGTCGTACAGACACAGATAGGTCTTATGGCGACGATGGGATAGGAAAGACGTAGGAGTGAGAAGGAATCGGCCGTGGCCTTAATTAAGGTACAGCCCCAGCATTTGCCTGGTGTGAAAATGGGAAACCACGGAAAACTATTTTTAGGGCTGCCAACAGTGGGGTTCGAAACCACTATCTCCCGGATGCAAGCCCACAGCCGCGCGTCCCTAACCACACGACTAACTCGTCCGGTCTGGTCTGCAACTTGTAATAGAAGATCTTCAAGTAGGTTCTGTTACTCTGTTGCTTTCGTACGGAATGAGGGAAAAGAAAATAACCGAATCCCCTGCATTCCGTCAGAAAGTTCCCACTTGCTGTTTTGTTCTAATGTTGTTCTTTCCTGAGGACGTGTTAGTAGTATGACCAACAAACAGGATCATCTACATTGAATACCTTAGTCATCTTTTGATTCTTTCTTTCATGTCACATCCTGTCCAGTCCACTTAACTGTGTCCTTCTAATGCGTTAGTCTTATGAGGTTGCTCCTTTCTTTTCTCCTTGTATTTCAAATTTTGCTCTGGCTGACAGTCCTGGATAATATAGACTTATAAATACCGATAGTGGGATGCTGAGAATCGTTAGAGTTCTTCAGCCAGCAGTAAGATTCCTATTTTTTTTTTCGGTATGTGACCTTTCGTAGTCGGCACCACGATGTAGGGATAAAATGCCAGCCTCTTACCCTGAGACCCCAGGTTCGATTCCCGGTCAGTTCAGGAATTTTTACCTCAATATGAGGGCTGGTTTGGGGCCCACTCAGTCTATGTGATTATAGTTATTTAGGAGTTAGCTGACGGTGGTCTAGAAAGCCAAAATAAGGACCAAGAGGATTCGTCGTACTGACCACACGACACCTCGTATTCTGCAGACCTTCGGGCTAAGTACCGGCGGTTTGGTAGGCCAAGGCCCTGTTGCGCCATGGGGTTTTATTTGGTTTGGTTTGGTTTGGTGAGACGTCTTTTTTCCCCATAATTTTCTTTAACTTCAGGAAATGTTTTCCCACAGGTGATTTGACACTTCTCCTTACTATGCTTTCTTTCTTTCTTTCTTGATCTGTTTATCCTCCAAGGTCGGTTTTTTCCTCGGACTCAGCGAGGGATACCACCTCTATCGCTTCAACGGCAGTGTCCTGGAGCTTCAGACTCTGGGTCGGGGGATACAACTGGGGAGGATGACCAGTACCTCGCCCAGGCGGCCTCACCTGCTATGCTGAACAGGGGCGTTGCGGGGGATGGGAAGATTGGAGAGGATAGACAAGGAAGAGGGAAGGAAGCAGCCGTGGCCTTAGGTACCATCCCGGCATTTGCCTGGAGTAAAAGTGGGAAACCACGGAAAACCACTTCCAGGATGGCTGAGGTGGGAATCGAACCCACCTCTACTCAGTTGACCTCCCGAGGCTGAGTGGACCCCGTTCCAGCCCTCACACCACTTTTCAAATTTTGTTTCAAAGCCGGGAATCGAACCCGGGCCTCCGGGGGTGGCAGCTAATCACACTAACCACTACACCACAGAGGCGGACTTTACTATGTTTTGAGAATATAATCTTCTTTATAGGCTGTAATCAGTTCCTGCTCGATGTAGGACAGTTACGATTTCCGGCTCATTTAACTTTAGTCTATAACCTGTACACACACACACACACACACACACACACACACACACACACACACACACACACACACACACACACACACACACACACACACACACACACACACACACATATATATATATATACACACACACACATAGGAGGAAAGGGGTCGTTCTTATATTTGTGTTTACAAATAGCTTAACGTCGCACCGACACAATAGGTCTTATGACGACGATGGAACAGAAAGGGCCTAGGACTGGGAAGGAAGGGGTCGTGGCCTTAATTAAGGTATAGCCCCAGCATTTGCCTGATGTGAAAGTGGGAAAACCGAGCTCGATAGCTGCAGTCACTTAATTGCGGCCAGTATCCAGTATTCGGGAGATAGTAGGTTCGAACCCCACTATCGGCAATCCTGAAAATTGTTTTCCGTGGTTTCCCATTTTTACACCAGGCAAATGCTAGGGCTGTACCCTTATTAAGGCCACTGCCGCTTCCTTCCCACTCCTAGCCATTTCCTGTCCCATCGTCGCCATAAGACCTATCTGTGTCGGTGCGACGTAAAGCAAAAAAAAAAAAAAAGGGGGGGGGGAAACACAGAAAGCCATCTTCAGATTGAAGGGATACTTGAGGAGATTGCTTATCCAGCCAGCTTTTCTAGGATTCAGCAACTGCACTCAAGCCGTTCCACAACTCTCTGTACTCTACTCTGGAAAACGAGCTACCTTTTTGAGAGAAACCTTCTACTATCTAGAAGCACCATCCAGTGAAACATTTTTTAAGTGTTGATCATCTTAGAATTGTGAACAAATACGTGTAAGATGAAATTATGATGAGAAAATTATGTCCTCACTATTTTGCTCATAGGCTAATAATGTTCGTATAATTTTATGTCATATTTTTATAGATCAGTAACATATAATGGCGAGTCTCCATAGCTCAGGTGGCAGCGCACCGGTCTCACCGCTGGGTTCCGTGGATCAAATCCTTATCACTCCATGTGAGATTTGTGCTGGACAAAGCGGAGGCGCGACAGGTTTTTTTCCGGATACTCCTGTGTCGCACATCATCTTTCATTCCAGCGACACTCTCCATTTCCCCAGGGGAGTGCGACAGGCTTCGGTAGCCGGCACAAGTCTTACGCTCGCCACTAGATGGGGCTTCGTTCAATCCACTCCTGGCCCGGTCGAATAACTGGAAACAGGCTCAGGAATAACTTTTAGTTCTGCCTTGCAGAGAAGGATAATACAAGTACTCAACTTAAGCAAATCACCAGTCGCTCTTCGGCAAGGATCGGTTGATTATTCCAGTTGGTTCGCATGTAGCTAGAGAAGTTTTTAGGGTCCTTTTTCAGTTACGGGATAAGGAGATGGTACTCTCCAAATTCCCGACGTCCAATATTACGGTAATTTCATGGACTGCTATCCTTCTACAAGAAATTGTAAAATCAGTGTTGTCTAGCTGAAACTGTTCATCCCCTACTCGAAGAAGACATCTTTCACCATGAAAAGTTGCAAGTAAACTGGCGCTGGTCTTCAGCGTTCTACGTGTGCGCCGTTAGCACTTGCAAGCGCAGGAAACAAATGTTGACCGACGCAAGCAACAAGCACGCTGGTTTCTCAGCGTTCTACGTGTGCCTGCCCTTAAGAAGAGTCCTAACGTTCTGTTTCTTATTCTGGTCAAATTTAGCCAAATCGATCTCCTCTCACAAATTCGATTCACTCTCTCTTCATTTGTGATCCGATCTACCCATTACACCTTCAGCATTCTTCTGTAATACAACATTTCAAAAGCTTCTATTCTCTTTATTTATGAGCTAGTTACAGTCCATTATTCACTTCCATACGCTGCCACTTTCCAGACGAAAGTCTTCAAAAATATCTTTCTATTTCCTACATCAATGTTCGAAGTGAGCAGATTTCTTTTCTTCTGAAAGGTCTTCCTTGTTTGTGCTAGTCTGCATTTTGTGCCCTCCTTACTTCTGTCATTTTTCGTACCGAGCTCGATAGCTGCAGTAGCTTAAGTGCCGGCAGTATCCAGTAATCGGGAGATAGTGGGTTCGAGCCCCACTATCGGCCGCCCTGAAGGTGGTTTTCCGTGGTTTACCAGTTTTACACCAGGCAAATGCCGGGGCTGTACCTTATTTAAGGCCACGGCCGCTTCCTTCCAATTCCTAGGCCTTTCCTATCCCATCGTCGCCATAAAACATATCTGTGGCAGTGCGACGTCAAGCAAATAGCTATTATTATTATTATTATTAGTTATTCTGATACCCAAGTAACAATATTCATGTACTTCCTTTAAGACTTCATTTTTTTTTTTTTTGCTAGTTGCTTTACGTCGCACCGACACAGATAGGTCTTATGGCGACGATGGGATGGGAAAGGGCTAGGAAAGGGAAGGAAGCGGCCGTGGCCTTAATTAAGGTACAGCCCCAGCATTTGCTGGTGTGAAAATGGGAAACCACGGAAAACCATTTTCAGGACTGCCGACAGTGGGGTTCGAACCTACTATCTCCCGAATACTGGATACTGGCCGCATTTAAGCGACTGCAGCTATCGAGCTCGGTAGAATTCATTTTGCAATCCAGTATTTCCTACTTCATCTTGACTTCATTTGACTCCACTCCCATACAGAATATACATACATACATTATCATTATAGACTGTTATGCCTTTCAGCGTTCAGTCTGCAAGCCTCTGAGAATTTACTAAACGTCGCCACAATCCTCGATTTGCAACTAGTGTTGTGGCCTCATTTAGTTCTATACCTCTTATCTTTAAATCGTTAGAAACAGAGTCTAACCATCGTCGTCTCGGTCTCCCTCTACTCCTCTTACCCTCCATAACACAGTCCATTATTCTCATAGGTAACCTACCCTCCTCCATTCGCATCACATGACCCCACCACCGAAGCCGATTTATGCGTACAGCTTCATCCATCACGTTCATTCCTAAATTAGCATTTATATCCTCATTCCGAGTTCCCTCCTGCCATTATTCCCACCTGTTTGTACCAGCAATCATTCTTGCTACTTTCATGTCTGTTACTTCTAACTTATGAATAAGATATCCTGAGTCCACCCAGCTTTCGCTCCCGTAAAGCAAAGTTGGTCTGAAAACAGACCGAGGTAAAGATAGTTTCGTCTGGGAGCTGACTTCCTTCTTACAGAATACTGCTGATCGCAACTGCGAGCTCACTGCATTAGCTTTACTACACCTTGATTCAATCTCACTTACTATATTACCATCCTGGGAAAACACACAACCTAAACACTTGAAATTATCGACCTGTTCTAGCTTTGTATCACAAATCTGACATTCGATTCTGTTGAATTTCTTATCTACTGACATCAATTTAGTCTTCGAGAGGCTAATTTTCATACCATACTCATTGCACCTATTTTCAAGTTCCAAGATGTTAGACTGCAGGCTTTCGGCACAGTCTGCCATTAAGACCAAGTCGTCAGCATAGGCCAAACTGCTTACTACATTTCCACCTAACTGATTCCCTCGCTGCCATTTTATACCTTTCAGTATATGATCCATGTAAACTACAAACAGCAAAGGTGAAAGATTACAGCCTTGTCTAACTCCTGTAAGTACCCTGAACCAAGAACTCATTCTACTATCAATTCTCACTGAAGCCCAATTGTCAACATAAATGCCTTTGATTGATTTTAATAATCTACCTTTAATTCCATAGTCCCCCAGTATAGCGAACATCTTTTCCCTCGGTACCCTGTCATATGCTTTCTCTAGATCTACGAAACATAAACACAACTGCCTATTCCTCTCGTAGCATTTTTCAATTACCTGGCGCATACTGAAAATCTGATCCTGACAGCCTCTCTGTGGTCTGAAACCACACTGGTTTTCATCCAACTTCCTTTCAACGACTGATCGCACCCTCCTTTCCAAGATGCCAGTGAATACTTTGCCTGGTATACTAATCAGTGAGATACCTCGATAGTGTTGCAATCCTTCCTGTTCCCTTGCTTATAGATAGGTGCAATTACTGCTTTTGTCCAATCTGAAGGTACCTTACCAACACTCCACGCTAATTTGACTACTCTATGAAGCCATTTCATCCCTGCCTTCCCACTATACTTCACCATTTCAGGTCTAATTTCATCTATTCCTGCTGCCTTATGACAATGGAGTTTATTTACTATCCTTTCCACTTCCTCAAGCATAATTTCACCAACATCATTTTCCTCCTCCCCATGAGCTTGGCTGTTTGCAACACCACCATGATGATTTCCTTTTACATTGAGAAGATGTTCAAAATATTCCCTCCACCTCTCCAGTGATTCCCTGGGATCTATTATGAGTTCACCTGAATTACTCAACAAACTGTTCATTTCCTTTTTCCCTCCCTTCCTAAGTTTCTTTTTTACTGTCCAGAAAGGTTTCCCTGCTGCTTGACCTAGCCTTTCCAGGTTATTACCAAAATCTTCCCATGACTTCTTTTTGGATTCAACAACTATTTGTTTCGCTCTGTTTCTTTCATCTACGTACCAATCCCTGTCTGCCTCGGCCCTTGTTTGGAGCCATTTCTGATAAGCCTTCTTTTTACGTTTACAGGCTGCTCTCACTTCATCATTCCACCAAGATGTTCGCCTTTTCCCATCTTTACACACAGTTGTTCCTAGGCATTCCCTTGCTGTTTCTACTACAGCATCCCTGTATGCCACCCATTCACTTTCTATATCCTGAACCTGCTTACTGTCTACTGTTCGAAACTTCTCACTAATCATATCCATGTACTTCTGTCTAATTTCTTCTTCCTGGAGATTTTCTACCCTTATTCGTTTGCAGACTGATTTCACTTTCTCTACCCTAGGCCTAGAGATACTTAGTTCACTACAGATCAGATAATGGTCTGTATCATCGAAAAATCCCCGAAAAACTCGTACATTCCTAACAGATTTCCTGAATTCAAAGTCTGTTAAGATATAGTCTATTATGGACCTGGTACCCCTAGCCTCCCATGTGTACCGGTGAATAGCCTTATGCTTGAAGAATGTATTCGTAACAGCTAAACCCATACTAGCACAGAAGTCCAGCAAACGCTTCCCATTCCCATTAGCTTCCATATCTTCCCCACATTTACCAATCACCCTTTCGTATCCTTCAGTTCTATTCCCAACTCTCGCATTGAAATCGCCCATTAGCACTATTCTATCCTTGCTGTTGACTCTGACCACGATGTCACTCAATGCTTCATAAAACTTGTCAATTTCATCCTCATCTGCACCCTCACATGGTGAATACACGGACACAATTCTTATCCTAATTCCTCCAACTGACAAATCTACCCACATCATTCGCTCATTTACGTGCCTAACAGAAACTATGTTGCGTGCAATGGTATTCCTGATAAAGAGCCCTACCCCAGACTCTGCCCTTCCCTTTCTAACACCCGTCAAGTACACTTTATAATCTCCTATCACTTCCTCCTTATCTCCCCTTACCCGAATATCACTTACTCCTAGCACATCCAGATGCATCCTCTTTGCTGACTCAGCCAGTTCTACCTTCTTTCTTCCATAAGCCCCATTAATATTGATAGCTCCCCATCGAATTCCATTTCGTTCGCCAAGTTGTTTCCAAGGAGTCCCTCGCCTGTCAAATGGGAGTGGGACTCCATTACTCCCATAGGTCCGAGGCTTGCTTAAAGTGTTCTGAGCTCGGTAAATTCATGAAGCAGGATGCTGCCCTACTTGCACATAGGCCAAGTGAGGATCTCTCCTCTAACGGGTTATGGACCACCGGTGAATTTTATAGTCCTAGCCGACTGAAAACAAGGAGGGCCAGGACTCAGAATATGTCCGAGATGCCCACTCCCATTCCATAGCAACTGGTATCCCGACTCTCAGGACCACTTACTAGGCCACTCAGCCATTGCCCATGGTTCACGAACTAGGACGTGACTACAGTAACCCACAAACATGAACCACATACATAGGAAAAAAAAACCAGGGCCAAATCTGCACATTCGACAGTGTTGCTCCCGCGACCCGGCAAGACTATGGGAAATGAAGAGCTTATTATTATTATTATTGTTATTATTATTATTATTATTACTATTATTATTATTATTAAATAGTTTACGTTGTGTTTGATCACCACTTCTCCTCTCCTCTTCCCAGTCATAGAGATTTATAGACGTAATCAAGTTCTTTTCTCCTTTAGCGTCTGGTGTCTCTTCGCTTGGTGATTGACAGAATTTTCGTAGGTTAGTTGAGTGCAATTTTCCAATTGAGTTTTATTGCGTTGAGTGCAACAATCGTGTTTATAAATTGACTGTTCGTCTCAGTGCGCGTGACCTTCGGTTGAGACAAGTCTAAGTACCAGATGGGACATATTTCATTAGGCCCAAATAGAGAGCTGACGCTCTAGCCAGCACCTTACATGGCAGGACGACCAACTAATAAAGAATGGCAGCCACAAGGTAATGTCAGACACAGTTTGTTACCGAAGTACCGCTCTCTTACATCTTTAAGTAATCCCCTGCAAAATGTTACACCTGTTCCCTGATGTGTGGAAGGTGTTGGATACTAATAGCAGAGCGCCTTTTGTTGGTATCCGCGACGGACGCCTTGACATACGATGTCTCGTGTGCAGTTTGGGGAACAGACTGAAGGACAGAGGGACCCATGTCCGGTGAATATGATGGATGCTACTGGACTTTCTATCTCTATCGAGTCAACATTTACCTCATAGCAGTAGAATTGTGACGGCAGGCATTCCTCAAACTAGAGAAAGGACTCTGAGGGTAGCATCTCCATACCGTGTCGTCTCGAAATATCTGATTCTCAAAATATCCGAATTTCCAATGGTGGCATTGCTTTAAAGCACCCTGTATGTATATAATATTACATAATAAACACAAAATAATATAAAAGGTGCGAACAGGTTCACTGTTAGCATCAGCCGGACAGCGTGCACTCTTCTAAAAATGGTACCTCAATCTTGAGGTATAGCCTTAGACAAACACATCCGACAGGTTGACGCACGGACGCCATGGGCCCACGCATAGTTACGCCTAGTCCCATTTTTAAATGCAACTATTTCTTTGTCATATATGTACAATATTGATTACGGTATTTACAAATTTTACTATGAAAATATTTGTAATTTATTCTTCAGAATGTTGCCACATGTTTCGGTCCATTCTGATGAAGTATGAGATTTTTACTCAACAAAATTCAATGTCTTCAGTTTCGTCATACTTAGCTGTAGAATTTTTGGTTCTTTTGTCTAAAAGACGATAAATCTTCCTTCTCTTCGAACATTCGAGATTCATATCCATCCTAGCTATTTTAAAATGAGATATTTCAGGTTTTTATGTTCCAAACTAGATACCCACTCCTTAAAGTGCGGTTAAACATAGAATTACATCCTTCAATTGCATTTTTGTTCGGTGTCTTTTTAATGAAAATTCCACAGCTCATGTTCAGACACTGATCGACGAAGTAGTCGAAAATATTCTTCCAAATAAAATGATTAAATATAAAAATTCACTCTCACCGCAGCGAAGTACGGACAAAAAGCTAGCGTACTGAAATATTGTTTGTTCCTAAAACGCCTGTAATCTACGTACACTTTTCGGATATTTTGAAACTCATTAGCTTGTTTATTTCGGCTGCACATTTCTTACAGTTATTTTAACACTGTTTTATTTCAGTTTCATGTTTGGATATTTTTAGACTCGGATATTTTGAGACTGCACCCTCCAAGCACGGGTGAAACATGTTCCAAGGGACTGTATGGTTAATATAAGAGAAATATCAAATTCGTAGTAAAAGGACGACACAAAGCACATTGTAATCCTCACGACTTCAAGAACTAAACTCGGTCACATTTTAAACCCCTAAAACTAACAGTTTTCAATATATTCGCACCACTCTACCCCCGCTGTAGCAATCGTTTGAATAAATTATCAGCCGTAACCATGGCAAAGTCAGCTCAAGGGTTCAAGAATACAAGCGTGGTGTTCGAAGTAGACAAGGCCAAGGAGAGATAGCTAGCGTTACCTACCGAGTTACTTACAGCTACTAGATTGACATCTCCATACTCTTATCAGCATAATTATTGTGAACAGAAGGAAAGGGCTCTCGCTATTTACAAAGCCGATTTCTAACTAACGTTAATCTATCAAGATACTTACGGCTAATGGATCCACATCTCCATACTCTTATCAGCGTAATGGCTGTGAATAGTGTCAAAAATATTTTGAAACTCATAGACAGCGTTAATATGGTGATATACTTAGGTTACTGGATCCACATTTCCATACTCTAATAGCGATAATGATTCTGAATACCACCAAACTGTTACTTTCGCTGTTTAGAAGAGATTGTGTTTAAATATTTTAAACACATAAACAGCGTTAATCTGTCGAGATACTTAGGTTTCTGGATCCCCATTTTCATGCTCTTATCACCATATTTTTTGTGAATAGCACCAGACGGTTGCTGCCGCTATTTACACAACCTAGAAATAGAAGAAATTAATTCATCATACACATTGATGTATGAATAGGAGTTTTATTTTTCTACTCGCAGTTGATTGCTTCTGTATGTTTTGATCTTCTTCTATCTGTTAGATCATTCGGCGGAGTCCGGTGCCTCGGGGTCTGTCTGAGACCTGTTCTCATGCAAAACTTTAGCTTCGGTAACATCAAACCTATACAGATATCAATCCTAAAAAAATGAAAACATACACACAAATGTTAGATCATTCCTCCTTTAATTATTTCCATATGGTCCTGCGACATATTATTTTGAAGTCCCTACAATACAGGGTCTCTCTTTTAAAGCCAGACCGTCCAACAGCGGTTTTACTCTCCGACACCTAAGCAGCTGTACGGAAGGCGCGCTCATGGTTCTTGGCCTTGCAAGGAGCGTGCACGTGTTTCACCTAGCATCAGTAGCTCAGCTGTTAACATGGTGAGACAGTTATCGTTGCAGCGCCGTAGTTTCGTATGTAAAAGCTATTTTAAGTACGAGTCGGCTCGACAGGTACGCAATGTATTTGTTCAGCAATTTCCTGGTGAAGTGCGACCTTCACTTGCACAGATTCACGTAATTGTAAATAAATTTGAAACTACTGGCTTTGTGCTCAATAAAAAAATCATGCGCACACACAAGCAGTTTTAACATAGAAAAATCTAGATGACATTAGTGCGAATCTCTAACGGTCACCGAATAAATCACTCACAAAATTAGCACGACAAGTAGGGGTTTCAGTTTTTTCGGCACACAGAGCTACAAAGTTGTTACATATCAAAACCATTCGGGTTTACACGGGACCATTGTTTAAACCTGATGATCCAGCCACAAGAGTGAGATATTGTGAGTGGTATCTTCCCACACTGAACGATCGTTTATTCGAGCCACAGCTTGTGTTCTTTCCGGATGAGGCCTGGTTTCATCTTAATGGTCGTGTGAACAGTCATAACTCTCGCTACTGGTGAGCAGAAAATCCTAATGATGTTTATGTTTCTCATTATGAAGGATGACACTTCCAGCTAATTCATAATGTAAGAATTCATCACACGCGTAAAGCAGAGTGGCGCGCGCGACGTAAGATGGGCTGAGGTGAGCTGCCGCAGCGCAGAGTACAAACACCGTCCGTCCGGTCTGGGTTTAAAGAGAGACCTTGTATAATTTGACAAGATATGTGTTACGTTATAAGGCGAAGGACTTCGGAGAATTTGGACATCTAATAACGTCGGAGTCGGAAAAGAACTAGAGTTGACTAAGGAGGTCGGATAGGACAGACAAAAATGAGAAGCTTTGCACAAGTAAGTGGAAGCAATGCCAGGACTCAGCTAAAGGCTCCGTGGTAATCAAACCACGCTCCATGTTTAAGAGCCCCTCGGGCTCCTTTTAGTCACCTCTTATGACAGGCAGGGGATACCGTGGGTTTTATTCTACCGCCCCCACCTACAGGTGGATACGACATGCAGTGGGGACAGATAATCCATCCTTTGACTCCACCCACAGGAGACATAAAGAGTTCCGATCAATCGAAAGAAAAAAAACGAGTGTATCAACGAAAGAATGGTAAGGCTAATGAATCGTGAGAAAATGAGACACTTTCTAGACCACATAAATATAATTCTATTATTATTATTATTATTATTATTATTATTATTATTATTATTATTATTATTATTATTATTAGTTGTTTGCTATTTGATTTACGTCGCACCGACACAGATAGGTCTTATGGCGACGACGGGACGGGAAAGACCTAGGAATGGGAAGGAAGCGACCGTGGCCTTAATTAAGGTGCAGCCCCAGCTTTTGCCTGGTGTGAAAATGGAAAACCACAAAAAAAAAAAAAATCTTCAGGGCTGCCGACAGTGGAGTTCGACCCCACTATCTCCCGGATGCGAGCTCACAGCTGCGCGCTCCTAACCGTACGGCCAACTCGGCTGGTTTTTAAAATTATTATCATCATTATTGTTATTATTATTATTACTATTATTATTAGTATTATTATTATTATTATTATTAGTAGTAGTAGTAGCAGCCATCTCTTAAAGTGTGCCTCTCTCTTATTCCAAGGTCCTGAGATTTTTCCGGTCAGTTCAAGGTTTACAATTCTGAGCCGGCATAATTTCTATCCTCGTCGCTAGATGGGGGGCTTTATTCATTCCATTCCTGACCCGGTCGAATGACTGGAAGCAGGCTGTGGATTTTAATTTCCACTGTGGAGTAGAACGGTGTTCACTTGATACGAGATTTTCTCAAGCTCTTAGTTATAGAAAGACCGGGCTGAGTGGCTCAGACGGTTGAGGCGTAGGCCTTCTGACTTCTTACCCCAACTTGGCAGGTTCCATCCTGACTCAGTTCTGTGGTATTTGAAGGTGCTCAAATACGTGAACCTCGTGTCGGTAGATTTACTGGCACGTAAAAGTAACTCCCTCGGGACTAAATTCCGGCATTTCGGCATCCTCAAATCCATAAAGGTAGTTAGTGGAACGTAAAGTCAACATTATTATTATTATTATTATTATTATTATTATTATTATTATTATTATTATTATTATTATTATTATTATTATTATTATTATTATTATTATTATATGTACAGGAAGAAAGCGAACAGTGGGATGACTACATTACTCACCCTGTAGGATGGGGCAGTAGAATAACATCCACGGTATTCCCTGCCTGTCGTAAGAGGCGACTAAAGGGGGCGTAAGGGGCTCTTAACTTGGGAGCGTGGGTTGGCGATCTTAGTGCTGGCATTGCTCCACTTACTTGTGCCAGTCTCCTCACTCTCATCTATCCTATCTGACCTCCCTTGGTCAAGTCTTGTTAGGTTTTCGAATCCTAGGGAGTCTTTAATTTTCGTGGCCGAAACCTTCATTTTTCGAAATGTCGGACCCCTTAAATATTTTCTCGCTGAATAGTAATATATAGAAGATGGTTGGCTACTTATATTTCCTCTTAAAACAATAAACACCCCCGCCACCTGACGACACTACTTACATAGTATACGTAGACGAACACTGGTTGCCATGGTTACAACGGTGTCAGAAAATTGATAAGGTGGTGGTGATTATTGTTCTAAGAGGAAGTATAAGTAGGCAACCCTCCTCTATATTACACTAATCAAAGAGAATAGAAGAGATCCGATACTTCGAAAAATGAAGGTATCGGCCAGAGAAAGGCAAGGGCGACGAAGGGCATGAAAATGACGGACTCCCTAGACCTTGAGTGCTCTAATGCCGTCGGGGTCGGGCAAGAACAAGAGTTGACCAAGGGAGGTCGGATAGGATAGATGAAAATGAGGAGTCTGAAGCAAGTAAGCGGAAGGAATGCCAGGACTCAGATAAGGGCTCCGTGATCACCAGCCCACGCTCCCAAGTTAAGAGCACCTGGGGCATAAAGAGATTGATAACGCTAATTCCAGGTAGACCCCCAACCCATAAACACGTCCCTGTTAAAGTATTCTACGTTAAAACTTTATGCCAGTAAAGGGAGATTAAACAGAAATGTGTAAATTATTACCTTGTGATAGATGGCAATATTGAAATAGTTTGATTAGAACAAAAGCAAAAATTTAGCTTCACTCGTAGGATGACAGTCATGTATTCAGAACTTATTTTAACAACATATAACGATCCCAGAGTTGTTTAGCGATAGTCGAACCATTTAGGGCAAGCGGTGCCTCATATGGGGTACACAAGGTCCCCACACATCGCGCAAGAGCTTGATCCACATCAATAAATCATGGCAACACGACATCTCAAAGAAAGGTGTATGTGCCCAATTTCATATCGAAGCAAAGTATCTTCACGAAGTGATCGGCGAAACTCTATTGCATAAAGAATCAATGTTCCCAAACTAACCATCTTCATTCCTTGACTGACACTTTTCTTTGTTATTTAAAATTGTTCTTAAGGGTTTCTACTATGAATTTGATTCTAATTGTTATATAAATGACAAAACTTTTCTTTTTACAGTTGTCTTAAAGAAGCACCAGAGCAATAGTGGCATAGGATTTGCCAGTTTTGAATCTAGCTTACACATATGTTTGAAAATGTAACAGGAATACATCCAAGTAAAATCTTCGTAATCTATCACCTTATACAAAACCAAAGAAAACTAAACCCCATGAAGCAGCAGTCCCGAAGGTTCTTGGCCTACCAAGCGACCGCTGCTGCTGGAAGGTCTGCAGATTACGAGGTGTCGTGTGGTCAGCACGACAAATCCTCTCGGCCGTTATTCTTGACTTTTTAGACCGGGACCACTATCTCACCGTTAGATGGCTCCCCAGTTGTAATCACGTAGGCTGAGTGGAACTCGAACCAGCCCTCAGATCCAGGTAAAACTCCCTGAATTGGCATGGAATCGAAAGCGGGCCTCACGGTAAGTAGCAGGCACGCTACCCTATACAATCACGTTAAGTTACATTTTAAACATGACATCCATGGTACTTGTGAACTTTTCCCCAATTCAATACGGTTGGGAATTGAAGGGAATTTGTCCCAGGTTTACAGCTGGATGCCCTTCCCGACGTCAGCTCTATGTGGAGGGATATAATCATTATTTAGTGTTTTCCGTTGTGACCTACAGTGTGTTGTGTTGTTTGCAATTAGGTGAAGAGAAGTGTATTGAGATGAACACAAACACCCAGTCCTCGAGACAGAAAACTTAACCATAGGCAGTTAAAATCCCTGACTCGGTCGACAATCGAACTCGGGACGAACTGAACCGAAAGCCAGAACGTCGTTCATTCAGCCACGGAGCCAGAGTATAAAGACGAGCATTTATTTATTTATTTATTTATTTATTTATTTATTTAAACCCGAAAATGGCTTTCATATTGTTTCTTAATAACATGATCACTCTCACCATACGGTCGTTAGGACTATTCAAGCAAATCTGCAGTGTACTGTACTCCCGTCTTGGGGACAGGTTGAGCGTCCTGTGCTCGGTCACGGGGACAAGCTGTGACAGGAGTTACAAGCAGTGTCGTATAATTTACAACGTAAAGGTTGTGCGCATTTCAATCTGAGAGCACCTACAAGACCGCGGACAATCCATTGTTATTCTTCAGCGAGTCGAGGCAATCCATGTCACTTAAATATTTCATTCAGCGCAAGTGTTTCTCGCGAACACCTCGCTTATCGCGTTCCAGTAACTTGAAGGGTTTACTTTGTTCTTCGCAGAAGCAATCCCTGTGTCCGAGCGTTACTTTGGTTCCCGAAAATGCACACGTGGTACGGAATGATTCAGGAGGAATGTACTGATATAGATCCAACACCAGTAAAGAATAAGGACTTTTTTTGCTATTTGCTTTACGTCGCACCGACACAGATAGGTCTTACAGCGACGATGGGACAGGAAAGGCCTAGGAATGGGAAGGAAGCAACCATGGCCTTAATTAAAGTACAGCCCTAGCATTTGCCTGGTGTGAAAATTGGAAACCACAGAAAACCATCTTCAGGGCTTCCAACAGTGGGGTTCGAACCCACTATCTCCCAGATGCGAGCTCACAACTCGCCCGGTGGAGTAAGGATTTAAAGGGATGTTATACACTGAGAAACCTCTACTTTAATCAGCCTGCTTGCATAAATGATGTAGACGTGGATTTTTAGGTTGTGATAGGTTAGGATGTAAACTAATTTGGTTATTAGGAGGTGTTGCCTAGCCCGTTCTTCCGTAAAGCAGCCAGAGTAACACGAATTCAAGGGGTTCTGATAGACAGTCCCCCTAAGGTTTATGCAAATCTCTTAGCACGGCCGTTGTGCAGTTGTGTATATTCGCTTCAGTAAGTTTGAATTCAATCCTAGTACTGCATAGAAGTCCGAAGTCGAATGATAAGAGTACTGGCCCTATTTTCCGTGGGGCGCAGGTTCGATTCCTGGCTGGGCCGGAGATTTCATTTATCTATGGTTAATTCCTCTGGCTCGCGGACTGTGTCTTGTGTTCACCTTAATACTTCCATTCATTTTCACACAGATCACATGATGACTTCAGACAACTACAAGGACCACACTGGACCAGGACAGCGCGATCCAGAACTGATTGGAAAACGATGGAAATACGATGGTTTAAGTAAATGTGGAATGTGAAAAGGAAAATGTGAAAAGTGGTCAAATAAGGGTTATGAAATAGATATATAAACAGAAAACTTACATGAGTGCAGTGAATAGTGTTGAAATAAGTAATAAATATACAATTAAAGACGAAATCTCACACAAGGGACGGTGACATGTTAAAAGTAGGTATAAGTATAGCCCTTCGCGGATAAACAAAACATTATCCGCATCCGCGAATGGTTATCAGCGGCTATTGCAACTATTTAATTGTATTATATCCAAGGAATTTAAACGAGTAGATCTGTTAACGTCGGCCTCTGTGGTGTAGTGTTTAGCGTGATCTGCTGCCACCCCAGGAGGCCCAGGTTCGATTCTCGGCTCTGCCACGAAATTTGAAAAGTGGTACGAGGGCTGGAACGGGGTCCACTCAGATTCAGGAGGTCAACTGAGTAGAGGTGGGTTCGATTCCCACCTCAGCCATCCTGGAAGTGCTTTACCGTGGTTTCCCACTTCTCCTCCAGGCAAATGCCGGGATGGTACCTAAGTGAAGGCCACGGCCGCTTCCTTCCCTCTTCCTTATCTATCGCTTCCAATCTTCCCATCACCCGCACACACAAGGAAACTGTCCAGCATAGCAGGCGAGGCCGCCTGGGCGAAGTACTTGTCCTCCTTGCCAGTTGTATCCCCGACCCAAATTCTCACGTTCTAGACACAGTCCTTGAGGCGGTAGAGGTGGGATCCCTCGCGGATCCCGAGGGAAAAACCAACCCTGGAGGGTAACGAGATTAAGAAAGAAAGAAAGAAAAAATAAATCTATATATATAAAATAAGAGTTTTGTCTGTACATTGCTCAGAATTTGAAAAGAATGGTATATCTGTATCGGTCATGTCCACAGTAACAAGAAAATGCATTTTTTACTTTTCCGTAATTTCTGTCTGTCTGTCTGTCTGTCTGTCTGTATGTATGTACACGCATCACGAGAAAACGGTTGAAGATAATTTAATGAAAATCGGTATGTGAAGTCGGGGGATGAGCCTCTACAATCTAGGCTATAAATCATTTTACTCACGCTGAGTGAAATGGTAGTTTAGGGGAAGGCCTAAAATTGAATTCTCAACTATTTATGTTATTAGTGGTCTAATGAAAATCGGTATGTGAAGTCGGGGAATGAGCCTCTACAATCTAGGCTATAAATCATTTTACTCACGCTGAGTGAAATGGTAGTTTAGGGGAAGGCCTAAAATTTAATTCTCAAATATTGTTGTTATTAGTAGTCCTATCTTGATGAAACTCGGTATGCAAAGTCAGGAAATAAGTCGCTATAGTCTAGGCTGTAAATTATTTTATTCACGCTGAGTGAAATGGTAGTTTAGGGGAAGGCCTAAAATGTAATTCTCAAATATTTCTTATTAGAGGTGTAATCGATGAATGCTACATAACTAAGGTTATATAGTATTAAATGTCCTATTGTTCATGTATTATACATTGTTACCGTACTGTCTATGATCACAAAGATATTCATGAATTTGGATTTTTGTTACTAAGTCCATATCACCGCAGAGTAACGAGAAAATGGGTAAACAGTATTTAATGAAAATCGGTATGTAAAGTCGGAGAATAAGAAACTACAGTTTACGGTATAAAATATTTCACAAATCACAGAGTCGAAAGAAAACTATATGTGTAGGCCTACAATATAGAAAGCTCATAACATTGATCAACAATAACATTACATTGACCATTGTTTGTCGTGATGTGCTTTGTGTCTTCTGTTGCCCCTCATCTCCGGTAGATAGGATTACTGCTGCGTACAGAGTATTTTTTATTTGATTTACGTCGCACCGACATTAGTAGGTTTTATGGCGACGATGGGATAGGAAAGGGCTAGGAGTGCCTTAGGCCTTACCACGGAATACCATCTTCAGTTCTGCCGACAATGGGGTACGAATCCACTATCTCTCGGATGCAAGCTCACAGCTGCGCACCGCTAACCACACGGTCAACTCGCCCAGTCGTGCAGAGTGTAACAGCCTGCCTGAATATTGATGGGAAGTAGCTGGGGAGTTAGATAACTTTCTTCTTTAGCATGCCATCCCCCTGGTTTATAAATTTTCTGATACTACTGGTACGTAACACACTGGATCATCATAGCATTCGGGCTGTTCAATCCCTACTCTGAGGCACGGATTGGAATGAACAGTGTGCATATTTAGCGAAATAATGGCAGATGAGTGTTCATGGCAATCTACGGCCTGGTCAACCCAGCTCTGGAACTTTGGACTATTAGATTGGCAGCGCAATCTAACCGCAGCACTGTTCGTTAAAAGTGATAAAACGTGCTGCTTTCCATTTGATCGAGTATTTTATATGATAGCATTGCTTTTAATCGCTACATTCATACGTTTTTGTAATGACCTATGTTTATTTCAGTTAGGAAAACCACAAAGTCGGTCTTTCTGAGAATCCCGTAGCGAAGCACGGGTACATCAGCTAGTAAATAAATAAAGAAAGAAAGAAAGAAAGAAAGAAAGAAAGAAAAATCTATTACTGTAATACAATACAATGACAGGTTTATGAGGGATTTTCCCTTGTGACAACTACCGACATATTGAGTGTTTCTCTTTCGGAACATTTATTCCTTCCACTAACTGCGGACAAAAGCCAATTAAGCTTAGGTCAGATTTACCGCTTTATGGGCTCAAAGCTCTTTATATGTTACCATTCTCCCTTACCAGGGTCACCTTACCACAAGCAAAAATAACACCGAGCAAGTGGCCGTGCCGTTAGGGTCGCGCAACTGTGAGCTTGCATTCGGGAAGTAGTGGGTACGAATCCCACTCTCGGCAGCTCTGAAGATGGATTTCCGTGGTTTCCCATTTTCACACCAGGCAAATACTGTGGCTGTACCTAAATTAAGGCCACGGCCGCTTCCTTCCCACTCCTATCCCTTTCCTATCCCATCGCCGCCATAAGGCCTATCTGTGTCGGTGCGACGTAAAGCAAATAGTTAAAGCAAAACTGTGTATGTTCAGTCCTCAGCCCGAAGGCTGGTTGGATTCTCAACAGTTCCGCCATCAGCTGTCATAGATGGCCTAGGCATCACTGACGAGGCGTCCTAGGGAAATGAGGAGTGAGGTAGTTTCCCGTTGCTTACCTCGCCGAGCCAGAAGTTGCTATTACATATCAGTCTGCCAAGCCCACTGAAATGCATGCACTAACTGACCCTATGAGCAATATTTTCACACCATTCATAGCAGGGACTGGCTGCAAAAGGAATGGCATTACTAGCATCGCTCATACCTCAGTCACTTTCATTTTGTCCAAGCCAAGGATAAAGCTGAGACAGATCAATGGAAGTAACAAAATTGCTCTAGCCTATACCAGAAGACATAGTGCACGGTAAACACTAGGTCCTGCCAGCAAAGGCACAAAAGCAAAACTAACTGCATAAAATGTATGGAAGACTGACTTCGCGGATATCCACATCCGAGAAGGTCTCCAGGTTTAATCTAAACCAGTGAAAAAAAGGCTATTAAGAATGATATAAACAACCACCTCATGTGACTAGCGAATATAATAATTCATTTATTCTGTGCCGGGCTGAGTGGCTCAGACGGTTAAGGCGCTGGCCTTCTAACCCCAATTTGGCAGGTTCGATCCTGGCTCAGTCCAGTGGTATTTGAAGGTGCTCAAATACGACAGCCTCGTGTCGGTAGATTTACTGGCACGTAAAAGAATTCCTGCGGGACTAAATTCCGGCACCTCGGCGTCTCCGAAGACCGTAAACGTAGTTAGTGGGACGTAAAGCAAATAACATTATTATTTATTATCATTTATTCTGTCTGAATGTACTGTAAGTGTTAACATGAATTTTCAGTTGAAATTTTATACTCTGAGCGTTTTTCTCCTCTCCTGTAATAGTTTCCTTTTTGATTTGGTAGGCCATATTTTGAAAATGAGCTTTTTAAATTTTTCCCTCCAATTCTTATTGATTTAGTTAATTTGCCATGAGCTAATGAGCATTATTTACAATTCTGTAGACACACTGTGCGACGTGGGAATGACAGCATAGGAAATCCGATCATTCTTCGAAATGTTTCTGACAAGTTACCACTCGATGGTCGAACATTATCGGAAATACATTCGGAAACAAAAGTATACATACGCCCGCATATTCCATAACTTTTTTTGACAACCCTTCCTACATGATGATTACTTTGACTTGCACTTGTGACATCCTCCAACCAGTGAATACTTATGTACTTTACTTCAGTGTGAAAGCGGAAAGTATGAACAAATGTTCTAAACTTAGTTAATAATGGCATAAAGTATTTATTTTGTAAGTATAGATAAGTAAAATGTTCTGTTTTGATTACACTTACAGTACATGAAATTTTGAAGTGTATGAAGAACGCAACAGACGGAGAAGGTTGAACATAGCCTCCGCGCAGACCACAATCCTCAGAATTGAGGGAACGATACGAAAGAGGTAAGGATTTTGTTTTATTTCATATACATATAGTTTGGATATCATACGTAATAGGATTTTGTTTTCACAACCAATTTCCTGTTGCTGTGGCAGGTGCTTTTACATTAATCCCCATTTAGGGCTCATGATAGATGATATTTATTCAAATCATGTACTTGGCATTATTTTTCTGGCTACTAGATGGTTTAGAAAATTTGTACGACTACTTCAATGAATGATCAGTGTTGAGGCCTTCGGTTGAGAGGTTCCCAGGTTCGATTCCCGACCGGGTGGGAGATTTCAATCGCTTGTGATTAATTCTTTTTGGTTCGGGGGCTGGGAGTTTGTGCTTGTCTCATCACTCTCATCTTGATCTACTTAAAACACACCAGACTACCAACCACGACAGAAACACCTAATAGTGATTACCCTCCACACCTGAAGATGGTGTTCCGTGGTTTCCCATTTTCATACCAGGAAAATGCTGGGGTTGTACCTTAATTAAGGCAACGGCCGCTTCCGTCCCACTCCTATCCCTTTCCTATCCCATCGTCGCTATAAGACCTATCTGTGTCGGTGCGACGTAAAGCAACTAGCATCCCTCCACAGGTGTGGCGTCAGGAAGGACATCCGGCTGTATAAAAGGGCCAAATATGCATGTGCGACACAGTCACATCAGCGACTCCACAGCTATGGGAAAAGCGGAAGAAAAAGATATTTTAGAAAACTTAGGAAATATTTTAAATTACAGGAAGAAAAAATTGACAGTTACGGGTTAATAGTTCTGGACTGGAGTCCATTTCTTTGCTTATTGACGTGTTTATCCCCAAGGGTTAAGAAGCCGATCTAAACTCAATTTCACAACTACAACAACAAAGTGGACTTCAGTCCTTTCTGAAATCATAGATTGAATTGTTGTCTTACTGTGTCTGGTCTTGGGTCTGCAGAGTATAATTCAGGAAGGAAGGACCATCAAGCGACAGGAATCAAACCCAAGCCACAAACGCTCTCGGCAGAAATCTGCTCGAGGGAAAGAGAAACAGGGCGACAGGTTCTCCTTATAAGAGCACGTCTTAGTTATCTCCCTTTATGTGCTGGCCGCGGACCTGTCTCGTCCCTCGCATGCCTTTTTCAGGAAAACAATACACCACCGGCCTTCGAGCCCATTCATCCGGCGCGAACCACGGGACAGACACAATGTGATTCACAGTGGACAATGTCCACCTGATGAACTCGTTGGTAACAACCGTGAGAGTAGTGTAAAATGGCCCTCCATAGGCTGTATCTAATAATTAATTAAATAAATAAATAAATAAATTAAATAAATAAATAAATAAATAAATAAATAAATAAATAAATAAATAAATAAATAAATAAATAAATAAGGAGGGTTATTGGGGAAATATGAGTGGCAAGACAAGTCTTTCTTATTTGCTTCTCTTGTAGTAATTGCTATTTTAATAGTCTTGTCTTAGACTAGACCGATGGTAAGGAAAGAAAAAGATAAATGCAGATAAGCAACTCAAGAACTGCTGTAAACGTTTCCTGCTGTAAAGTGAAAGATATCGGTGAAATATCATGGTGCTTGAAAAACATTTCACGTTTACATGGATACAATTCTCAAGCGGCAAGAATAGAACAAATCAGAATGTGAAGATGTACAATATTATAGGGAAGGATCCACCTTTCAATACTCCGTAGTAAAAAGTAGTTACAACCTGTTTATTGGGACCGGTTTCAACACATTTCAAGTGTCATCATCAGCCAATTAGCGAAGATCTTAAAACAACTAATATATTGAACACAGGCAAAATATTAACATTAACTGAATTGCTACGATATGATACAATGTTAATATTTTGCCTGTGTTCAATATATTAGTTGTTTTAAGATCTTCGCTAATTGGCTGATGATGACACTTGAAATGTGTTGAAACCGGTCCCAATAAACATGTTGTAACTACTTTTTACTACGGAGTATTGAAAGGTGGATCCTTCCCTATAATATTGTACATCTTCTTATTTCTCTATTCAATACGGAATAATCATGAAGTTTTTAACTTTAAATCAGAATGTGAGTAGCCTTAGTACTGATCTTAAATGGTGGCACTCAATTATTGATGTTCCTCTAAGATATAGTACCGGCATCTGACTAGTGAAAAAGTGAGAAACCACGGAAAGCCATCTTTAGGCCCACCGATGGTGCGGCTCGATTTTGTAATTCCCAAATGCTTACAGCTTCAGCGTAACTAAATAAGTATACAATTCCACATACAAGATTTTAGAAAGCTACATGCAAATATATTTTTAATTTAATATTTACTCCGTCATAATAAAAGGAATAGAGAAATTTCCAATAAAATTTGATAATTACATCTAATAATCTTCACACTGTTAGAACATATCAGAATTTTATTAAGCCTACAATTCTACATAAAAGGTGCCCATTCACAGTCGAACCGGTCTGAAATGTGCTGTGTGACCATGAATGTGTATGGACCGAGCTCAAAAGCTGTAGTCGCTTAAGTGCGGCTAGTATCCAATATTAGGGAGATAGTGGGTTCGAACCCCACTGTCGGCAGCCCTGAAGATGGTTTGCCCTGATTTCCCATTTTCACACCAGGCAAATGCTGGGTCTGTACCTTAATTAAGGACACGGCTACTTCCTTCCCACTCCTAGCCCTTTCCTATCCTATCGTCGCCATAAGACCTATTTGTGTCGGTGCGACCGAAAGCAACTCCTAAAAAAGAGAAGAATGTGTATAGGGGATTGTTTGTGGTTGGGCTCGAGGTTGAGTCCGTGCTGGCGGTTCGACAGATAAACCGGCGAACCCGACCGGTCCACCAACCCGTCAGTGTGTGTATGGCCAAGTACTTGGCCGACTTTCCGCTTTTTTGTGTCTGTAGGTGGATAGTGTTTTCAAGTATTTCTGTGTGAGTTTATCACCCCGAATAACAATATGACTTCGAGAAGAATGAGCAATTCGGTGAAGAATTTACTGAAATGTACCGGGTGAGTCCTTGTTTATGGAAGGTAAATTCAATGGATGAAGCAAATATTAAATTTAACAGTATTGGTAATTTCGAATTTATTTGTAATGATCCTTCCATTATGTAATATATTACTTCATTATTTTAAATTGTGTGTGTATTATCTGTAGCTTTTCTTTCTTTCTTTCTTTCTTTCTTTCTTTCTTTCTCTCTTTCTTTCTTTCTTTCTTTCTTTTACCCGACAGGGTTGGTTATTCCCTCGGACTCAGCGAGGGTCCCACCTCTACCTCCAGAGCAGTGTCCTGGAGCGTGAGACTTTGGGTCGGGGGAATACAGCTAGGAAGGAGGACCAGTACCTCGACCAGGTGGCTTCACCTGCTATGCTGAACAGGGGCCTTGTTGAGGGATGGGTAGATTGGAAGGGAAAGACTAGGAAGAGGGAGAAATATCACCGTGGCCTTAAGTTAGGTACCATACCAGCATATGTCTGGAGGAGAAGTGGGAAACTACGGAAAACCACTTCGAGAATGGCTAAGGTGGGAATCGAACCCCCCTCTACTCAGTTGACCTCCCGAAGCTGAGTGGACCCCGTTCCAGTCTCCGTTCACTTTTCAAATTTCGTGCCATATCCGGGAATAGAACCCAGGCCTTGGGGGGTGGCAGCTAATCACACTAATCACTACACCACAAAGGCGGACCGTAGTATGATACAACAATAAAATTGGAACCTCTAAATTCAATATGACTGGTGTTTTTGCTGTTTACTCTCACATATTTTCTTGAAGTTGGAAATAATGGGTGACAACTGGATCCTCATGTTAGATGCGGCATTAAGTATATTCCTGTACTTTGTTTTCATTGAAATATAATAAGAAAATCCCGTTTCGCACGGGCATGTTGTCACAAAACGAAGGACTACTCATATAGCACACTTAACAATATTGGGGTATTCTTCCACAACACTGTACCAAAAAGTCGCCCAGAGGAAGGTCATTGAACTTCTGTTTTAAATAACAATCAGAAATCAAGTCAATTAATATTTCAAAATTATTTCCACTGAATCTAGTTGGTTTTGAGATTCGTTGAAACGGTTTCCATACTGAAGAAATTCTGCCATCGTCAAACGCAGGAAAATACTCTGATAATGTTATCTGTAAGTCCTGTAAATGCTGCAAGATGCTACTTAAAACTTCATCCACTATTATAGATTCTATTTCATTCATAAATGCATTCAATATAGGAAAGCAGAATAAGTTTTCCCTCTTCTGCAGTTGATATCCTCCGAGCTCGATAGCTGCAGTCGTTTAAAGTGTGGCCAATATCCAGTATTCGGGAGATAGTGGGTTCGAACTCCATTGTCGGCAGGCCTGAAGATGGTTTTCTCTGGTTTCCCATTTTTATACCAGGCGAATGCTGGGGCTGTACCTTAATTAAGGCCCTGTCGGCAGGCCTAAAGATGGTTTTCTCTGGTTTCCCATTTTTATACCAGGCGAATGCTGGGGCTGTACCTTAATTAAGGCCACGGCCGCTTCCTTCCCACTCCTAGCCCTTTCCTGTCCCATCGTCGCCATAAGACCTATCTGTGTCGGTGCGACGTAAAACAAATAGCATATAGTTGATATCCAGAATTCTAGTTTCGTTTTCACTGATGATATTTTATTATCCTTCTTCTTAACTGTCTTCTTCTTATTATTTAAATTCCATCTCCTCCTAGAAGGTCGGCTACCATAATAGAGATTCTTGCTTTGGATGATGCAGAGAGAAACAACTCAATAGTGGAACAGTTGAACCAAATTTTCAGATTATCAATCCAAGAAATGCGTCTTCTTCCTGGTCTTCTTTCGCCTTGTATCTTCCATTGAATGACCAGCTACAGTAGATGATATTTCTCATTTCGCATCACATGATTGAGATACTGGAGTTTTCATTCATTCCCCTCATTACCTTATCGTTTGTGACCTCATCTGTTCAGCTCAACCGCAGTATCCTTCTATCCGTCCATAACACAAATTCCGAGAAATCTGTCAATTTCTCTCTTTTTTTCACGGTCCAGGTCTCAACTTCATAGAACAAGTTGTAGAAGACGTAACATTCCAGAAGTCTAATTTTTAGCTGTAAACTAAGGTCTCTGGTACAGAACACTCTCCTCATTTTATAGAGCGTATTTCTGTCTTGAGGTCGCCTCTGTGGTGTAGTGGTTAGCGTGATTAGCTCCCACCCCCGGAGGTCCGGGTTCGATTCCCGGCTCTGCCACGAAATTTGAAAAGTGGTACGAGGGCTGGAACGGGGTCCACTCAGCCTCGGGAGTCAACTGAGTAGAGGTGGGTTCGATTCCCACCTCAGCCATCCTGGAAGTGGTTTTCCGTGGTTTGCCACTTCTCCTCCAGGCAAATGCCGGGATGGTATCTCACTTAAGGCCACGGCCGCTTCCTTCCCTCTTCCTTGCCTGTCCCATCCAATCTCCCCATCCCTCTACAAGGCCCCTGTTCAGCATAGCAGGTGAGGCCGCCTGGGCGAGGTACTGGTCATTCTCCCCAGTTGTATCCCCCGACCCAAAGTCTGAAACTCCAGGACACTGCCCTTTAGGCGGTAGAGGTGGGATCCCTCGCTGAGTCCGAGGGAAAAGCCAACCCTGGAGGGTAAACAGATTAAGATAAGATAAGATTTCTGTCTTGGCCAATCCTGGACTTTATTTTCTAAGTACGGTCAATAGTTCACATTTGTTCCTAAATACTTTTATTTTGTCACTTGTACTTTCTCCACTGACCATCAAGCTCTCTTGGTCTTGTATTCGGGATACCCCCATAAAGCATGTCTTACTTACTTTAAGTGTCAAGCCCCATTTTATTAGACATTTAAAGATAGATAAACGCCTGTGTTATCTGTGACCAAATTAGGGTCCCTAGCCTTTTCTTACAGTTAACCACATACATATTATTACTTATAAATACTATGAAACTGACTGAAACTTAAAATACTAAGAACTACAAATAACACTAATATTTAAGACAAAAATATAAATATATATAGCCTTACACACACACAAAAAAAAGGATGTGCCTATATAAAACAGATTTGAAAAATATTAAATTCCATGCAATAACTCAAAGAAATGCAGAAGCAGACATACTAATAATAATGATAAAATAAAATTTAACTTCTATTTGCATTACTAGATCAAAAATTAAATACTGTAGTAACTACTAACTATATTTAGCCTACTTCTAATTGGTAGATACTGATATTTTTTAAATACGAGCGAGTTGGCCGTGAAGTTAGGGGCGTGCAGCTGTGATCTTGCATTAGGTAGATAGTGGGTTCGAACCCCACTGTTGGCAGCACTGAAGATGGTTTTCCGTGGTTTCCCATTTTCACACCAGGCAAATGTTGGGGCTGTATCCTAATAAAGGACACGGACGTTTCCTTCCTACTCCTGGCCCTTTCCTATCCCATGGTCGCCGTAAGACCTATCCGTACCGGTACAACGTAAAGCCAGTCGTACAAAATGATATTTTAAATTAAATTGTTGATATATACTGCTAAATAATATTATCTTAGGCACATTAATTGCGAAAAAGAGCCTCATCATTCTAACGACGATGAAAGTTACAGATGTCATCTAATTTATTACTACTCGAGAACTAAACTTAATTTCCGTTATCGTATTAACCTAATATTGTGTTTATTTGTACAATAATTTCATTAATCCTTTCCTCGTATAGACAGATAAACTCATTCAAGTTTGCAAAAATATCTGCAAGTTAGGCTAGTTACAATAGCCAAAATGAATTTGTCAAAATTTATTTATTGAAATTTAATGTAAACTGTCCTGAATTCTCTGAGAAGAATATTAGCAATTCGCTACGAATTTCAAGTATTTTGCACCTAGATTGCCGTCGCTTCCGTGTGCATTCTAGTAGAAGCGCTGTATGCCGGCTACCCATTTCCTCGCACAGTGTTTTAAACATCCTGGATTGAAGTTGGGGAGAATTGGCAATATTAACCATTTACACTGCGTCATCTAGCACACTTTTAAGGGTAGCTGGCATAATTTTTGTCGCAAGAGCTTGTCTTTGTAAAGCACCATGGCTGCTAATGCTTTGTGGAGCAACATTTAGGATTCCCGTTTCAGTTCATTTTATCCTCCCCATCATTACTGGTGCACCGTCACTGCAAACATCATGACATTTTTCACACTTAATTTCATGTTTCATTATAAGGTCATTTATGGATTAAATATTTTTTCTACGCGAGTATCTTTTTTCAAAAATTCTTAGAGGAGTAAATCTTCTTCTACTACGACTACTTAATTAATGTTTTCATTCCTCCCCTGAAGAGGTAGGCGGGCCTCCTAGACGGTGACGCCGTCTCTCAAACCAGGAGTTTTGTATCGGAGAAGGAGATGTGCTGAGAAGTTGAGAGGGTTGTCGGCCGTGGCCTACACTCGGAACAATCCCAGTATTCACCTTAGTGCAGTAGAATGGAAAACCCTCTTCCTCTATGCTGGAGTTGTTATACGTACACATATCGAACGAATACTAGAGTTACGGACAGACGGAAAACGTCACTAGACTCGTCTAATGGAATTGCAAACCCATCAGAATGTTTCAATGGGCGAACTGAATCTTTCTTAATGCAATCACCAACATCGTGAATTCGTCGTGAAATTGTATTATTTGAAAACTGTACTTTTTCTTAAGTAACTATTTAATTCTTTTCACGTTTTCTTTCTTTTCTAGATTGTGTTCTCTATTTGGACAAGTCAAAACAGCTTCTTATGTCAAGTTCCATATTTACAAACATTCAATGTTATTTGCTTTACATCCCATTAACTACTTTTACGGTCTTCGGAGTCACCTAGGTGCCGGAATTTAGTCCCGCAGGAGTTCTTTTACGTGCCAGTAAATCTACCGACACGAGGCTGTCGTATTTGAGCACCTTCAAATACCACCGGACTGAGCCAGGATGGAACCTGCCAAGTTGGGGTTAGGAGGCCAGCGCCTTAACCGTCTGAGCCACTCAGCCCGGCTACAACCATTCAAACAAGAACTTTGTAGTGAGGGTTACATCCACCGCACCGAATGAGAACATTACCAGCTTAATTTTCACAGTTACACATTGCATCAATTACCTCATCAATGAGCACTTTCACGAATCAGCACTTTACTAACATTTTTAGAAGTGAGACGCATCAAGATTTTTTTACAAGATGTTTTAATGTGTTTGTTAATACGTGTATTTTAAAATGTCTTTGTATATACTTAATTTTAAATTATATTCTTCATGATTTCTTACTCTTAGATGCAGATGACTCTATAAGGATCAAAACATGTGGTAACATTAAATATAGGCTATATTGTAATAAAATATTTTGACAAATGTATAGAAATTGAAACTTTTTTGAAGACTTGTGTCATAAAAATGTAAGTCATGCGGAACAAAAATGAAATTCGTTTGTCGTAACTGTACTTCATCAATTTTATTTCCTGAATCTTAAACCAACATGCAGGCCACTAATGTATTTTACATTCGGCTTTACAAGTATTTTTAAAACACTATGTGCTTCTCCAGCACGCGACGAACAGTAACTTACACGATTAGACGCTTCTGTTTCACTTTTGTCATCGGTCTTCGCAATTTTATTCATGGTAAATTTACACTTTTCAAGTGAATCACGTTTTGTATAAATACATGTAAATCTCAGTCTTGGCATTCAGGGTGATTGGTTTCTAAAAGTCTGAGTAATTTACTGGGAGTCACCGAGCTATTCGCAAGGATTTTAAGCATGCAACACACTGGGCATCAGAAGCATTTCCCTGTTCATCACGTATAAGACCGTAACTCAAAAATTGTCTTCGTTTAGTTTTTTAACTTGTTCCCGAATTGTGCTTTTTAAGTCGACACTTTAAATTATGTTATTACTACCGGATTTTTCCTCTTTTAATTCGGACGCCTTCAGATACAAAGACACATTTTCTTCTATTTTATTCTATTTTCTTCTGTTTTAATCACAAATCTCCTTTTTCTCTGTGTGCCATCTTCTAGCGAAAATTGACGATCCATCTGGTGATCTTGAATTTGGATCCAGCGATGCGGAACAGGAATATCGTGTTCAACCCGTACCCGTCCACGAGATTCTTCAGCCACTGAGTTCGCCGTTTGAGAGGTCTACTACGTCCTTCAGTTCTTCCTTGTATGAAAAATTAGAGGATTCGGTACTTATCCTTCCACTGGTCGAAGTATTTCAGCTTCCGGTTTTTGATGGTCAACGCGACTTCAGTGGATCCAACAGTTTGAAATTCCGGATTCTGTCCGTTTACGAAATGCAAAGCATCCGTTTGTACCCCCACATTTCGAATTTCTGCAGTCTCTTGCAGAGAGCCTCAGTAAGTAACCATCCAGTCCATTCAATCCAGTAACGTGTGAAAGATATAGGCGCAAACCTAACAGAGCCTTAGGTTCTGTTGTATTTTATTATTATTAACAAATACCTCACAACTGGGAAATATCCCGGTGGCAATGGTTACTTACAGTAGTGGAATAATAAAGTAAAATTATAAACACAATTCCCAACAACAACAATAACAGCAGAAACAACAACAACAAAACAACAAGAGTACAAGAAGCAATTCCATGGAAAGAAAATATTACATTACAAGAAATACTGGTAGTTTAACATTCTAAATCCAACAGGAAATCACAAATTCAGTGTCCATCATTTACAACTTTTACTTTTCACTTTACACCAGCACTGATGTTCTTAAATGACTTGATACCGGAAGGGAATCTATCAAAGAGTGCTTCAGGCAATTTATTACAATCCCTTATGGTTCTGTTAACGAAGGAAAACTTGCCCACGCCCGTATGCTGGTTTCTGGCCTTAATTTTATGCTTATGATCATTTCTCGATAACTATGAGGGAGGTTCCAACCTATTCCTAATACTACTCCAGGCAGCCCTTCCCGTGTAGCTCTTATAAAGACCACACAGGCGAGCTCTAGTTCTTCTAGATTCAACACTTTCCCAAGTAATGGTATTCCACCTATTCCCGTTTACGAAGCGCATCGCTCTACTTTGAACTGTCTCTAGGGAATTTATTAAACCCACCCTGTACGGATCCCAGCATGCAGATCCACATTCAATAATCGATTTTACCAAACATGTAGGTTGTGGTTGGTGAGCAATTTCCTCGCCTTCATCGAGATGCTTCTCGCACGTTCGATACAAACCCGAATATCTTGGCTGTAGTCTCAATGATCATTGAGGTAACATTCTAGGTACTGATACTGGTAAACCTTAGCGATTGCTGAGAATGAGCTGCTGCTGTTTACTGATGACCATGAACTGAACATATTAAGAAAGAAAGAAAGAAAGAAAGAAAGAAAGAAACAATTATTATTAATGTTATTATTTCTTTCTTTCTTTCTTAATCGTTTTAACCTCCAGGGTTGGTTTCTCCCTCGGACTCAGCGAGGGATCCCACCTCTACCTCCTCAAGAGCAGTGTCCTGGAGCGTGAGACTTTGGGTCTGGGGATACTACTGGGGAGAATGACCAGTACCCCAATCAGGCAGCCTCACCTGCTGTGCCTTGTAGTGGGATGGAAAGATTAGAAGAGATAGACAAGGAAGAGGGAAGGAAGCCGCCGTGGCCTTAAGTTAGGTACCATCCCGGCATTTCCCTGGAGGAGAAGTGGGGAACCACTGAAAACGACTTCGAGGATGGCTGAGGTGGAAATCGAAACCACCTCTACTCATTTGACCTCCCAAGAATGAGTGGACTCCGTTCCAGCCATCGCACCACTTTACAAATTTCGTGGCAGAGCCGGGAATCGAACCCGGGCCTCAGGGGATGGCAGCTAATGACGCTAACCAGTACAACATAGAGGCGGACATTATTTTTATTATATAATTATTTGTGTTGTATGTGTTCTAAATTACTTTCAAACTGAAATACGACGATATTATTTTATCGTTATTGAGAGTAGTAGAAGGGGGAAAACAAGCTGTCCACGCTAGCTGTCGCATCAATAAACTCAGATTTTATAAGAAACAGCGGTGACAATATAGCTGTTACATGCCATTTCTGGAGAAATGAAATGGTTGGTTACCTATTAGCAATATATGAAACGACAGGTTAAATGAGAAGGGATAAATTAAGGGATTTCATACACTAGTGAACGTATACCTGAGAAAATATTCAATATTCGCCTATAATCACTATAATCTTTTAAATACATGCGATCAGTTTGGTCCAACCTCGAGAATGTATATCTGAAGAATTCTGCAAAATGTTAAGTGAATAATTCAGTTATGAAATACGAAGACAAAGAATAACTTGATCCTTTGTGGTTGATTTTTTCCCTTTCCATCATTGGGCCGTCACTTAGACAGCAGATTCCCTATCAAGTGTTTCGCTACTCTTCTCTTTAAATTATTTCGCAGAAAATTGAAATATACCGAACATCTCCCTTGGTAAATTATTCCAGTCCCTAGTCGAACCCGGGCCTCCGCGGGTGGCTAACCACTACTGTACCGTACCCAGCGGTAAATACCCTCTAGGACGATGCCTCCATTCCTGTATAAACATCCGACTAACTCAGGGTTGGGCAGAGTGTGGGTAGGTTGTCGGTTGGGTCAGGATAAAAAGTCGAAGTTCTACTCTAAAATATCAATCAATGACAGGAAATGGAGGTATAACACGAATGAGAAACAATAATAAGGGGGTAAGATGGATTTATTGATAAATATCCCCGATCATATTACGAGAAAACAATTAAATCAAGAAAAAATAATATGTCAAAATGAACTCAAAAATGTAGAAAATAAATGGAAATCAAAACGTTACTTGAATGATAAGACAACATTTGAAATCAAAAATCGAGTTCAACAAACAACGTTATATACATCAAGACTGAGCTGCTTCTTATAGTCCATTGTTTATATTGTCTGGCAACAAGTGTACGCAAACACTGACATGTGGTATTTCCGTATGGAGTTACACACTATAGCATCACAACGATGCGGTTTCCAAAGTTAAGTTAAAATCCGAGAGTCGCCGAAATGTTACCGTTAAATAAAAGTTACATTATGAAGAAAAGTTACGACGAAAAGGAAAATAATTAAGACGCAATGGACGCTATGTAAGTTATGCAAAATACTAGGGGCATATCCTACACTATATTTACAACAATCCAAATAATCAAACTAAACACATCTATATACATCGGATATCGAGTAAAGTCTTAAATGCTACACAGATTCTAATGTGAAACCCGGTTCACTGCAAAAAATCTAGACAGAACTAGATAAACCATCAATACTTCAGCACTCGGGCTGTTCCCTTTTAAAACAACGAGACACGGTATATAACCACAAATAACAATGTAAAACATCAACCTTTAAGGGAAAGACATATAAATAACCCTTGATATCACGAAGAAAGCAATGGGCAACATTGCCTCCTTCTGCTGCATTTGAGCGCTCAACTGCGCGGTCATCCGTCATGTACTTCCGGGTAGATTACGAGCTGAAAAGAAATGTTGAACTCAATACTATGCTAAAGTTTAGATTCTGTCTCCCGAGGCTGTCACTAGGAAGTTTCGTCTCCTTCACACCTACAGATAAACACAGGCCAGAAATCAGCTTGCCATGAGATAACGCCTTTCGCCGGCTACACGGAAACTCACGTATATTCATTCCTTCTTAGCATGCTTTTACCATTGAATATCATCAGACTCAATAGTCTGGAATTAATACTGTCCATTCTGATCACCATATACACTCAGGAGACACTTAGCAGGCACACACATCTGCACAATATTCTTTCTCCTTACTAGGCATACAATCACCCTGCATCAATACATTATAATTCGGCATGCAATTTTTATCTCATTATTTCTCATAAATCCCATTGGCCTTCCACATTATGAGACTCAGTTCGTGTCCTTTACAGATCATCAGGCAAACAGAATCCAACTTAAAGATCTTATTTTAACAACGACGTTCTGCAGCTTCTTCAGTCAGCTTCCGTAAAATCATGCGTCATGCAGAATATCTATACCTGTCTCTCTGAATAACGGAAATGAAATGAACTGATACGTATGGAACGTTGTATAAAGGTGAACCTGTCAATCTAGCCCTTCTAGCATATAAATATAAGGAAAACTCGGAATACCCTATACTAAGTAACATGCGTAAATAAACAACAACTAATCCTATCAATCCCTCATTTTCCCAATCATCTAATCATAAAGCAAAATGAAAATAAAATAAACATGCATTATTCTCGTATCCGAATCTATCATATTAACAAAATCAAACAAACACATGCCTTCAGGCTTACTTTACATGAAAATTAAAAATTCTATCTACACTGCCCTAGTACCTTAACATAATTTACATATCATGCCATAAATAACACATGCGTCTTAACTGAATTCCATCCGACGACTCTCGAGATACCAGGATAGCAGCTTACATCCCCGCTGATTGAGGGATTTACTCCATGTTAATTACAGCATGAACATGTGGGAATGCACTTCCTTCTTCTGGATGGATAGCCATCATCTTGCTTGAAAATAATCCACTGGAACACAGAAGACTATAGTTGATAATATCTTCGCTGCTTAATGCTACGAGCCGAAATACCCTTTCTCTTTACAAGATCAACTAAACACACTGATACATTTATCATACGCTTCACTTAAAGGGTGAGAATACAGTTTGAAAAGCAGCACACGGTTCGTTACGGAAGTTCCTCGCGAAACGCGCCCGTCGCGAAGTAGTGAAACAATACCACGTTTCCACTACACTTGTTACACAGCGGTCACTAAGCACCGTCTTTATATATTGAAAGTAAACTCTGCCAAAATATACTATTCCATTTACTCAAGAACAGTAAAATCTTCCAACTGCACAATTTAAAATATCATTTAGAACCAGATACTGTTACTGGAATCACGATCACCAATTCAGAGTTTGTGCTTCCGCACTATCCAACCATTTAACACAGAGTGACGCTCTCCAGAGCTAGGGTTACTGAGAAGGCTTCGGTGGCGCCATATTAATACTGGGGTTCCCGGGTGTCTGAACCAACCTCCAATCAGAAAATTCGTCGTATATGATGACACAATATTTATTGTGATATTTTTACAAAACACAGCTCAAACACTAGCAAATCGCTTCCACCAATTTTTATATTACTTTTCCAAATATATCTGATTTCTGAAACTGTAGGAAACCGATTACTGACAGAAACTGACTTTAGCAACTGAGCACGTTGGTCATTCTGGAATTAAGATTCGGCGCGGTGTAGCCTCCATGTTTCCCAGGTCCTTAATTTCCATTGGCTGAAATATATTGCTTAGTCAGCATCTACTACACGTGTCGATCCTTGCCAGCGCTTGGTTACGCCACCTTTTCTCACGGTCATACGGAAATATGAAGCACTGTCCAGCGACTCACTGTCTTGCTCAACATCCGGTATCAACTATCTTGGGATACGATGCTTTAACATGTTAGACTGTAACTTTTATGAATAAATTTTACATATTGGGTCAAATAATACTCTAATTATTATTATTATGGGCCGGCAGGATACGGTTCACTACACGACAGAGGCGGACGTGATATTTCCTACTTTTAAAATCTCCTAATACCAATGTCATCCCACACCATCTCTGCACTGAAAGCTCGGAACATACCACTTAGGCGAGCAGCTCGTAACCTTACTCCCAAGTCTTGCCATCAGAAAGGTGGTAATGTTTTTGTAACACTACTCGTTTGTCGGAAATTCCCCAAAACAAATCTTGCTGCCTACCTTTGGATCTCTTCCAGTTCACGAATTAAAAAAGTTAGGCTCCCATACGCTGAGCAAGACAGTGAACAATAGAAACAAGAAACAAAATACCAGGTTTTAGGAGGTGTTAACGTAACACCTCCACTTTACTCTTACTTGATCATACACAGCTTCTTTCAATTGCGAATATCTCAAAGAAACTGGAAAATTTTGCATACGGTACGGAGACGAAGGAAATATGGTCTATCAGATGAAACTAAAAAGAGAAGAAACTAAAGATCGCGTCTTCTTGGCTTTTTATCATTTTATTGGGGTCGGCTATTGTCTCGCTCCTTGCCTGAACGGTAAGTATCGATACCTTGTGTTCAGAGAGTCCTGGATTCGATTGCAGGCCGGGTCCCGGGTTTTATTCACATAACGGTTAACTCCTCTGACTCGGGGACTGGATGTTTGTCGCAATTTTCTCCACTTCGTATGCACAAATGGCACCCTCATTGATTGCCCATACGACGTAGGTCGTGCTTACAAAATGCTTCCAGAGGTCGTGTTCGCGCACGGGTTGAAATATTTCGTTATTTCATCAACAGATGGCACTTGCTAGCTAATTGCTGTCCACGGGCTGTTATTTATTCTTTGGGGAATCGATTCATGCCTCGTTCATTACGATATATTCAGAATACCACAAGTATTTTATATATGAATTAGGTTTCCCCCGCCTCTGTGGTGTAGTGGTTAGTGTGATTAGCTGCCACCCCCGGGGGCGCGGGTTCGATTCCCGGCTCTGCCACGAAATTTGAAAAGTGGTACGAGGGCTGGAACGGGGTCCACTCAGCCTCGGGAGGTCAACTGAGTAGAGGTGGGTTCGATTCCCACCTCAGCCATCCTGGAAGTGGTTTTCCGTGGCTTCCGACTTCTCCTCCAGGGGAATGTCAGGATGGTACCTAACTTAAGGCCACGACCGCTTCCTTCTTTCTTCTTTGTCTATCCATTCCAATCTTCCCATCCCCTCGCAAGGCCCTTGTTCAGCATATCAGGTGAGGCCGCCTGGGCGAGTTACTGGTCATCCTCCCCAGTTGTATCCCCGACCCGGAGTCTGAAACTCTAGGACACTGCCCTTGAGGCGGTAGAAGTAAGATCCCTCGCTGAGTCCGAGAGAAAAGCCGACCCTGGAGGATAAGCAGATTAAGAAAGAAAGAAAGAAAGAAAGAAAATTAGCGTTGCCTCGCAGCATGCTGCAGTGGGTTTGACAGAAAGTGATATTTTAGGTGCAATTTACGACGATAGTGATTCAGAACAAGATGAATTAGCAACCGATATTGGGTTGACTAATGAAGATGCTTTAAGCGTTGCAAGGAACAACAGCAGTGACGATATCGGAGTAGTCCGGCTCCATGTCTAAATCGTTAGCGTGCTGGCCTTTGGTCCAGAGGGTCCCGGCTTCGATTCCCGGCCATCTCGTGGATTTTAACCTTCATTGGTTAATTCCAATGGCTCGGGGGCTGGGGGTGTGTGCCGTCTACATCATTAGAATTCATCACAGGTAGGGCCCCATTCTCATAGACGTGCAGTCCAAAGACCTGCACCCGACCTCTTCGGAGGCCACACGCTATTATTATTATTATTATTATTATTATTATTATTATTATTATTATTATTATTATTATTATTAATATTATATCGGAGTAGCCACGTGCTCCACACATGTACCAGCCGTAATGACTGGTCAGATGTTGACGGTAGGCATAACTATGTAGAATTTACAGGAAATAGTGGAATAAAATACACGTTTTCAAACACATCTTCATTCATGGAGTATTTCGAGGCTTTCATTACAGACGACTATTTCAATGCTTGTGTAGGCTACAAACGAACTTGTATGCTGATCAATTCCTAAGCAACACTCCTAGGCCAATGACAAAGCATGGCTGCCATAGGGAGTTGAATGGTTATCTAAATTTCTGGCTGTCAATGTGTACAGAATACATACCTCGACATAGAGTTTGCATCAAGAAGGGCATCTAGTCTTAAAACAAGGCCAAGTCCATCCATGCAACACAGATCGCACCCACAACGTCACCAGGGTGTAGGATAACCTGTAAAAGAATAAGAAGAACAGTTTGGGTCGGCTTTTGATGAAGATTTGGCCTAGTTTTACGGATGGATGCCCTATCTGACGTCAATCCTATGTGGAGTGATGTATGGTAGTGAGGCGTGGTGAATGAATAAATGAATGAATGAGTGAATAAGCCTGTAGTGTCCCATGAAGGGCAAAGGACTCCCTCGAGAGGGGAGCTTTAGTCTGAAAATGGCCGCTGGCGCAAAGAATTCCGGGAGCGTGACCTGACCCGTGTATATAGACCTTGGTACTCCGCGTTTTTATCAATCAATCAATCAATCAATCAATCAATCAATCAATCAATCAATCAATCAATCAATCAATCAATCAATCAATCAATCAATCAATCAATCAATCAATCAATCAATCAATCAATCAATCAATCAATCAATCAATCAATCAATCAATCAATCAATCACTACTGATCCGCATTTAGGGCAGTCGCCTAGGTGGCAGATTCCCTATCTGTTGTTTTCCTAGCCTTTTCTTAAATGATTTCGAAGAAATTGGAAATTTATTGAGCATCTCCCTTGGTAAGTTATTCCAATCCGTAACTCCCATTCCTGTAAATGAACATTTGTCACAATTTGTCCTCTTGAACGGCACCTTTATCTTCATATTGTGATCTTTCCTACTTTTAAAGATCCACCCAAACTTATTCGTCTACTAATGTCATTCCACGCCATTTCTCCGTTGACAGCTCGAAACATACCACTTAGTCGAGCAGCTCGTCTACTTTCTCCCAGTTCCTCCCGCCCAAACTTTGCAACATTTTTGTAACGCTACTCTTTTGTCGGAAATCGCCCAGAACAAATCCAACTGCTTTTCTTTGGATTTTTTCCAGTTCTTGAATCAAGTAATCCTGGTGAGGGTCCTATACAGTTGAACCATACTCTAGTTGGGATCTTACCATTGACTTATATGCCCTCTCCTTTACATCCTTACTACAACCCCTAAACACCCTCATAACCACGGGCAGAGATCTGTATCCTTTATTTAAAATCCCATTTATGTGATTACCCAATGAAGATCTTTCTTTATATTAACACCCAGATACTTACAACGATCCCCAAAAGGAACTTTCACCCCATCGACGCAGTAATTAAAACTGAGAGGACTTTTCTTAATTGTGAAACTCACAACCTGACTTTTGACCCAGTTTATCATCATACCATTACCTACGGTCCATCTCACAACATTATCGAGGCCATTTTACAGTTGCACACAATCTTGTAAATTATTTACTACTCTATACAGAATAACATCATTCGCAAAAAGCCTTATTTCTGATTTCACTTTTTTACTCATATATCATTTATATATATATATAAGAAAACATAAAGGTCCAATGGTAGTGCCTTGAGGAATTCCCTTCTCAATTATTACAGAGTCAGATAAAGCTGCGCCTACTCTAACTGTCTGAGATCTATTTTCTAGAAATATAGCCACCCATTCAGTCACTCTTTTGTCTAGTACAATTGCACTCATTTTTGCCAGTACTCTCCCATGATCCACCATATCAAATGCCTTGGAAAGGTCAATCGCGATACAGTCCATTTGACCTCCTGAATCCAAGATAGGCTATCTGCTATATCTTGCAGGAATCCTACAAGTTGAGTTTCAGTGGAATAACCTTTCCTTAAACCGAACTGCCTTTCTATCGACCCAGTTATTAATTTCGCAAACATGTCTAATATAATCTGAAAGAATACTTTTCCAAAGCTTACATACATTGCATGTCAAACTGACTGGCCTGTAATTTTCAGCTTTATGTCTATAACCCCTCTCCTTTATACGCAGGGGCTACTATATCTACTTTCCATTCATTTAGTATAGCTCCTTCATTGATACAATAAAATCAAATAAGTACTTCAAGTATATTACCATATCCCAATCCAATGTCTTTAGTTTCTCCCCGGAAATCTTACCAATTCCAGCCGCTTTTCTAGTTTTCTACTCTTGTATCTTATTAGTTTTTTTGCTAATGGTTTTACGTCGCACCGACACAGATAGGTCTTAGGGCGACGATGGGATAGGAAAGGCCTAGGAGTTGGAAGGAAGCGGCCGTGGCGTTAATTAAGGTACAGCCTCAGCATTTGCCTGGTGTGAAAATGGGAAACCACGGAAAACCATCTTCAAGGCTGCCAACAGTGGGATTGGAACCCACTATCTCCCGGATGCAACCTCACAGCCGCGCGTCTCTTACCACACGGCCAACTCGCCCGGTCTATCTTATTGTAAATGTCACTGTTATCATAGGTAAATTTGAATACTTCTTCAGCATTAGTCACCTGCTCTATCTGGACATTATCTTTGTAACCAACAATCTTTAGTCTACATACTGCATCCTATTGATCACCCCCTACCGTCTAGTCTAGTAACCGTGGTCGAATCTGTGCGACGGGAAGACCTGCGATGACCGAAAACAATTTTAGACTAACTAACGTTGCTTCATACCACCATTTAGTTACTGCAATGATAACCCTTAGTTGGCGGGGAAAAAAACTAAAATGAGTAGGTCCTTTATCAGAAAAAAGAGGTGCCCGGCATCTGTTAGGGTTTTCCTAAACTTTCTGTTCTATTCTTCTGAATCTGTACTACCTACTTCCGGTGGGTTTTCTTCGGGCTAAAAGTTCCAGCTTGCTTCCGATTTAGGGTTTAAGCTTTTGCTAATCGGCTGACTCACGTAAGGGTTTTTATGATGATGATGATGATGATGATGATGATTGTTGTTGTTTCAAGGGCCAGATTTCGAATTAATCGACACCACGTATGGGTGTTACAAATGAATTTACTCTAAGGAAATTTCGAAGTGGCGAAATAGTTTGTTATAGTGATCATGGTGAACTAATTTTTAACCAAGAATGCGCGAAAACTATTCAGGACAAAGTCCGGTAGGACGTTGAAAAATTGCAGACAATAAAGCAAATATAGTCCGCCTCTGTGGTGTAATAGTTAGTGTGATTAGTTGCCACTCCGTAGGCCCGGATTTGATTCCCGGCTCTGTCACGAAATTTGAAAATTGGTACGTCGACTGGGACGGGGTCCACTCAGCCTCAGAAGGTCAACTCAGTAGAGAGGGGTTCGATTCCCACCTCAGCCATCCTCGAAGTTGTTTCCTACTTCTGCTCCATGAAAATAACTAGAAGAGAAGTGGGAAGCACAGAAAACCAGGTCAGGTCTTCTTTCTCCCGCAATAGTCCAGAACAACGCATCTTGCCGCTGGAATTGTGTAGACAATTCCTTTTTTTGTAAATAGACTATTGGAGGCTGTCAAAATTATGAGAAAATATGTTACGTCATATTCTTCTAGAAGTCTGGCCAGGCAATGTATATAAAGAGGCAGTCCTGGGAGTTGAGTTGAGTTGTTTAACGAGACTTGTAGTTGAAGTCGCTAGCCGAATGTTTGAAGTCAAGTATGTAAACTTTGTTGGGTTGATTTTTATCCATGATCGAACAAAACCTGGAATTCCAAACACATTGGTAGGCCTAAACTGAATTCTCGATTATAGCTTATATCTGTACGGTGCACGACAGGATGACTTTTTAATGAAGAATTTAGGAATATTTCCTTACATTTGTGTGAAATATCCAATCTGAAGGCTATATTTTTTTTCTTATTCTTAGTGATGTTAATGCTTTCTGCCACTATATTCAATAACAATTATTTCTCTTGGAAAGTCATATTAGGCTTCCTTCATCGTTTGTGGTCAACAGCGGACATATTTTACGATGATTTTTTTTTTGCAAACCCCGACTGAGATCAAAACTTGTGTGGTGGCAGGACGTAGTCATTTGTTTTCCGTGTGTTCGGATGAAAAATGTAAGGTTCAAATTCAGACTGAAACGAAGAGTTACTTTTGTTAAACTGAGATAATAAATTATTTTTGTGAATGCAGAAGTGAGCGTTATCCGAGATAATGGCATTACCTGAATTTTGGAAATCTAAGATCTAAAGTGTCTGAGGTTGGTGAATATGGACCTAATAAAAGATCTAAGTGAAACATATTTGTAAATAATAATTATAAAGAAAACTCGTGTCCTCGTCCCGTGGTGGTGCAGGTTTTTTCAGGCACACCCCCAATGGAGGTGAGCTCCATGTACCATTTTGACTACATACCAGCCCTCCTGCCATTCTTGAATTGCTGGCAATACCGGAAATCCTACCCGCGCTCCCGAGGACGGCAGCTAATAATGCTAACCTTTACGCTACGGAGGCGAATAAATAATAATAATAATAATAATAATAAAATAATTTTAATAAAATAATAATTGTACCTGAGGTACACCCGCCCAGCGCATTCAGATTAAGCGCCTTGGATAAGGCCACCTGCAACATAAACTTTGAAACTACTAGTACAAGAAATTTGGAAATTTTTCGACAGATGTCTCTACTATCAGCTTATGTTGTGCCCTCTGGGGTGAAAATGACTTTTAATTTCTAAAGTAATTTTGTATGTCAAGGTTTCCTAAACTGGAATGTTTAGTGTTGTTTTTGATATTCAAAAGTTATCAACACTTCTATCTCTTCCCACCAACTTAAGGCGTTGGCCAATCAAATATGTTGTACATTTACTTATTCAGCAATGATAAAATTTTGATATTTATTTGATTATCCAATGAGAATTGAGGGTGTGTCAGGGCCCTGGGTAAGAGTTTTATGTAATCTTTCCCTCTGCTATAAAAACGGGCTCATTTTCGGACCATGTTGTCTTAGTGATGGCTCCAGTCTAGAGTGTGTACGTAACGGAGGTCCACCAGCTCAAGGTAATGGCAGTTTCAGAGTAAATATGTGATTGTCTTAGAAAGCTAGCTCGAGGGGAAGGTTTGAAATCTTTAGTAATGTCATTTTTATTTTCTCAAATGTAAATTTCAAACTAGTCAAAATAACTTATGCGAAATCAGGGAATAGAGAGTGAGGTACCCTCTTGTATTCCCTATAAACTTGATATTGAGGTGACTATGATTTTGTAACCTTTAAAATCCGTCTTGTAATTTTTGTAACTTAAATATTTGTCTCCATCTAGTCACCTCCGTAGTATAGGCTTAGACTCTGTAACGTCGGACCATAAGCCCAAATAGGGCCTTAAGCATTTCTGGTAAATTTCAAGGAGCGCAAGTGTTCGCCGCCTCACCATTTTGTAACTTTAACCCTTTGTTTTTACCAAAGGCCAGGTAGAATGACTCGTTACCCCTGTTACAGATAACGTCATTCATTTCATTTTTAGGCAATTAGACTGTTGAGCAGTTAAGACAGTGAATACTGTTTTATTATGTTAAATGTAGGTTGTGCCTTTGATAAGCCTGGCAAGTGTAAATATCGAAAATAGACTCCTAAAGTGTAAATTTGTAGAATAATGATGCTGTTCCTTCTCATGTAAAAATTGGGAGATCCATCCCCTTGACTGTTTGTTTAAGGGAGCCGCAACGCTCATATAAAATATGTAATTAGGGAGCTTCAAGCTCAATGTTGCTAATTGGTTATTACTTGATAGTTCTGATTTTCTAAAATTGTTACCCTAACTTATGAGCTAAATTTTGGTACCTGAATTTGTAAAGTCTAACTTTGAAAAGAAACCAGAAAGATATAAGGAAGATAAATAGCTCGAATTTTAAAGATTTAAATTCATCTTCTGACTGTTCTATATTCACTCATTCATGCCGGCACCTTCTTTCGCCTCTGCGTTCCACAGAATCACAATAATAATAATTGTTACCGTGTTTTCGTGTTGTACAGAGCTGAAGGAAGGTGTCGGGGGAAATGGGTAGACAGACAAAAGATCAAAGCACAATTATAAACACTAAATTCTGAAGTTTAATTTATTTCCTTTTTTCTTACTCTGATAAATAATGAATTAACAACAACAAGTAACAGTTAAGTAGAATAACGATGAGCTCGCCAGCTCTTATAACAATAACGATTCAAAGTCATAGAACACTCCCGTACCATAGAGGGAATCGTTGACACAATAAGTTCAAAGAGATGAGCTTTGGAGCTGTATAGTTACACTATGAAAGAGCACATTTGCTCCACTCAGTTACCCTTTAGGAGACTCAGTTCCACAATTTACTACAGTCCAGCCTCTCAAAGGCACAAGTCTCTTATCCAAATTTTATACTAGATAAACCTTGAAAACAGTGTTTAATATCATTTCTGTTCGACAGTCTAATGCACTCTTGTCTGTAAATAATGACACCTTAAACAGAGGCAACAAGTACCCGTTATAAATGGCCTTAGCGTACAAAAGAAAAGTTTTAAGAAATCGGCCATGAACAAAATTCTAGAAGGTGAAACACTTGCACTCCTTTTGAAATACAATTTGAAAAATACAAAATCCTATATGGGCTTATTGCCTGAAGTCACAGAGGCTAAGCCTATACTACAGAGGATGACTAGAGTGCAAAATATTAAGTTCCAAAATGGTTTGTAGAATTGAAGGTTTTAGAAAATCATAGTCACCCCATACCAAGTTGAATGGGAATTAATAGAGGGGGAACAATCTCTACTCCCTAAGTAACATCTTTACCAGCAGGGATTTAAATAGAGTACTTAGACTTGCCTGAAAATTTAAATTGATAAGGTGATATTACAATACAGAAATTTACATTAAGAAAGAATTTTGAAACCTTCCTCTCAAGTTAACTTTCTGGAGCTGTCACATTTTTAAAAGATGTCTGCCATTACATTTAGCTGGTAGGCCTTGCGACGACGGGCAAGACTGACCCTGCCTCCACTAACACCGTATGAACTCTAGACTGGAGCAATGAAGAAGACAAAATGGCCCAAAAGCGCCCAGCTTATATAGCAGAGGGGAAAGTTCCAGAAGTCTCTAGGCAGATGGCCTGTACACACCCCCAATTTTAATTGGCTACAAAAGTATTTACAAATATTTCTGATTGGTTGATAATTTAAGGAAGAAGGATGTGATAGAAGTGCTAGTAACCGCAGCGTACAAAAAAACATCCACAAACACTTCAGGATCACAAACTTATAAAATATTAAATTCCCTGAAAAAATGAATTGTCCGTCCTCCTGCCAGAGGGGTCATGTAAATCGATAGTAGACACATCTGAAGATTAAAGGTCCAAACTCCTTCCAATACATAGTTTCAGATTGATAACACAGATGGCTTTGTAAAAGGCGCTCAGTTCAAATGCGTGTACCTCGGGTATAATAATAATAATAATAATAATAATAATAATAATAATAATAATAATAATAATAATAATAATAATAATAATAATAATAATAATAATAATAATAATAATTCAAACTTTGTCTTTCCATTTACGTCAGGGAAGCACACCAGGCACAGTTTGGGTGCTGACCGAAAGTTAAATTGCCAGATGTCCATTAATATGTCACTGCCGGTCCTAGCGAAAGTTCTACCCTAACTTACTGGCATTCGAACCTTGGACTCCTGGATTGGGAGCCGGTATTATAATAATAATAATAATAATAATAATAATAATAATAATAATAATAATAATAATAATAATAATAATATTAATAATAAATGACATGACCTGACTTTTAATCTGCAGTACGCCACTCTTGTTTTTATCCGTCAACAAAAGAGATTTTAAAATGTGTTATTATTTTTTTTGCTAGGGGCTTTACGTCGCACCGACACAGAGAGGTCTTATGGCGACGATGGGATAGGAAAGGCCTAGGAGTTGGAAGGAAGTGGCCGTGGCCTTAATTAAGGTACAGCCCCAGCATTTGCCTGGTGTGAAAATGGGAAACCACGGAAAACCATTTTCAGGGCTGCCGATAGTGGGATTCGAACCTACTATCTCCCGGATGCAAGCTCACAGCCGCGCGCCTCTACGCGCACGGCCAACTCGCCCGGTAAAATGTGTTATGGGACTGTTGCTGGCTGGGTTTGAATTCGACCTCCACTTATTAAGGAAGTATACAAGTGTTTCCAGACAGGTGGACAGACCAACGGAAGGCAAGGTCTAAAAATGGAAGTGCTATAGGGCAGGCAAAGGACCCGTTCGCATCCTCAAGCGTGACTCACCAACGGGGAACGAGAGCGATCTCCTAAACATGGAGTAGAGAACAAAAGAAAGACAACGACGGAAATCTGTCACCATTTGTTTGAACGTAACGAGACGGAGCTCTTCTTTGATGCTTGTCTGGGCCACTAGGTTAGTTCAATTCCCCGCCACCGCTTCCAGCGCCCCGTGTGGTCAAAGAGCAAAAGAATGTAGACCAAAACATATATGAACTTCGCCACAACACTTTAAAAGGTACTGAAGTAGCAGAAATACCCAAACAGATAGATACACTTTTATTTGTTGCTAAACATAAAACTAAGAGTTGTTTCTGTGACAAAGATTTATTTCTTCCAATTTTGGGAAGAACCAACCTAAAATGGTAAAGAGATGTTGAATGAACATTAATTCAAATGGACAGGGAGTTGCATTGGCCGCACGACCTTGAAAGAAAAGAGAACATGGTGGCGGCTGTTGTTTGCAGGTTACGGGGACACACTTGTGAAGGTCAGCAGGAGGAAGAGGATGGACTCGACTCAACTTTTTCTTTCTTGCGTTACTCGGCCAGTGCTTTCCACAGGCTGCATTCACGATCGCGACTTAGCAGTATATTGCGGGTACTTATTGCTAGCGTTTGTAAATAATGGAAGTGTCTAGGAAATGGGTATTCATCCTCTTAGTACATGTTATTATCATTGTAATTTATTATAATTCAATTATTTCATCAATCTGTTGATTTATCATTATTCATTTAATCCGTTTACCCTCCAGGGTTGGTTTCCCCCCCGATCTCAGCGACGGCAGTTTCCTGGAGCGTGAGATATTTGGACGTGGATATAACTGGGAAGGAGGACAAGTACCTCACCAGGTAGCCTTACCTGCTGTGATGAACAGGGGACTTGTGGGGGGGCTCGAAAGATTAGAAGGGATGGGAAAGGAAGAGGGAAGGAAGCGACCGTGGCCTTAAGTTAGGTACGATCCCGGCATTTTCTTGGAGAAGAAGTGGAAAGTCGCGGAAAACCACTTCGAGGATGGCTGAGGTAGGCATCGAACCCACCTCTACTCAACTGACCTCCTGAGGCTGAGTGGACCCCGTTCCAGTCCTCGCGCCACGTTTCAAACTTCGTGACAGAGGCGGCAATTGAAGCCGTGCCTCCCGTGGAGGAAACTAAACCCTAAACCACAGAGACGGACCATTCTGTTGATATGTCATAAATTATTAATAATAATAATAATAATAACAACTTAATATTACTTAATGATTTTAATACTAATACTAATACTAATACTAATACTAATACTAATACTAATACTAATACTAATACTAATACTAATACTAATACTACTACTACGACTACTACTACTACTACTAATAATAATAATAATATATGTATGTTCGGTATCCAGCCCGAAGGCTGGTTTGATCTTCTGCAGCTCCGCCAACAGCATATTACTTAATGAATTCTGATTTAATAATGATAGCCGACCTTAGATTCCTATATAACGCTGATAACGGTTTATTTCGTTCCCCCGAACCTGCATCCTTCTTTTCCTCACATGTTCCAACTCGCAAAACCAGGACTAATCCGCCCCTTCTTATTCCGTATTCCCGCCTTTCTCTCGTTCAAAGAAGTTTATTTATCCGCATACCAACCCTCCTTAACTCTTTTATCTTCTCACAGGAACTTGGACGTTTTTTCTTCGTATGCCTCCTTTAATCGATTCTTCCTTAACTTAACCTAGTTCATTTTCTTCATATTCCTTCTTTCTCTTCTCATTGCTGTCTTCTCTTTTGTACATAATGTAATATTCTTTTTTTTACTGTACTATACCATTACTTATGTGTTACATCTGTATCTATCTTACTGTGCCTAGCTATAAGTACTTCTCTTCGTTTTACGTTCAATCAATTTTCCTCGTTGTTCCTTTTGCCTTTATATTTTGTTCTTAATTGTTGTGTCTCTACAGTTATTTTCTTATTCTGTTAGTTGTTAAGTTTTTTCCACTATTTTTATCATTAGATATTATTTCCTCATTGTTCTTCCACCTACTTTTTTATGGTTGCCTTGTGCTACTCCACTGTAAATATATTTTTCCTTTGCGGAACTCTGTAATTCGGCTTCTCGATGTTTTGGTTTCCCAAATAAATAAATTTAATAATAATAATAATAATAATAATAATAATAATAATAATAATAATAATAATAATAATAATAATAATAATAATAATAAACCGGGCGAGTTGGCCGTGCGCGTAGAGGCGCGCGGCTGTGAGCTTGCATCCGGGAGATAGTAGGTTCGAATCCCACTATCGGCAGCCCTGAAGATGGTTTTCCGTAGTTTCCTATTTTCACACCAGGCAAATGCTGGGGCTGTACCTTAATTAAGGCCACGGCCGCTTCCTTCCAACTCCTAGGCCTTTCCTATCCCATCGTCGCCATAAGACCTATCTGTGTCGGTGCGACGTAAAGCCCCTAGCAAAAAAAAAGTTATTTGCTTTACGTCCCACTAACTACTTTTACGGTTTTCGGAGACACCGAGGTGCTGGAATTTAGTCACTCAGGAATTATTTTTCGTGCCAGTAAATCTACCGACAAGAGGCAGACCTTCAAATACAAATACCACCGGACTGAGCCAGGTTCGAACCTGTCAAGTTGGTGTCAGAAGGCCAGCGCCTCAACCGTCTGAGCCATTCAGCCCCGAAAAATCTAATTTGTCCGCCTCTGTGGCGTAGCGGTTAGCGTGATTAGCTGCCACCCTTTGAGGCCCGGGTTCGAGTCCCGGCTCAGCCACGAAATTTGAAAAGTGGTACGAAGGCTGGAACGGAGTCCACTCAGCCTCGGGAGGTCAATAGAGTAGAGGTGGGTTCGATTCCCACCTCAGCCAACCTGGAAGTTGTTTTCCGTGGCTTTCCACTTCTCCTCCGGGCAAATGCCGCGATGGTACCTAACTTAAGGCAACGGCCCATTCCTTCCCTCTTTCTTGTCTATCCCTTCCAATCTTCCCATCCTCCCCCCACGCAAGGCCCCTGTTCAGCATAAGAGGCCGATTGGTAGAGGTACTTGTCATCCTCCCCAGTTGTATCCCCGACCCAGAGTCTGAAGCTCCATAACACTGCCCTTGAGGCGGTAGAGGTGGGATCCCTCGCTGAGTCCGAGGGAAAAACGAACCCTGCAGTGTAAACAGATTAAGAAAGAAAGAAAGAAAGAAAGAAAGAAAGAAAGAAAATCTAATTTAATCTAAACATTTACATTTGATCTAATCTATCATGTTATTATGGGGTTGAAATTTAAATGATTCTATATTATTATTTTTTATATATACACAGTACGTTCGAGTATTGAGCCCGAAAGGCGATTGGATCCTTAAGAGCTCCACCGCCAGCTGTCATAGATGGGCTAGGCCTCACTGAAGACGCGTGGAAGGTAAATGATGAGTGGTATCACTTCCCGTTGCTTTTCTTACCGAGCCAGTATTTGCTATTACAAATCAGTTTGCTAAGGCTAACTCCGTGTAGGTGGGGGTAGTAGAATAACATCTGCAGTGTCCGCTACCTGTCATAAGAGGCGACTTAAAGGGTCCAAAGTGCACTGTACTTAGGAGCGTGAGTTGGTGACCTAGGGACCCTTAGCTGAGTCCTGGCACTGCTTCCACTTACTTGTGCCAGGCTACTAACTTTAATCCTTCCTATCCGACCTCCTCTGGTTAACTTTTGTTCTCTTCCTATCCCGACAGTATTAGTTTATATTTGTCATTTTTACGCTCTTTATGCCTTATTTTTTTGTCAACACCTTCACTCTTCGAAGCATCGAATCTCTTCCATGCCGGGCTGAGTGGCTCAGACGGTTGAGGCGCTGGCCTTCTGTCCCCAACTTGGCAGGCTCGACCCTGGCTCACTCCGGTGGTATTTGAAGGTGCTCAAATACGTCAGCCTCGTGTCTGTAGATTTTTTGGCACGTGAAAGAACTTCTGCGGGACTAAATTCCGGCACCTCGGCGTCTCCCAAAGCCGTAAAAGTAGTTATTTTATTATTATTGTTAATCTCTTCCATATTTAGTGTATGAGAAGATAGTTGCCCAGTTGTACTTCCACTTTAAACAGTAATCACCACCAACAAATTATTTATAATTTCCAGATATTAAATGTTTTACCATAAAGCCTGTTTTCACAGCAGCTTACCACCATGTGTTTTCTGTCCAGAGCTGAAGGCATGCCGAAAAACCTGTTAACCCACGCTTTTTAAATGGAGGAAAATTGAGTTTTGAGGCTGAAAAAAATAAGGAATTTTCTGTATTCGATTTTGTGAGCATAAGGTTCAAGCACACATTATAAATGTACATATTTTATTACAGACTTCGTTTAATACGCCCAAAACAATACGATATCAGTATTAAAAGGAGGACGGACATTTACATTAAACTTCTTTGATCCTCTACAAAGCTATCTCCAATATTAAAAAAGTATTTACTACTCACTCAAAACTAATCATTGTAATCTTTCGTTCAACCTCTTTTAAACATGTACTAAGTTTATTACATTTCCTAACTGTATTTTGCCAAAATAATTTATGGTTGAAAATGTTATTTAACAGTAGTCATGCTATCATCGAAAAATATTGCTCATCAGGAATATTCTCTGATTCAGCAACAGATTTAATGTTTTGGTAGTAGACATGATCAATTCGTGGAACGTAAAATATCCGTCAGTTCCTTTACATATTTCAGTTTTTTCAGGATTTATGTGTCTTGAGCCATGGTATTTCATGGAGAGTGTCACAGAAGTAAGTGATGGTCTTACATTTAATTTAGCTTTCCTTTAAGTTCCACGGAATAATAAGCCTCTTTTCCGCAATAACTATGCTTAACAAAGAGCTTGAAAGGTTGGTCTTGTTGTTTATGTTCTCAGAATCGAGTGCCAACATAAACGCTGCTCAAATACTGCAATATTGATTGGTTAAATACATGTTATTCTTCTTCTCCTAAACTGTTTACCCTCGCGGGTTTGGTTTTTCCCTCGGACTCGGCGACGGAACCCACCTCTGTCGCCTCAAGGGCAGTGTCCTGGAGTGTGAGATTTTGGGTCAGGGGAATATAACTGGAGAGGAGAACCAGTACCTCGCCCAGGTGGCCTCACCTGCTATGCTGAACAGTGGCCTTGTGGGGAGATGAGAGGATTGGAAGGTTTAGACAAGGAAGAGGGAAGGAATTGGCCGTGGCCTTAAGTTAGGTACCATCCCGGTATTTGTCTTGAGAAGAAGTGGGAAACCACGGAAAACCAGTCCGAGGATGGCTGAGGTGGGACCCGAACCCCCCTATACTCAGTTGATCTCCCGAGGCTGAGTGGACCCCGTTCCAGTCCTCGTACCCGTTTTCAAATTTCATGGCAGAGCCGGGAATCGAATCCGGGCCTCCCGGGGTGGTAGCTAATCATAATAACCACTACACTGTTAGATTATTAGTAGATTATAAACGTATTAACCTTGTAAAGTGGTCTGTATAACTAAATATATTGGAGAGGGAGAAAATCCACAAGGGGTAGTTGTCCTAGAACAAGGTGTACCGTACGGTAACAGCATCAAATTCATAGTTATATAGTTAATGTCATTCCAGTTTTCACACTATTTATGTAGGATAAAATGAGCTTACATAGTTTTAAAATTTTGAAATTCCCCTCTTGTACAGCTATATGTGAGGAGGAAAACTTGATTTTTCTTTGCATGTACTGTATAAATGGTGATTTACCATTGATAATGAAGTTCGTAAAACACCTAAACAAATAGCTTTTAAAAACGAAACCCGAATACCAAAACGAAGAAAGAAATTAACCGAAGAGCAACGCAATCCCCTCCCAGCAACTGACGGGTATTTTTTTAATTTCGTGTGGCTATTTCTAGCCGAGTGCAGCCCTTGTAAGGCAGACCCTCCGATGAGGGTGGGCGGCATCTGCCATTTATAGGTAACTGCGTGTTATTGTGGTGGAGGATAGTGTTATGTGTGGTGTGTGAGTTGCAGGGATGTTGGGGACAGCACGAACACCCAGCCCCCGGGCCATTGGAATTAACCAATTAAGGTTAAAATCCCCGACCAGGCCGGGAATCGAACCCGGGACCCTCTGAACCGAAGGCCAGTACGCTGACCATTCAGCCAACAAGTCGGACACTGACGGGTATGTGATACTTTTCATCAAAGTACTTAAAACAGGGTTCGTTCATAAATATATTTTCTCATTTAGGACATTATTTTCCATTCTTATGCACTACTTCGACTACTTGACTCCAGAAGCCAGATGTATTGAAGTAGTGGCTTAGCCCGTTCTTAATATTACAGATAAGTCAATTTCAGAAACGCAACAACTTTCGGCTTTTGTATTTTTTACAGTTTCTTGTACATCGCACCGCCATAGATAGGTCTTACAGCGACGACGGGATAATCAGGATGGGAAGGAAGCAGCCGTAGCATTAATTAAGGCACAGTTCCAGCTTTTGACTGGTGTAAAAATGGGAAACCACCTAAAACGATCTTCAGGGCTTATGACAGTGTGGTTCGAACCCACTATCTCCTGGATGACAGTTCACAGCTGCGCGCCCCTAATCGTACGGCCAACTTGCCCGGTCCTTTTGCATTTAACCTAATATGATCGCTGAAGGATAGCCGAGCGTCAAGACAGATACATCTTTCATCCGACAAGAGACGGCAGCACTTAACTCTTCTTCTTCTGCTTTATCTGTTTACCCTCCAGAGTCGGTTATTTCCTCGGACTCAGCGAGAGACCCCACCTCTACCGCCTCAAGGGCAGTGTCCTGGAACTTCAGACTCTGGTTCGGGTGATACAACTGGTGAGGATGACCAGTACCTCGCCAGGCGGCCTCACCTGCTATGCTGAAAAAGGGGCTTGCGGGGGGTGGGAAGATTGGAAGGGATAGACAAGGAGGAGGGAAGGAAGCGGCCGTTGCCTTAAGTTAGGTACCATCCCGGCATTTGCCTGGAGGAAAAGTGGGAAACCACGGAAAACCACTTCCAGGTTGGCTGAGGTGGGAATCGAACCCACCTCTACTCAGTTGACCTTTCGAGGCTGAGTGGACCCCGTTCCAGCCCTCGAACCACTTTTCAAATTTCGTGACAGAGCCGGGAATCGTACCCGGGCCTCCGGGGGTTGCAGCTGATTACATTAACCATTACACCACATAGGTGGCCCTGCACTTAACTCTACTTTAAAAAAATATCAGCGTTAACCCGTGTTTGACTGGATGCCTTCAGTTACAAAGTACTGGCAATGAAGTATGGAAAGAGAGAGCTAATCTCCAAGAGCGTGATTCACTAATGTTATAAACAGCTAAGTAGGAAGTGTTGAAGGAGACATTTTCTGCTAGGACATACCTAGAATGAATTATTCCTACTTGTTAAACTTGAGTTTGTGGAGGTTAAATAGTTATATAATGAACAAATTGCATTTCCACCTCTGGATATCAGTCATGAACTTAGCACATGCAATTTTTAAGCGCCTCGTAATTTAGCCTTGCAGCAAGTTGAAATGTCAAAGAGTATTCGTACGAAAGAAGATGCCTTTACATTAGAACCTTCATGCATCAATACGAAATCAGCATATCCGTGTGATACATATGACAGCATGATAACTGTTAGTCTCTGCTTGGCGTAAGAGATGAGTCAAAGGGAAAACACGTCATTGGCTTTCAGCATGTCAGCATGGGTTGACAACCATAAAGTCCCTAACTGACCCTCGCGTTGCTTTCTCCAGCTTTGATCCTTCCTATCAGATCTCACTCAATCAACTCTTGCTCTCTTCCAACCCCGACGTTATTAGCCTAGGGAGTCATTCATTTTCATACCCTCTGTGGCCTTTCCCTCTCTTTTTCCGTAGCCTGCTTTTCCTCTCTGATTAGAGTTAAGAAGGATGGTTATCTAGTTTTACTTTCCCTTCAAACAATAACCACCACATCTGGCGTTTGTTAGAGAGAAGGCTAACAAAGTACAGTGAAATCTGCTCATATTGGAACCTGTAATCAGAGGAAACTTCCTATGACCACTTGTTATTTACGTTAAAATGCATATGAAATTACGTCTTCATCATCATTTCATCTTCATCACGACGCGCAGGTCGCGTACGGGTGTCAAAACAAAAGACCTGCGTCTGGCGAGCAGAACTTGTCCTCGGACACTCCCGGCACTAAAAGCCATACTCCATTTCCATTTCATCTTACCGAATTGGAAGTGGAGAAAATTATCTTTACATGTATAAGGCTAAATACCGTACAAGTTTAACGTTGTTTAAAAACTTCTCCTCCGAGAATATATGATGATGATGATGCTTGTTGTTTTAAGGGGCCTAACATCGAAGGTCATCGGCCCCACCGAGAATACATTTAGAATATAGTACGAGATCTCAAACCATAAAACTAAAAAGAGTGAATTGATGGAGAAACTCTTTCTTTTTTCCTACCTGTGGATGGCGACTCGTTTGATGGTTCTACTCACTATGTACTGTAGATGCCAAACTGAACCCATAATTCTACGGTGAGAAAAATATTTTTTTCTCAATATTTATTTGGTATCAACAAGCTACTTTTATTTTTGAGGGCAGCCATGTTGCGCTCCTAAGAGCCCCGATGTCGCGTGGGATAGATCTCACTCACGGCAAGCTCGTGAAATACCGTGACACCTCGGCGGACCCCGAGTGCCCGATAATTCTTTAAATTCATGGAATTCTATATAACGAGGGATTTTGGCAATACGGCAAATAAATAAATAAATAAGTTAAATTATTCGTAAACCCTACGTGAAGACAGAGCCCCCAGGGAAAAACATAAATGCAGTTAAGCCTAAGTACATGTCAGCGTAAGATCAGTGAACTAGCTCCACGTGCCAAGGTCATTGGATGAAGAAAACGCGCGAAACGCACGGGCAGAAATAATTTATTTCCCCTGTTGTGAGTGTGGTAAAATTATAAGATTAACATCTAAAATAACTGCAAGCCTGTCCGGAATTCTGGGACAAGTCTCATAAAAATCGGTCTATTGGACGCAAAATTGGCAGATTACGCAATCAAGCTTAATAGTGTGGGTAGCGTCCCTCCTGAGATTATAAAAGGAACCCCCCACCGTATATTTTTCAGTGTCGATCTGGATCTTGAAGCCGCGGGAGCTTACGCCCGTCGTCAGTGGAAAATTGCGCCAGATTGATCTACAAATAACTAAATACATGTCCGTGGCTGAGGTCCACATACTCGGTTAGGAAGAGAAGGTGATTGAAAAAGTTCTGAACGTTTGCCGACGAACTATGAAAGTGTAGGCGTTGGTTAAAATATACACAGCAGATTTTATTATATCATCTCATGTACGTTTGAAAGTGGTAAGAGAGTTGGGGAAGCTATTCGGAGTAGTTCTGCTCCCTTTATCTGCTGAACACCTGTTTTATTGGAGTAACAGAGAGAGACAACTCTGGGAACGAGCCAGACAGTCGCAGTCGACTACGGAACGAGGGAAGTTCGTGGTGTAAATTATAGAGAAAAGTGCGTAATTTGTGTGGTTATTTTATATTGTGTGAAAAAGGCGGTGTTTGTAAGAGTGAGATGTTGGAAATGATAATGTTATTTGTGAAAATGTACGGCTAAAGGCGCGAGGTCAGCTGGCGACGATGTAGCCAGAATACTGGGAATGACTCCATTGTGCAGGTCTGTCTATATTTGTATTATGTCGTAGTTAGATTTCATTGTTCTTTCCCAACAATTTTCCAAGATGATTGTCGGGTTGATGTTGGTAATTATCAGGCGAAAGGCGTTGTAATTTTTGGTCAGCGCGTGAAAATTTCAGTGTGTAAATTTCACGTCAAGAAACTGTAAAATGTGACGTTTAAGATTTGGTGTTAATGTTCGATGAGATGTCCAAAGCGTGGAATTTTTGGGAAGTTATGAGTGTAAATTAGTCGTGGCGAATACCTAAATTTCAAATATCAGTTGAATTCGGAAATGTTTAATAATAATAATAATAATAATAATAATAATAATAATAATAATAATAATAATAATAATAATAATACTTTTCAAGTGACTTTCCACTTTTTAATTAACTTCAGAGTTTGGCATTTCTTCTAAATGCATGATGAATAAGTGTTTCCTGCATTTCGCAGTTTTGTTCCTTTAGAACGATATAACGTAAGATCCTCACGGATCATGTTGTTGTTGGTTCCTTCCGAACAGCTGTTTTGGGTGATGCACATTTAGCATCGGGATTACCTTATCACTTAAGGGTGTCATGAATGACAAATACATGGTGGAATTTTATTTCAATTGTGAATGATGCTGTTAACTCGTAGTGAACACCATGCTTTCCCATAATATTTCGCAACCTATCTAAAGCAACTGATAGTCAATTTGGTTCGATTAAGGGTCCATTCGGCGGGTGTTCCGTATCCGTAAATGGTATTCGACTGGTGGATAACCTTAATTGAGAGAAAATCAGGCGTTCTACTTGTTGAAAGTCAGATTTTCCACGGATCGTGTGGATTAACTCTCAGTTCTCGTTTGGAATAATAGGTGCCCGGTTTTCAGGTCTTCCCTTTTTCAGTTTTTCAGTTTCGCTGTCCACTAATGTACTAACTTCTCCGAAGCAACTCATCGATATTGTAAGGAACAAATCAACGCTATGCAATGTGACTGTGTTTGAAACATTCAAAAATAAATAATTCATTTTTTTTAATTTCAAGAATGTATATTAAATTAATAATGTGTTCGTGCTATTTCGATTTAATAAAAGTTAGTAAGCACATTTTCCTCCTCATTTCAGGTAGTTAGGCTCTCTTTTGAACCCCATCGTTTGGTTAAGATCGTGACCGAATTTATTCCCGCAACGAACCATGATTTAAGAGTTCTAGATTGTTCTACTGTAGCAACCGTTGCCGACCAACGATGGAATGGTAAGTTCAAGGGTTCAGTAAGAATGTCGCACCAACGTGGTGGCTTAAGTCACTTAACAGAGAGGGCCTAAGTGCATCAAAGGAGGAACTACGAGTCATGTTGGTTGACATCAGTAAAATGATGACCAATTGTAGGATATATTACACGTTTGGGCCTCAGTAAGAAGTGGCGGCCCAATCGTGGAGCTTTAATGTCACGATAACGATGAGGAGCCCAAAGTCACGATAACGATACGATGCCACGATAACGATAATAGAATTATATATTGAAAATAAATGTTAGGAAAATATAAAATAATGTTGAGGCCTAAGCCACATTATAAAGAATACAAGCGGGTGAGAACTATGGCTGAGCCACAGTTAAACGAATTATGCCCAATGAGAGTGCTAGATATTATCACGTTTAACGAGGAGCGTAACTACTTGGTAGATAATAATAATAATAATAATAATAATAATAATAATAATAATAATAATAATAATAATAATCATAATAATAATAATAATAATAATAATATTGTCTACCGCGGGATAAAGAAATTTTTCTATGTTAAAAGTGCATTTAACCAGTATATTTTTACAAGTATCGCAGGCATTTAGAAAATTTCAGTGAAATTCGATAGAGTTACATTTATTCATGGGAAGTAAGATTTAGGGACGTCGTGTATATCAATGATACGAAAAAATCGCGGTGTGTTCTTGGATTCTCGAGGTCCGAAAGTCGTAATAACAGTAAAGTCAGAGATGTGTTTTATAATGGTCGTTGTTTTCACCGGAGGATTGAATGATGAAAAAGGGTCTTGGAAATGTAAGAGAAGGGGTTGAGAGCGAAGGATTTATATGTATGTGAAGATGAGAGGGGTATTAAATGAAGCCTAGATTTTAAGTGATACCGCTGGAACAAGGCGAGGAGAATGAGTATGAGACAGGCTATATTTTGCCGAGGAAATATTTAGGAAACAGGCTGTATTGAGACAGGCTGTAGTGTTTTCCGCTACCAATCCGAAATTTGAGACGACTACTGTGTGAAGCATCGTAGATTTCTAGTAAGATCCCCAGTGAAAACGACTCTAGTAAAAGGTTAAAACCTTGGTAGTAAACGTCCAGTGGTTTGTTACGTAAAGCCCGTATGAATATTAAGATAATGTGACCTCAAGGATAAAAGAGCATTTAGGACACATGGTTGGTGTTGTATTGAATTTCGTTCACTGGATATGTCATTGATATAAATAGTTGGAATTGACGATAGGCGATTTGAGAGTTTCAAATGTGGTAGTGATGATTATTATTTTGAAGGCATCCACTAAATTGTAGACGTGTGTTGGGAATTATCATTTGCTTCCCTAAACTTCTTTGCACAGGCTGAGATTGTGTTTGAGGTGGAGAATTGTTCGTCACGTATATTTATTTTCGAGTCCACGTATTGTAACGAGGTAGAGACTTACTGTATTTTTTCGACTTGCATTCGTTTAATAGTAAGAGACGTTGTTCCGTTGTGTATTATTAGTCTGACCAGGTTTAGTATTGAAATGTCAGAGTTTGTTTGAAATTGCTAGTTCGCCTGATATGTTAAGGGATGCGTAGTATGACCCATTTTTGACGCCCGACGAGAGATTTAGGACGTCACATGTTATCCTTGGAGTTACTGATGATGAGACGTCCTAGTTCACGCCCGACGATAGAATTTGGAAGGTATCATGTACATAGAGATTAATGTTAGGGTGTACAGATTTTAAGTGAGCCCGACGATAGGTCTGGGATGTCAGCTGTACACACTCAAGTCTCAGATTAGATGTTTCTTTTGTTTTTGCGAAGTGGCCTGGACGAAGGTAGCACCTACAGTAAAATATAAATTATGAAGTGGGTCAGATCGGTTATGATGAAGCCAACTAGCGCGTAGCTCCAACAGCTGTTGGTGTTCCTTAAGATAACGGGGCCGCTATCGGCGAATGAGGGTTGCCCAAATGTTGGATATCGACCTGATGGAGATTATATATTTTTACTGTAATTCTCCGTGCGTGTTGAGCTTTAATGACTTCGATATGTTATTTTATTTTACGGACTTAATTGTTTTATCGTTCTGACGTCCGCTTCGTTTTGATAGTGTGCATATTGACACTCAGTGTATTAGTGTGAGACTTGAGTTGCGAATGCGGTTTCGATTCGTCAGCCAGTAACAATATTTTATTTTCAATCCTTGTCGTACTTTCATTTTATTCGTAGTTGAATTTAATTAAGTAATCACTTTATAAGTAGTGTGTTGGGACAGACGATAAATAGATAGATCTGTAATGGTAGTCATTGTTTTTCAAGGGAAAGAATTCCTTAAAGTTGTAATATTTTTCGATGTGGACTGGTAATTTTATTAAACGTAACCAAACCATTTCTAACCTGAAAATCGGTTAAATAATAATACTTTTCAAGTGACTTTCCACGTTTTAATTAACTTCAGTGTTTGGCATTTCTTCTAAATGCATGATGAATAAGTGTTTCCTGCATTTCGCAGTTTTGTTCCTTTAGAACGACATAACGTAAGATCCTCACGGATCATGTTGTTGTTGGTTCCTTCCGAACAGCTGTTTTGGGTGATGCACATTTAGCATCGGGATTACCTTATCACTTAAGGGTGTCATGAATGACAAATACATGGTGGAATTTTATTTCAATTGTGAATGATGCTGTTAACTCGCAGTGAACACCATGCTTTCCCATAATATTTCGCAACCTATCTAAAGCAACTGATAGTCAATTTGGTTCGATTAAGGGTCCATTCGGCGGGTGTTCCGTATCCGTAAATGGTATTCGACTGGTGGATAACCTTAATTGAGAGAAAATCAGGCGTTCTACTTGTTGAAAGTCAGATTTTCCACGGATCGTGTGGATTAACTCTCAGTTCTCGTTTGGAATAATAGGTGCCCGGTTTTCAGGTCTTCCCTTTTTCAGTTTTTCAGTTTCGCTGTCCACTAATGTACTAACTTCTCCGAAACAACTCATCGATATTGTAAGGAACAAATCAACGCTATGCAATGTGACTGTGTTTGAAACATTCAAAAATAAATAATTCATTTTTTTAATTTCAAGAATGTATATTAAATTAATAATGTGGTCGTGCTATTTCGATTTAATAAAAGTTAGTAAGCACATTTTGCTCCTCATTTCAAGTAGTTAGGCTCTCTTCTGAACCCCATCGTTTGGTTAAGATCGTGACCGAATTTATTCCCGCAACGACCCATGATTTAAGAGTTCTAGATTGTTCTACTGTAGCAGCCGTGGCCGACCAACGATGGAATGGTAAGTTCAAGGGTTCAAAACTTACTTACTGAGAAAACGTCAGTGAATATTTAACATTCCACACGGCAAGATAGAGAGTTAAAGCTTCATCTACTGTTGTTAAATGGATGACTGGTATGGGTTTGATCCTAAATTCTATTATTGGAAATTAAAATCCTGCCATGAGATTCGGAACATGCACACTGAGACTTATGGGGAGAGCTGAAAGAAGTGATTTCTCAGCGTACAAAATAAGGGTCTTTCCGGGAGGTTCTCTCAAGTTATTTTCACGTAGTCTTATGTTCAAGACAACGGGAACATGGAAATCAAATATTTAAGACGCTTTTAGAGTTTCGGTAGAACTCGTATATCGTCGAGAGTATTAAACTTACGATTTTGTTTAAAGTCTCGATTTATAGATAAAAGAGGAGGCTCCCTGCTGCGGAAACAAACAAAAAAACAAAGTTTTCATGAAATAGCGCTTCAAAATAACGCAAAATTTGTGCTAAATATGTGACGTCATTAGCATACTCTGTTAAGAGATGGCGCTGTGTTGACTCGCGCGCTCACCCACAGCGGGGAGCGGACGTACGTGCTTCCCGCTGAGTCACTCTCCTCGCCAGGCTTATCTGTTCTTTTAAGTGCTAGCGAGGCAACTTGTACTCTTTATTACATTCCTAAAAGTGAATTGTCTACAGTGTGTACTTTTCAGTACACATTAAGATCATTGCCTTATTGCCACCTTTCAGTGCTAACTCTCTTTCAGGCATTTATTTCAGGAAGCAACAGAATGGCGGAGCTACGAGACGACATACCAGAAGACTTCAGGGAAACAGTGGCGGAGATTGCTCAGCGGCTCGGTCCTGGTGTACCTCCCCTGCACTGATGGCACTGATGTTGTATTACTGACCGGGACACAACATCGACAGGGAGTACTTCCTCATCATAGAACTCCTCTCTAGGCTAGAGGAGGCTGAAGGAGAATACCCGACGACAGGTACCATTGACGACATATTAAACTGGGCGACAATAATCCTCCTGAAGGACCTAGACCTCACCGACCATTACGAGAGGAGCTTTTTTGCTTATTTGAGGTCAGCCGGCTACCGGGATTGAGAAGCTGCCCGGCCGACACCGGTAGCAGGAGGCGGCCACCCAGACGTCTGCCATCACTACGTAGAAAGACGGGAGGCTGAAGCACAAGCAGGTAGGCACGGATCCACGCTTACTGGCTCCACCGGAATCAAGGACCGAAGAGGACGGCGGGGCGAACCAGTTCGAACTGCTGCACTTCACGAAGTATACGCAGACTGACAAGACAGCCAACCAGGAACTTCCACCACCTGCGGGGGCCACCCAGGGAAGGCTCACCACCCGGGTGCAGACCAGGAAGGGGGCACGGAGAGGGACGCCCTCTGGCGTTCACAGGTTACTAGCCGGGTGGAGAGGAAGGATTCCCGGTGTCAAGTGCCGCACCCATCCAGCTGGTCCCCATTTTGGCGGACTTGGCTTCATTCTCCGGGATTGGGTAGTGGGTACGAGGGACCCCAAGGGGGTTGGACGGCGAGACAGGCCCTAGTGGCTATTGCCGCATGGCTCGGCAACCGGGAAGGCCCGCGCTAGTCACAGCAGTGCTTAGAAGGACTGATGCCCTGAATGACTGGACTGGCGAGAAATAGGCTAATGCCTTGAGCATGATACCTGTTTCCAACTAACGCAATCACCTGTACCTTTCCAGAAGCACATCCTTGCATGAGCTATTTACAAAATGTCAGGTTTTACATGTAGGTGTCTTTCTATATCCACCTGTGTGGTTTTGTCCTGACACTTATTACTCGATTACACCGCTACTGATACCTATCACCACATTTGGCCTTTTAGCAAGTTGAGCATGGGGATAGGCAGGTACTTCCATAGTATCACACTTCCCACTGCTCCCTGATATCTCTTCTTAGAACTAATGACATGTCGGAGGCGATGTCGATTAGAGTCGATCGCCACGCGCGTTCAGTTAAGGCGCGTATACACTTGAGCATTCGCCCCGAATGAGCATGCGTTGCCGATGCGGGAGCGCACAAGCACGACCCGCATGCCAATCTGTTGAGCAAGTTTCCACTGTGTTCGGACCTCGTGTGGACCGAGAACATCTTCTGTGTTTAGGTGTAGTGTATTTGATTTGATTTGATTTGATTTGATTTGATTTGTTTATTTATCATCAACAGAGTTATTGATTCTCCAATTACAGATGATATAATACATTCAAATAATAACAATATTAACAGAACTTACTACTACCACTAATTATAAATAAGCAATATATAATATATACATATTTACAAAACACATTAGGAAGGAAAAAAGACATGTTTTGAAGTGACCGAAGGAAGGAAGTATAACTTTCAGTTACTAAATGGGCAGAACAAGATACAAGGAACACTCTGTCTATGAAGTGTCCATAAGATGTCTGCGAATTTCACTAGCTGACGAGTGAAATATATCCACTATCCCGCTAATTTCGTTCAGGGATCTTAGGGCCTGCATAAACCAAGAGTTCCTGTGTGATTCCGTTCTGCACCTGGGTAAGTGAAAGGTGACAGCCTGTCGGGTATTGCGGGAAGGAACATGAATTGGTAGCAACTGGAGTAAATTGGGACAGTCAAGGAAATTACCGATACATTTGTGTATGAGACGTGCGTTGACATACCTGCGCCTAGTCCTAAGCGACTCAATACACATATTTGTACAAAACAAATCATAATCTGTCGATGACAGCTTGATACCCAAACACTTTTTACTAAGCCATTTTGAGAATCTGATCTGTACTCGCTCTAAGGCATTAACTAAGTATTGCTGTGAGGGGATCCACACTTCAGAGCAGTACTCTAGACTAGATCGTATAAGCGAAAAATACAGGGTTTTCAATGGGACAACAGATTTAAAACTCTTGCAATTTCTTTTGAGGAAGCCTAACGTTTTAAATGCCTTGTTAACGATATTTAACACATGCTCATTGAAAGACAGACCATTTTGATTACTAAAAATAATACCAAGATCGTTAATGTTATTAACACGCTTCACTTCTTGATTCCCTACATTATAATTGAATACATTAACTTGCATTTTTCTCGTGAAGGATATCGCACTGCACTTTGAAATATTTAGGGTTAAATGCCAGTTTTTGCACCAATCACTAATATTATTTATATCAGCCTGTAACAATTCGTAATCACTCATCTTTTCAATAACCCTGTAGATTTTAAGGTCATCAGCATAGAGCAGGTAGTTGCTCGAATGGATTTGTGATGGCAGATCATTAATAAATAGAAGGAAACATAAAGGTCCCAGTAGTGAACCTTGTGGGACGCCAGACATAGGCTGATAAGGGCGAGAAATGATACCCTCGTATTTTACTGTATACCTTCTTTCGTTAAGATAGCATTTAAACCATTCAAGCAAGCTTCCATGAATGCCATATGCTGACAACTTAGTCAGAAGAGCATTATGCTGCACTGAGTCGAAAGCCTTGGAAAAGTCCGTGTACACGGCATCAACCTGCTTGCAATTGTCCAGAACGCTAGATATGAAGTGGGAGTACACAGCAAGATTGGTGGTAGTTGAGCGTTTCTGGACAAACCCATGCTGGTTAATATTAATTAAACCACTGACTGCACTGTACACGGCTTTGTATACGACTCTTTCCGCTACTTTGGATATGAGTGAAAGAAGAACTACTGGTCTGTAATTGACAAATAAAGATCTGTCACCTTTCTTAAATACTGGAATAACATAGCCTTTCTTCCATTCCGACGGGAAATTGCCTGTACGAAGAGACTAGTTGATTATCGTAGCTAGTGGGGTTGCCAGCTCCTCAGCACACTCACGTAACACGATTCCTGGAATTTGATCTGGACCACAAGACTTCTTCGTATCCATCGACTTCAAGATGTTGCAAACTTCCGATGCCGAAGTTACTACTGATGATAAATTAATTTCCCCTAATTGTTCGGTGTGAGAATTACAGGGAACACTGGGTGGATGGAATGTTTTGAAAGTGTCAGCAAAATTATCCAGAATTTCTTTCAATGAGCTAATTTCCTTGTCTTCATTAATCATCATAGATGGTAGCCGCCTAGATTTTGATTTGCAATTAATAAATTTCCAAAATCTTTGTGGGTGTCTGATAATATCTTCCTCAACAGACCAGATATAATCCCTGTACTTTCTCCGCTGCATTTGTTTGTATTCCTTTCTTAGCGCCGCGAATTCGATGTAATCTGAAGGAAGTGAAGACTTTGCAGCTCGTTTCCTTGCTCTTTCCTTTGCCCGCATTTTGTCTGTAAGTTCGGAATCATAGCAAGAGGGAAGACGCCTGGTCTTCATTATGCGGGAAGGTACGGCGTCCTGAAGAGCGCTGTGCAGTAAGTCATAAAACAAGTCAACTGCGGCATCAAGAGATGGGCAGGATTCGAGCAAGTTCCACGGACAACGGGATAAGATATTTCGTAGATGGGGAAAGTCTGCTTTTGTCCAAACGAATAATGATTTTGTAGTCTTTGGTAAACGAGGAACACGGGAAATATGAAGTCTGAGCTCGAGCGCAGAATGATCTGATTGTACTAACTGTTCTGTTGCTTCACACAGGGTATTATTAGTGACTTTTTCAGACACGAAAGCAAGGTCCAGGAAGTTATTTCCTCGTGTTGGAAAACCGCAAACTTGGCGAAGGTTAAATTCGTTAGTGATCTCTAAAAGAAAGCAGGCTTCCTCGTTGACATGGGCGAGAATAGGATTAATAGATCCCGAATCGTCTGACGCCCAGGCTAATTGGCTTATATTGAAATCTCCGCACACAATAATAGTGTCATTTTGTTTTGCTACGTGATTGATTCGAGCCAGGGTTTTTCGGAAGTCTGCGAGCCGTACTTTCACCTCGTCCGGGGGCAGGTAACAGCAGACTATGTATAGCGCTCGGCCAGGGGATGGGGTGGCTTTCACAACAACACATTCCCAGTTTCCCGTTAAGTCAGGTCGTTGCACTGGACCGTACGCAGAGTTGACTGCTATTAAAACTCCTCCTCCCTTCTTCTTACTAGTAATGATATTTTGCCTATCTTGGCGGAAAATAACATAATTGTCATTCAGTATTTCACTATTGTCGATTGAAGAGCCGAGCCAGGACTCCGCCAAACACACGCAGTCGTAATGCATGTCACTCAGAGCGACGTTAAAGTCCACGAGTGATTTCTTAAGACTACAGACATTCTGGTAGTAGATGCTAAGGCTGATATTTACCTCCGGTCCTGGGTTCAGCTGGACATCGCCGGCAACTGCTAGTAGTAGAACACTCAGCGTCAGGATGGATGTGTCACTGGCCGAAGGCTTGTGCTTTACACGCTGACTGGACGCCATTCTCTGCTGCTTGCCGTTAACACACAACACGTGGGCACTTATTTGCAGCTTATGATTGGAGAGTATATCTTCCCAACAAGTTACACCGCACTTAACATCAAAGTATACGCTAGTCGGTTCAATTTCATTCACACGTAACCGCGATAAAAGCATTTGGACCACAAGGAATACGCTTATTATCAGGAACACACTTACAACACTCCTGCAACCGTCCGCCATCTTGACGCCAGTGTAGTGTTTTGCCTGGCCTGAGGCTACAATGATGAATCGAAAATTGATCGTTGCCAGTTATTGTTATATGTATTTATTGCATTCTTTGAAAACAAAAAGGAGAAAGCGGTGGTGGCAAAGAAAACTGTATGAAGAGAGATGCAATGCTCAATTGTTAAAAAACGATCGGACATGAAACAGATGACAATTTTAAAAATTTACAAGAATGTCATCCGAGGATTTTGAATGGATATTGCATAGTATCAGGGCTACATTTGACAGAGAGGACACAACATTTAGGAAAGGCATATCTGCCGAGGAACGCCTAGCTGTGTCACTGCGATTTCTGGCTAGAGGTTAGCTGTCGTTGTGTACACATCGTGGTCAGTTGTATAGAAAAACAAATTTAATGATGAAAAGACAATTCATTTATTGATCAGTTACTCGTAATATTACTCCCAAACTCTTTAAACTTTTAAAACACCGAGTTGTTACCCACATTACAAGTGTACCACGTTTTATTTAATAAAAGTATTATCAACATAATAGTTGTCTTTTATTTCTAATAAGTCTACGAAGACCTCAAGACCCTGCGACCGTTACAATAGTGAGAGCTTACGGCCATTTTAAATATTATGCGAATGCTGGGATGGTATATGTATAGTATGACCATGTGCTTCCCAATCTCGGCTCGAATCAATTAAGGACATGCAGACAATGATAGACTCGACAGAAACACCAGTTATCAGACAGGTTTCTCATGCACTGCTCCAAGTTATATTACGTATCGACGAACTTGACTTCTTCTTATTAATTATTAATCGTCTTTGCTGGCCTTTTTCCCAATTATCTGAAGTTGGCCGAGATGTAGATTGAACCAAGTTTTACGGCCAGATGCCTTTACTGACACCAACTCTATGTAGAGGAATGTATTCACTATTGCACTTTTTGTGATGGTTTGTAATGTGATTTGTTTTATGTAAATGAAGGTACGGCCGGCTCTTCAGTGTAGGGGAAGCACGCCTGCCTCTTACTCGGAGAACGCGAGTTCGATTCCCGGCCAGTTCAGAGATTTTTACTTATCTCTGAGGGCTGGTTCAAGGTCCACTCAGCCTACGTGATTACAGTTGAGAAGCTATCTGACGATGAGATAGCGGACCTGGTCTAGGAATCCGCAGGCCTTCGGACTGAGCAGCCTTATAGGCCATGGCTCTTCGGGGCTGTTGTGCATGGAGTTGGTTTGGTTTCGCTAAATGAAGATACGTATGGAGATGAATAGAAACACTGAGATCCTGAGCTAGAAGAATAAAGCAAACGCGGCTAAAGTCCTCGACGAAGTCGTGAATCGAACACTGGACCCTATCAACCGAACGTTGACCATTCAGCCAAAGTTCCGAGCAAATGCCAACCAGCTTTGTGAATAAAGTAAAACAAAACTAAGAATACCTCATTAGGACTACGGAGAAGTTATTCAAGTAGCCAATGATATCGAGCGAACTTTTTATTTTTTTGCTAAAAGAATAGCACCTGTCATCGGATTTAATCCATGCATAAAGAAATTATCTCTCACTGTCCGAAACGAATTACCACCACTAACAGGATGACGAGTTTCCATACCTGTGTACCTCCTTCTGTCCAATAGAATTGAAGTTCCTTCTTGAAATGCCTGTGAGACCTGTCGCATTTGCATGAGGGCTAGTCAGATTAAGCTTGACCTTACATAACAATGACAGTTAATAATTACAGTAGAAGTCATCAAAGAAGCTGAAGGTTGACTGGTTTAAAGGGCAGGACCTTCTACACTCGCAGAGAAGGAGAAACGGAACCGCGCGGACTTAAACTACCTTATATGGAGACTGGTCGGCGTAAGTATTCCTTAAAAGACCGGAAGAAAAAGGAATAATCCCATAGACGTTGTAAGTCTTTTTTTTTTGTTATTTGCTTTACGTCGTGTCGACACAGATAGGTCTTATGGCGACGATGAGCCCGGAAGGGGCTAGGAGTGGGAAGGAAGCGGCCGTGGCCTTAATTAAGGTACAGCCCTGGCATTTGACTGGTGTGAAAATGGGAAACCACGGAAAACCGACAGTGGGGCCCGAACCCACGATCTCCCGAATACTGGATACTGGCCGCACTTAAGCGACTGCAGGTATCGAGCTCGGTCGTTTTCTGATACGGCTAAGAAACAATTATACATTTTTATTTTAGATATACTGTAAACCGAGCAAGTTGCTGTGTGGTTTGCATTCTGGAGTTAGAGGGCTCAAACCCTACTGTCGGCAGCGCTGAAGATGGTTTTCCGTGGTTTCCCATCTTCACACCAGGTAAATGCTGCGGCTGTACTTTAACTAAGGCCATAATCGTTTCCTTCCCTCACCTACGCCTTTCCTATTCCTTTCCTATCCCATCATCGGCACAAGGCCTACCCGTCTCGGAGCGACATAAAGCAAATTGTGAAACATTAACAAGTAAAACAACAACAAAGGCATCACACTCGACGAGCAATCCAGAAAGAAATGACGCAAGGCTGCTTTTTGTCTCCCCCCTCCTTTTCATTGTCTATATAGAACGGGCGGTAAAGGAAATTCAAGTGGAGTTTGGAATGGGAATCACAATCCAAGGTAAAGAAGTCAAAACCGAGAGATTTGCCGATGATACTGTTATTTTATGTGAGTTTGCAGAAGATCTAGGTAAATTGCTGAGTGGTATGGACAGAGCCTTGCGGAAGGAGTACAAGATGAAAATAAATAATTCGAAAACAAAATAATGGAGTGCAATCGAACGAAGTCGGGTGATGTAGGATATGTTAGATTAGGAAATGAAGTCTTAAAGGAAGTAGATGAATATTGTTACTTGGGTAGTAAAATAACTAACGATGGCAGAAGTAAGGAGGAGATAAAATGCAGACTAGTACAAGTAAAGAAGGCCTTTTTAAGAAAAGAATTTGCTCACTTCGAACACTGACATAGGAATTACAAAGATGTCTTTGAATACTTTATTCTGGAGCGTGGCATTGTATGGAAGTGAAACGTGGACTATAACTAGCTCGGAAAGGAAAATAATAGAATAATTGAAATGGGGTATTACTGAAGAAAGTTGAAGGTGATGTGGATAGATCGAATCACGAATGAAAAGATAACTGAGTCAAATTGGTGAGAAAAGATAGATTTGGCTAAATTTGACGAGAAGAAGAGATATAAATATAGGACTCATTTTAAGACACCCAGGACTTGTTCAGTCTATTTTGAGGGAAGTGCAGACGGTAAGAAGAGTAGGGGTAGACCAAGGTATGAATATAGAAGCAGATTAGACCAGATGTAGGATGCAGAAGTTAAATAGAAATGAAAAGATTAGCACAGGATTGGGTGGCATGGAGAGCTGCATCAAACACGTACAGTATATGGAGTGATGACTCAAAAAACAACAGTATATCGGAACGTCCCTAATCGTGAATAGTCGAACCAGTCCCGCAGTTTCTACGTCCAGGACAACCTTCACGTCTTCTCGTCTACTTTTACTTGTAGGATGAGTTGTTTCGGGCTGTATTTGTCATTGCTGAAAATGTGACTGAAGTAACCTGTTTTACTGCGTTTTATGAGGGTTAAGACTGGGCATGATTTCACAGCACGACAGCGTACCCCATCGTCTTTGACATAGTTTGCGCGTTGTACCTTAAATATTCCACGATACATCTACATTTCTAAGGCATGCGTTCGATTCATTGACGAAGCTTTTAGTTTCTATCTTGCAACACAACACAATAAAGCAACACCGGTAATATGCAACACTTGAAGACACCACACGGTTGCTTCCAAGATGTTTTCAAACATACACTCCTTTCAGTTCCGATTCTGGTTTTAATTTTTACATCTAGATCCCAATCTTGTGACAGCCAGCATCTTAGGGGAAGGTGGGACAAAACGAGGTAAGTTGGACCTGACTATTTGTTATCAATTGGAATTAAATCCAAGCGTTTTGGCACCCAATCTAGTGATTATAAATTGTATTCTACCACATCTCCTACCCCAGGGATGGCGAACCTTTTCCAACTAGTGTGCCATTTTAAGTCTGGTTTATTATTCTCACCTGTTGACTGTGCCACTTGTTTTCCATTAAGGGATGTCTACAACCTACAATCCACCCCCCCCCCCTCTGACTTCGTTTCCATATTCCTGATTATGTTTCATAATATGTTATTTATTTATTTATTTATTTATTATACATATATCTTGTAAATATATTTGATTGCATGGCTGTACCTCAATTATGAACACAACGGTTTCCTTCCCACTCGTAAGCCTATCCCATCGTCGCCACAAGTCCTATCTGTGTCGGTGCGACGTAAAACAAATTGTAAAAAAACTATTAGATATAAAAATCAAAGGTACTAATATTCAGAATGGACTTCAATTCCTCCATTAGCTTCATTATCTTCCCATGTTTTAGTTTGTACGCTCAACAATTAAACTAATTTCTCCCTCATCACATTTCCATAAGGAAATCTTAAAAAAAAAAAAAAACCACAGCTATCCTTGTTTGTATGGTCCCATTCATGCTTTCATCAAAACATACTGCATACATGTGGGAGTTATCCAAATTAGCTTTCAACTGCTCTCTTCTTCACTCATTTTTATTATTCTATCCTTGACAGCAGTTCAGTTGGCTAGAATTCCTTTAATTCTGTTAATTATCAGTTGTTTGTTAGGGAAGTTTTCAAATAACGTGTCGGACGTCAATAAGAAACTTTCTTTCAACAACTCACCGTCATGCATGCTGTACTATGCAGCCTCACTGATATTATTCCTAGGGTGGAAATATGATACACAAGAACTAGTTTGTTTGTGTAATGTTCGACATTTTGTAAAACGAACTCTCTTCTTTCTTCATTTGAAATGGAACAAATATCTGAATGACCAGTCTTGAAATTGCGCTTTACATTAAATGTGGGGGATAGAATTGTTTCCGAACACAGGTAACACATCTTTTTATCAGTCAGAATTCCCTTGGCCAGAGTTCTTGAAAAATACGGTCATCGCCACATTTGTTAAGTTTCTGTTCTTTTCGGCACCGAAAATATGTTTGCGATACCCGTATACAAAACCACCAGAAAACGACACTATCTCACTTGACTTTAGGAGCTATCAATGTAGCAGTGTTGCCATATTGCACGTCCGAATGGAACTAGTATTTAGATTTTCGATATTTATTTCTTACACGTGAAACACTATAAGATATGTATTGTCTGTAGTACAAGACGTATATATAAAATATTATGTTCATGTGGTGTTCCACCGAATTCCCTGTCCTACCCTATCAGTCAAAATTCTGATGGTGATTATTTTTAACTTACTGGACTAGATATGTCTAACAACGGAGTCAAACCATGAAAATGTGAAGCCTTTATGATCATGGCCACCGGGCACGCAATCAACTTTCTTTCTTTCTTTCCTTCCTTCTTTCCTTCTTAATCCGTTTACCCTCCAGGATTGGTTTTTCCTTCGGACTCGGCGAGGGATCCCACCTCTACCGCCTCAAGGGCAGTGTCCTGGAGTTTGATATTTTGGTTCAGAGGGATACAACTGAGTAGGATGACCAGTACCTTGCCCAGATGGCCTCATCTGCTATGCTAAACGGGGGCCTTGTGGGAGGGATGAAAAGTTTGGAAGGGATATACAAGGATGAGGGAAGGAAGCGGCCGTGGGAGTGAGTTAGACACCATCCCGACATTTGCCTAGAGGAGAAGTGAGAAACCACGGAATACAACTTCGGGGATTGTTGAGGTGGGAATCAACCCGCCTCTCTTCAGTTGACCTGCCGAGGCTGGGTGGACCCCTTTCCAGCCCTCGTACCACTTTTCAAATTTCGCGTTAGAGCTTGGAATCGAACCCGGTCCTTCGGGGGTGGTAGCTAATTACGCTAACCACTACAGTACAGAGGCTGATACATACAATCAACACAGAGAAATATTAAATGCCGATTAGAAGAAATATTTAAATCTATAACTGTGACAGCTTGCTCCAGTGAAGGAGTCACTGTCTTGAGGCCAAATACTCATTCTGCTTCATGTAAAAGCAGCCTGTATGTGTGGGAGAAGATGTTTACCATACATAACTCCTCTACGTGCTCTTACTACAAATAACGCAGAAAGTCAATGACCCCATTGTTTAGATGGGGGAAATGTTTTTTTGACATAATGGAGATTTGTTGACGTATCATTTTCATACTGGAGGTGAAACAGGCATTCGTATTCTTAGGAGTCTCCGAGAGTTTCAGCTTCGGCTGTGTTCAAAAGAAACACACAAGAGACATCAAATCTAAAAATCCAGGTTCCCTTTCAGACCTGAATGCAGTAAATAGTCAGTGCGTTGTGATGCCGTGCTAATATTTATCAATGCCAAGTTGATTGACTAATTTTCATTTAGCGTCTTCCATGCCCTTTATCTTGTGCTTCTAAGAAATCGGTTCGGTGCCTAGTGAAGACAGTGTAATTTGAGTTCCGGTACATTTCAATGTAACAATGCAACAGGCGGGCTGAGTAACTCAGATGGTTGAGACGCTGGCCTCCTGACCCCAACTTGGCTCAGTCCGGTGGTATTTAAAGCTGCTCAAATACGTCAGCCTCGTGTCGGCAGATTTACTGGCACCTAAAAGAACTCCTGCGGGACTAATTTCTCGCACGTCCGCGTTTCCGAAAACCATCAAAAGTAGTTAGTGGGACTTAAAGCCAATAAGGTTATTATTATTATTGTCTCCCAGTAGCCTACGTTGCAGAATTCGTGAGGAACAAATTTTGGTCACTCTCAAGACCCATTAACCATTACATAATTTCGCTTACTCTTCAAATGACGGAGAAAATTGCTATCTTCTGCGGGTTTCATGCTCAGCATTGAGTGACCGACAACGAAATGTACGTGCAGTTGCATGTCTCTTAGCTGGAAATCATCTGGGAGGAGCTATGGTGGACTTGAGGACACACGAAACAGTCAAGTCGCGCTTTGTTAAAGCTACCCTGGGGATATCGAGCGCAATATCTCGACTAGCATATGAACTTGACAAGGAGACCCTCTTCATAGAGCTCCTCCGGATGAAGAAAGGCTACCAATCACAGACGCCTGGGAAAAACTAATGCAGGACAGAGCCCTGAAGATGGTTTTCCGTGGTTTCCTTTTTTCACACCAGGAAAATGCTGGGACTGTACCTTAATGAAGGTCACGACCGCTTCCTTCCAACTCCTAGGACTTTTCTCTCCCATCGTCGCCATAAGCCATATGTCGGTGCGACGTAAAGCCAGTAGCAAAAGAAAAAGATACCACCATAAGCTGTGTAATGATGAGTATTTCCATGACGCAGACGAATCCTGCGTATGTAAATTATGCGGTGTACAATGCAGCCGATACCATGTACAGTACTCACTTGTACAAAAAGGAGCTCTTCTATAGTGATCTTTTGTAAAAGTGAGTGATGTCAGCATACATGATAATTCTAGTCTGTTCTCAACTCTATGCACAATTTGTGCGCTGTATCTTCAAAAAAAATAATTATTACCACATATAGCAACCATGGCAGAGCATTAATGTGATATTCTGAATCTTGTTCTCGAGAAAGGAAGCCGAGTTTCTTGTTGAGGTAGGTTCTTGATAACTTGAAGGATGTCTCATCGTATTGATGACCGGTATGCGACGGGTACTTGTTAAATTCCTACGTAATAGTGCTCAACAAATGATACTAGCATCCACGCTTAAGGTTGGCTAGTACTAGTAGGATGTTACGTCGTTGTTATTAATCACTCTCCTCGAAAGACATTTTGTATTGTAGTGTTATCTAGACTCGCAAGTGACGCTGGTGTTCAGTAAAGACATGAACACCTTGTAGCGGGCAGCAGTAAACACTACTGCGTGGTACGGTCTTGTCTATTTTAAATGGTGGTTTGAGTTAGTTAAATGAAAAATGCTAACTTGATTTTCTGTTTGCACCTGTTCCAATCGTTGTATGTCCAGCCCACCCCAGTTTCTTGATTTTAATGACTTAAACAATACATAGATCATTAAATAGAATGTTCACCTCGTAGTTTTATCAAATGCGCTATAGATAGAGGCATGATTTATTAACGATAAACGCGACAAAAGCTATTTTGAAGCGATTTTGAGATATCGTAAAGAATCATATGGTTCTGGTTAAGAAATTAGTGACTTTGTTTTCGCGAATTACAGCGAATTAAAACGACAAGGCCATTTTAAAGCGAAATGTAGGTACTTATTTTGCGATAAGCGCGAAAATGCAGCGAAAATTATGGAAAATAACGAGCTTGAAATTGTATTTCAATATCCAGTCCAATAGAATATACAATTTCCATAAAATCCATTAATGGTATGGCGAGATATGGTGCAAGCTACGGCCATGTAGAGTGAAGGGGTAATTTCTTATTAATGTTGTTTAGGGCTATATTATAGCTATAATCAAGATGACATAAGGAATAAAGAATGATTATCAATATTGTTTCTCTTTATTTATCTATCTTTCACATAAATAATTCACAAATGTAACGAATTAAACTTTTTATGAATTATTTTAGGAAATGATTGAAGCCCTATTTCGAGAAATAACGCGAAAAAATGTTTCCTTTTCATGAAATCGAACATAAAGCAATGCGGAAAAGTCATGCATCTAATTATAGAGGATACGTGCCACTTTGCGAGATATCGCAAGACGATGATCGCCAGCGCACCTAGCGGTTTGGCCTTGAAGACGGCGTGTAGCAGTGATACTGATCAGCTGATGTAGTGTGAAATTTTGTTCTTGGATTCACGCAAAGAAGATTTTAGTGAAAACTTAATTTATCTGGGGACAACAAGATTTTGGAATTACAATGAGACAAACATTGAACCATGTCTGGTAAGATATGTGCTGTTTTTGGCTGCAGTAACTTTGAACTTATGAAACTATCCAAAATTCTCTTCTGATTTCCTCGAGATAAAACAGTGTAAGTAAATTCCAATATTGTTAAATTAGTACACACATCACATTAGGTTTAAAATCGAAAGTGGACGATGGCCCACAAGTTGCACTCATAGGTTAGATTTTAATGTTTCCTTTCGTTGTAGGTGTGATCAATGGATTATGAAATGTGGTTATTTAGATGACATTCACAAGAAAGAATGATCTAAATTGACTTTAGAATCTATCAGGACAAACCATGGAAGGTGTAAATCCTGGCTTCACAAGTGGGGAAAATCTGAAGACCCATTCTGCGACTGTGATAATGTGCCTCAGACCATCCAGCACGTTGTTATGGACTGCCCAAAAAGAAGATTCAATGGATCTTTTTCAAGAATTACATAGTGCCTCTACAAAAGCAGTGGACTGGCTGAAAAGTCTGGACATTACGTTTTGAATGCTGGCCTGTAAATTACATACTTATTTAAGAAATATGTATTTATATGTATTTATAATGTATCCTTGTTTTGCCATACGAAATAATATTAATTAGTATTTTATAACCAAATTAGTTAAAAAAGAAATTAAGCTGCCTCAAAATATTTTAGAACTTATTTTATCATATTTGTGAGCCTATTTTAGGCGCCTAAAATAACATGTTAGCATCTGAAATCCGAGGTCTAGTAATCACTACTGCATGTTTCTGTGGCGGTTGGTAGTGTAGTGTATTGTCTGAATATGAAGAGGAGAGTGTTGGAACAAACACAAACACCCAGTACTCGAGCCAGAATAGTTAATTATATGCGATTAAAATCCCCGATCTGGCCGGCAATTGAATCCGGGACCTCTCAACCGAAGGCCACAACGCTAACCATTCAGCTAATGAGTCGAATAAAACAACTCTTATTATTTAGTACAATTATTTCTATCAATTTTAACATGCAGTGTTTGTAGTTTCAAATCTGCCGGCTGATTTACAAAGACAGGTGCGCCACTGTCAACATGTCTCTCAGTTTAGTCCAGGAGAATATAGAAGTGTTCTGTTCCCCAGTAGTGTCTGTTGTGTATTTGATTGTACCTTCTTCTCCACACTCAATTTTCTTCTGCTTGCTCAAATATACACCACTTAAAAATATCAAGGTATCTTTCATGTATCGCAAGCTCATCTCAATAAACTAAAAGAAATCGCTCCAAGTTTAAATTCACAGAAGTTCCATTGGCTGAATATAAATTTGCAGTTTATGGCAAACAGTTTAATTATGAATACAATATGAAGTACCATGAAAGACAATTACATGGGTCGGAGTATGTCCGGGAAAGAAAATTAAAATGCCCATTGTGTGTTTCCTCAGCCTCTGTAAAAAACACCTTTTTGAACATTTACATTCAGAACAGGGTATGTCGGTAAAATCCAGGGGCGAAGCGTCAGGGGAGACAGGGTAGACAGCGTGTACCCTTAACATTTTGTGAACGAAATACTGTCTAGTTAATTCAATTATTTTTAGAACATTAGCTATTTTCACATTCATGACATTATCGTATTCCCCGCTTTACTTATTTCCGTCTCACTTCGGCAATGTCGGTTACACGAAGCACGTAGGCGAAAGTAGACGCTGTCCGTTCTGTGTATGATCCCTTTGATTTCAGAGAGAGCAACACTAACGCTGTCTGTAGGTGCCGACTGTGGAACCATGACTTTCCTATAGCGAGATTTCTCCGCCCAGTAGACAGACTTGCCAGCGTCTCTTCTTGCTCTCTAGCTAATATTTGGATCGCAGGTATAAAGGTGCTCTTATTGGCTATCATCTCAGACTTGCTTTTAATGTAGTTAATTTGAATTTATTTTATTATAAGACAGTCTAAAATAAAATAATCATATTCAAATACGAAATATAGCAAACTTACACCTAATAAATGAATGACAGCATGAAAACCCTTCAAGTAAATGCATTTCCTTGCCCGCCATTATTAGTCAAGGTATTATAACCCCCACAACTACTGGCTTACATTCTGAATAATGAACTCCAGTGTGTGCACACGGAAACAACAAAATTGCTTAACTAGATGCCGTATATTCCGTTAACGTCAGTTTCTAGTGAACGCGCTATTAATGCCTTGAAACGAATTAAAACCTATTTAAGGAATTCAGTGACCAACCAGAGACTTCAAGACGAGGGTAATAGATATATTTGCTGAAATGAAGGACAGGCGGATTGAACTCATTTACAAGAATATTGTTTAAGGTGACTTGTACGAAAATCTATTTCTTATTTCTCTTATTAAATCTACATAGCAATATATGACAACTCCCACTGCCCATTTAGTCTATATTTAAAAATAAAACGAGTGCATGTAGGATTATAGGTTGTTATAGGATTTGTCTTAGTTTCAGTCATTAATATAATATTGAATGTAGATCTGTATGCATCGAAAACAAAATTCCATTTATACACTAATGTGATTAAAATAGTTTAAATTTTTAAAAAAATTGTCCCCCGCTTACTTAGTTCACGCTTCGCCGCTGGTAAAATCTCAAGAAATGTAACTTCCATCATTTGAAGAATTCATGAAATGGAGACACGAGGTTGAAGGAAACACAATGTCTTTTTATGTAAAGGATCTTGGATCGCAATGTGGTGCAGATAATATTAAAAGACATTACTACGTATGTCATCTTTCCGGGCATTACGTGCCTGAGGTAGCTGGCACATTAAAATACAAGGAAGCAGTGAAATAGGGGAAGACTGTCCTGACAGTAATTACGTAACTGAAGCTGAAGAGGGTAGCTGCAAAATCAGGCATTTTTCTACTCGCGTTGGTCACCAGAACGATATAGAACATCTAGGTATCTCAGCATCCTAAAGAAGCAGTATGACTACTCAAATTGCAAACAAAATTCCGTTTGATGCAATATTGTACAAAGTCAGGGATTCACTTTCCGCTAACTGCCACCTAGTTTCAGTCTGTTGGACTTCCTGCTATCGCGCTTAGTTACCTTCGCGTCTGATCGTTAACTTCGTGCAATGTCGGCTGTTGAGCCATAGAAAGAACGTAGGGGCTATACATTTGTGACAATTCAGGTCCTTCAGTGATGACCTTCTTGCTTTTCTTTATGGAGTCTATCCACTTCAGTGTCGACCGTCTTCGACTCCGTGTTCCCACCACTTTTCCAAAACTACCTGGTATTGCAGAACTCTCTCTCATGATCAGAGTCTACGTAGGAGTTTGTCGACAACAAGATGCAAAAGCACGTTGACGGTTTTCCTCTAAGATTCCCTTTTCTGGGCATGGTGGACCACATCTTGCAGGCTCTTGAATTGGTCTACCCTTCATGATGGTACAGGTCGTCTGGTCTTCGGCCGTCAACTTGTCCCTAGCGATCTGCTTTTCCATTGCCTGTCGTCTCCTGATAACATGTCAGAAATACTCATGTCATAAACTGTTGGTTCGCAAGGGTTGACGGTCTCGTTTTCTCGTCGAGTTGTCTCAGGATCGACTCGTTGGTTCTCTGTACCATCCATGGTACTTGTAACAGGCTTCTATAGCACCACACTTCCAAGGCATCGCTCCTGCGGCGGTCTGTCATCTTCACAGTGCAACTTAATAATAATGTTATATTAATTTTTAACATAAATATGCCTTATAATTGGGGGTCATCCGAAAATTTGTGTAACGTAACGTGAAAAAATGTGTGACAAAAGCGAAACCATTGCAACTGTGCAGGCAGTAATGTAAGGTTTAGATCAGGGCCTCTCAGACGCCCCACATATCACCCGTGCAAATCGAGGCGCAAGAGCTCCGTACACTGTGTATCAGTCCCGCTCGGCTCGGCTCGACTCGGCTCGACTCGGCTCGGACCAACGCTTCGTCTCTGGGCTACTCGGCTAAGCTTGGGTCAACTCGGCTCAACTCGGCTCAACTCGGCTCAACTCGGCTCGGATTTGGAGCGTTACGGATCAAGTGAGGAAGAGGGAGACAGGGGGAGCGAGCGAGACAGGCGGGGGAAAGAGAGGGACAGCGCTATTGCTCCAAATCGAGGAGTGGGGTTCTGCACCCTGGTCAACCAAGCGAAGACGTCTTTTGCACCGTGCACAGTGCACGCACCAGGCGCATGCACCCTGAGAGGCCCTGGTTTAGACGGATGGTCAGACAATGTTACCTAGCAACCGTGCAGGCTGTGTCTTATGGCTCGTTGCCTTCTGAAATTACCAGCGTTGATGGATGGCCATGACCGGGAGACATATTTATGATCATTCTCTTTTTGCAAAGGGAAAAATGGTTTGATTTACGTCCCACTAAATACTTCTTGACTTTTGGAGACGCGAGGTGCCGAAATTTTGTCCCACAGGGGCCATTTAACGTGATAGTAAATCTATCGATAGGAGGCTGACGATTTTAATACCTTCAAATACTACGGGACTGAGTCTGGATTGAACTCGCCAAATTGAACTCAGAATACCAGCCTTCTACCGCCTGAGTTATTCAGCCCGGCACAATACAACTTTCTACCGCATATGTTTCGGTGCGAAAGATGAGAGTTCACACCAATCTCAGATTCATTTTGAACGTGATAGAAGAGTTCTAACAGATGCGAGTCAGTTTTTCTGTCAAATTTCTCACTATTAGACAGCACGTGCGGATTTCAGGTAGCTCGCAGTCGGCAGTGTTAGTTACGATCGATAGCAAGAATTCATAACAAGTGACTCTTGTGATATCTATGTGTCCTGCAGTTGTAGATCGTGAATCAACTACAGAACACGTTTATATAGGTGTACTTGTACCCTTTAACATAAGCTCATGATATTTTTCAGTAAATTACGTGAAGCTTGACTTTAAGTACTTCTCTCTTTCTAGCTGCCAACAAGTGGACGTCGATTCCAGGCGACTGTACGGATGGGAATCCTGTTTTCAACTAGACAATTCAGGTCATTCAGTGATGACTCGGTGTCGTCCCATTTGCGATCAGTCTCATTTGCCTACTCTCATCCATCTGTATGTATGGGTATTAGATAAATAATAATAATAATCGTATGACCTCAGCCACCGTGTGCAGACATTTCAATTTGACGCCATCTGGCTGTCTGCTCGTCAATTTCGACGTTCCGTTTTTCTCTAGGCCCCCACTAGGTGGCAGACCGAGTAAACCGAAACTCTCTTGGGCGTCTATGGCTGAGATTTAATTAATTTTGTCGGGTAAACACCAAATGTGTCACCAGAGATCTTTTACATGCCGACATCGTACGACATGGAGTGTCGAATGGACTTTTTTCCGCCCTTTAAAATCCGACTACCTCTGCCGGGTTTGAACCCGCTATCTTGGGATCCGGAGGCCGACACTCTACCGCTGATCCACAGAGGCAGCTAGGGTATTAGATGATATTAATTTATACGGCATGTTTGTACGGCCGGATGCCCTTCCCGACACCTCAGTTGAGGAGCTAATGAAGATGAAATGTGTTATGGGTGATTGAAACTGGGTAAGGGGGTGGGAGGACTCTGCTCTGGCCTGTGGATAAGAACTGTGTCGGCATTTGCCTAGAAGTGAAAATATTAAACCACACAAAACTCATTCTGAGAACAGCCGACGGTAGGGTTCAAACCCACGCGTTTCGCGAATGCAGAGCTTGGCTCCTAAGCCGTAGCGCGTTAAAACGCGCAGGCACTCAGCCTACTTTCACTTAGACAAGTAAAATTAGTCTGTACGCTCCGATTAGATGTTCAAGATTCCAGAACTTAATGTTAAGAAAATGTTTAGATTAAAATAAGTTGAAGAAATTAAAACTCTAAAATGATAGCGCGAAAAGATGAGATTGCATTCGGGAAATAGTGGGTTCGAACCCCCTTGTCGGCACCCATGAAGATGGTTTTCCGTGGTTTCTATTTTCACGACAAGCAAGTGTACCTTAATTAAGGCTACGGCCGTTTCCTTCCCACTCCTAGACCTTTCCTATCCCATTGTCGCCACAAGACCTATCTGTGTCCGTCCAACGTAAAGCCAGCGGTAAAAAAGCCCATGTCATCAAACATCCCTGACGTTTCCGTAAATTTCTGTAAGAGTATCCATAATATAAAGCACAAGGCTTGCCTCTCTTCGTCTCAATGACCTGCATGTCGTAAGTAAGCACGCAGATAACAAAACCTTCATTAACGATGGATGACTACAGCTGGAATAATTACAGTATGTTAAAAATTATAGACTAATATTACCTCAAAAAACGTTCAAGAGAGAGGGGACGGGTTGGGAGAATCCTTATCACACGGTTGCGTGGAGTGCGCCCTAATTAGCAGTCCTCCTGCTGCATGGACGTTGGAAAACCCTGATAGGCTGCTGATAATTTTGCAGTGATCGCAAATGGGACACGAACTGGTCTTTCTTCACATTCTTTTTTTTCCCACTCTAATGGGAGTGATCGCAAATGGGACACAACCGATGACTCTGTTGCTTTTCTGATGGAGTCCGTCAACCTCATTGTCGGTTGTCCTCGTTTCCACTTTTCCAAGAATTTTCTCGATCGACTTGCTTGTCTCATCATAATCACATCGGTCGTAAAGTTCGCTATACATATGCAACATATGGGTGGATCCCTGCTAGGATATACAAAATAATATCCACATCCGCACCCGCATCCGCAAGATGTATGTCCGCGGATATTGTAAATATTTAACTACAGTATATTACACCCAGTCCGCCTCTGTGGTGTAGTGGTTAGCGTGATTAGCTGCCACCCCCGGAGGTCCGGGTTCGATTCCCGGCTCTGCCACGAAATTTGAAAAGTGGTACGAGGGCTGGAACGGGGTCCACTCAGCCTCGGGAGGTCAACTGAGTAGAGGTGGGTTCGATTCCCACCTCAGCCATCCTCGAAGTGGTTTTCCGTGGTTTCCCACTTCTCCTCCAGGCGAATGCCGGGATGGTACCTAACTTAAGGCCACGGCCGCTTCCTTCCCTCTTCCTTGCCTATCCCTTCCACTCTTCCCATCCCTCCACAAGGCCCCTGTTCAGCATAGCAGGTGAGGCCGCCTGGGCGAGGTACTGGTCATACTCCCCAGTTGTACCCCCCGACCAAGAGTCTGAAGCTCCAGGACACTGCCCTTGAGGCGGTAGAGGTGGGATCCCTCGTTAAGTCCGAGGGAAAAACCGAACCTGGAGGGTAAACAGATGATAATGATGATGATGATATTACACCCAAGATATTGAAACGTATAGTTCTGTTAACATAATACAATAGGCCTGACACCTAGCATCAGAAACCATATAGTCACAGGTTCATGAGGGACTTCCTCTTGCGAAAACTACCGACGTATTTACCTTTTTTCCTTACTTCCATTGAATGACGACAGGAGCTAGGCTTAAGTCAGATTTTCGGCTTTATGGTCTCAAGGCTCTTTATATATCACTATTCTCTCATACCAGTGTCAAGGGTCGCCTAACCACAAGCAAAAATAAGAGCGTACCTGAGTGAAAATCATTAAACGCCATTATTTAGAAATTATCAGAAAAATTATCCTCACTGCCATACAGTTTGTATCCGCCAAAACATTAACTTCGCGGATATCCGCGGATAAATCCGCGGGTACCCGCATCCGTGCAAGGTTCTACATATGGGGGGTTCACAACCAAAGTGGACCAAGTCCACCAATGGTCAGTTTTAAGCCTTGGATAGATCAGTAGTGATACAGTCATTTGACTGCCTGAATCAAAAATATCTGCTATATCCTTCTGGAATCCTACAAGTTGAACCTCCGTAGAATAAAGTTACCTAAACCCGAAATGCCTCCTATTAAATTAGTAATTTTGTGCACATGTCTAATATAATCAGAAAGTATGCTAGGGTAACATGGCTGGCCTAGTACAGTGAAAACATATCTCCAACCTATAAATACAGGATTTGTTATCTCTGTGGGCAAGGCCTTTACGCTAGTAAAGATAATGCTCGTACCCATCGAGCCGGAGTGGCCAATGAGTTGCTTGAACTGAAGAGAGCAATTGCCCGGCGAACCTAATCCTGCTCTGATATACAGAAACTGACCGAAGCTGTCGTCAAAATGAGGGATACTCTGCCCCAAACAAGATGGATACCTTAGTGTTGAATATGTCTCGTTATGTTCAAGCACACCTCAGGGCCCGAGGTGGCTTTGCACGACACTGATCTTCCACACAATAAACGCTAATTTTGTATTCAAAATCCTAGATTATTTACTTTGTGCTGTTGTTGCGTTTCTGTTGCTTCTATGTAGCTAACTGCATGTTGTTTTTCTCTGTATACCAGGTGAGTCAGCCGCGCCTGACGTTTCATACTGTTAGGCATCCCACCGAACGTCAGCGGGGTAATGGTCGATTTTTGCTTTGCCATTTACCTAGCTACAGTCGCCTTTAAAGCACATACTGCGTCATCACTGCATGACTTTTGCAAAAACATGTATGCGACAGGTATTTACACAATACATCAAACTGCCATACGGTTATGTAAAATGCCAATGATGAGCTTTCGATTGGTCATGAAATTATCGCTAAAAGCGATGGCATACTGATAGAAAACGTGCGTGAGTTTGTGAAGCGAGATGTACTTTTATACCAGGTAAGTTTTGTGGTAAAATAAATGCAACAATCACCGTGGTGAAGGGACTAACCACAGACATATTGACGCGTGTTGTGTTGGTAGGTGGGTTCAAATCCCACGAGCGATTATTATTTTTATTCACATTTTAAACGTTGAGGATCAAATAAGAGACCATTCGTGCTACATTCGACCAATAGCATGCATGTTGAATGTGTAGTGGCCTGACACTTGGTGAAGCCTAGAAGTTCTGGTCATTTCTTCGCTATGTATTCAGCACATGAGTATGTTGACATGCTCCTCATTTACGGTGAAGCAAGACAGAACGCACAGAAAACACAGAAAGTTTAGTTTCAGTCTGTCACACTGACGCACAGAAAACAAACGACTACGTGCTACCTTCATTACCGAAATGTAAACAAGTTTCAATTACTAGGGGCCGGATTATTTTTAAATGCATATGCGCATATGCAAATGCATATTTTGATCGTTAGTGCATATTTTGAGCGTTAGTGCATATACAGACATATTTGTTCTTATGTGTGATGAATTATCTAAGATTTTTGAACGAAATTAAGAATCTAATGAACTCTGTATGTTGTATATACCTTGGCAACATAAGAAACATTCCCTGATCAAGGATAAGAAGGTTTCAGTGTCGCAATACAAGCAGGCAGAAAACAGCTATTTACTTCTTTCTGACATTCATTCCTCCTCCTCCTCCTCCTCCTCCTCCTTACGATAGCTTTCAAAGGTTTTCTTAAACAACTGCATTCATCTGTTTACTTGCTCTTCGTCCATTGCAGTGTTTCAACAGAGTAAACTGTAAAAATGCCTAAAGTCTTTGCCAGAAAAATGTTCCGAGCAGTCAGTGCCAATGTAGAAGTATTGCCCAGTTACGTCCGTCGACGTGGAACGATCATTTTCAGCGTATAAATTAATTCTGGCCGACAACAGAGTGTCATTCACTCCTGAGAACATTGAAAAACTGTTGAAGCCTACTGCCATGCATCATTCTGCAAGGAATTATTTCATGTTTATCAATTTAACGGTGAGTTAAAATTAAATAATGCTTCTGGTGAGTACTTTGTTTTATTTCAGTGCATATTTAGAACATTTTTAGTGCATATGTGCATGCATATTTTCGGAGTTTTTCGTACATATTAATCCGGGCCCTATTAATTATATTCGGTATTTGCAAATGACTGATCATAAACAATGTCCGCTACTGACCGGAAGCGAAGAAATATGGCCTTCAAGAGAGAATTTTTATTGAATTTGGTCTTCATAGAGAATAAGAAAACAAATTGGATTTTACATTCTAAATTTCAGTCAAAGAAGGTAATATTCGTCCGCTTCTGTGGTGTAGTGGTTAGTGTGATTAGCTGCATCCCCCGTAGGGCCGGGTTCGATTCCCGGCCCTGCCACGAAATTTGAAAAGTGGTGCGAGGATTGGAACGGGGTCCACTAAGCCTCGGGAGGTCAACTGAGTAGAGGTGGGTTCGATTCCCACCTCAGCCATCCTGGAAGTGATTTCCATGGTTTCCCACTTCTTCTCCAGGTAAATGCCGGGATGGTACCTAACTTAAGGACACGGCCGCTTCCTTCCCTCTTCCTTGTCTATTTCTTCCAGTATTCCTATTCCCCACCAAGGCCCCTATTCAGCATAGCAGGTGAGACCGCCTGGGCGAGGTACTGGTCATCCTCCCCAGTTGTATCCCCGACCCAATGTCTCACGCTTTAGGACACTGCCCTTTAGGCAGTGGAGGTGGAATCCCTCGCTGAGTCCGAGGGAAAAACCGACCCTGGAGGGTAAACAGATTAAGAAAGAAAGAAATAATGTTCGCTATTGACCGGAAACGAAGAAATATGGCTTTCCAAGAGAAGGAATTGTTATTCAATTTGGTCGTCATAGAGAATAAGAAAACAAATTTGATTTCAAATTGTAAATTTCAGTCAAAAATGGTAATATTCCCTAGTACTTAATTTAAAAAATCACAAAAGTTGCGTATCATACCAGATATAAGCTAAAATTGAGAATTCATCTTAGGCCTGCCGATACGTCGGGAATTCCATTTTATGATCGGTCATGGATAGGACTGACAGTGTTGAAGCTTCAGATAACTTTTTGTTTTTCAAATCTGTGTAATCGTAGTCCTCAAAGTATGTAGCGTTCTTTTCGTCCACCTAGGGTGCATTTTTATTGCATAATCTTGGTCATTTTCGTCGTAAATATGATGTACTCTTTCAGTTAAAAATTGCAGTCGTCTAGGAGCTGCCATCTCGAAGGACCATTATCTTTGAGTCCCTATTTTACCGAATAACATTTCCCGGGAAAATTGTGTTTGTGAATATCAATTTAATTGTTATCTCGGTTTCCTTCGCCTCAAATACTATACAAGCTTTTACGCGATGTTGGTGAATACGGTCCTAAATAAGAATATTCGAAACATTTTTTGGGCATTGTTTCAAAATCTGTGTCGTCGTAGACCTCGAAGTATGTAGCGCGTTCTTTTCATCCACCTAGGGCAGTTAAAATTAATGATAATCACGTTGATTTGTTCCTCATTGCAACAATAACCAGACAGGCAAATTGATGCTCTTCATATTATGGCGCCTTTTTCTTACAGGAACTGAGAAAACGCTCAAGGTGTATTACTAGCGGCTGAAGGAGAGTCTTTACCATTAAACTTTCCTTCCCATGAAGTGTTAACAGCAATACGTAGTTTATTCTCAGACCATATTTCTTGGTTTGAAAGGTTCAAGGCCAGATAGGTCTTTGAGCAACAGAATCGCTTCATAGTGGCTATGTGTAGGAAGAGAGGACCATTGGTACGATGCGCAGCAGCCAATAAAACGTAAAGATTTATCGTCTTACATTCAAACATCAAGTGAATTTCCATAAAACTCGCGGCAAGGTTATTACTTAGTCGACAGCAAGACGTGCCTGAGTTCACAAACTTCACACCTTGTGTGGCCTCCTCGCATTGTAACTGAATCTAGCACGAAACTGCAATATGCATGAGATGATATACAAGCAAAATATTAGGAATTAATTAAATCGTTGCATCTCAATGAGCTCGAGGAGATGTTTGGACACATACTGCCCGTCAATGATAGATTACAAGCACCATTCAGGAGGTCTCCCTAGAATAATGATATACTTGTGTGTTGCAAAAAGAATGTGAAAATCTATTAAGACACAGGGGCGTATCGTTAGGGCCAGCAGGGCCTGCAATGCAGGCGGACCCGGGCCTTTAACGGGCCCCTCACATTCCTCTCGAAAAAATAGTAAAAATCTAGCCTAATGTCACTGTGCACGCACATGATAAGAGAGGTTTTGTAGAATGAGTCGAAATAGTTTTTTTTCTTTTTATTTATAATTTGTCCGTAGAGGAATTACCGCTTGGTTGCGCCTAGCTTAGCTGCACACAATGGTTGCCCTTGTCATCTCTCGCAACACCACGATACGCTCCTCACAAAGGACCTGCCCCAAATTATTGAAAAAAAATTACAGCAATGTAAATTGTTACCAAAAGACCACACAGTATTTTAATAAAATGATACTTTGTTGATGTGTAGTGCACCTGAGATTGTATTATGCACAAATTTTGCTGAAGATTTAAGTTTTATCACACATTTATTGGACAATAGTAAATGAAATGTCGTATGGCTTTTAGTGCCGGGATATCCCAGGACGGGTTCGGCTCACCAGGTGCAGGTCTTTCTATTTGACACCCGTAGGTGACCTGCGCGTCGTGATGAGGATGAAATAATGATGAAGACAACACATACACTCAGCCCCCGTGCCATTGGAATTAACCAATTAAGGTTAAAATCCCCGACCTGGCCGGGAATCGAACCCGGGACCCTCTGAACCGAACGCTGACCGTTCAGCCAACGAGTCGGACTGGACAATAGTGTATGATGCCAATACGAATATGATTTAGTAACAGCCAGTCAACTCAGTTTCGACCGATATCTCTTTGCGTGAAATGAATAATAGACAACTCATACGAGTTGTGCGGTTTGATATTTTTGAACTGTTTTTGTTTCAACCCTTAACTGTGAACGTTAACATTTTGTGCGTAGTTACTGACGTGAGGTCCCATGGACCACTACTGGAAATATGGGCTAGAAAATGCCAAACTATTCATTTTGATGTTTTAACCGTGTATCCTAATAAATCACACATTACTGAATTAAAATACATAAAACATAAGCAGGTAATAGACATATTAAAGCACCAAAAGTAATATTACGTGTAAGGTTGCAGTTTCTATGGTACCAAACATGAGACGTCGGAAATTTCTGAGTATTCGCAGTCTGTAACACACATTTACATAACTGTGTCTTATCCGTAGTGTTCACACAACGGAACACATTAAAAGTTGCTTAGAATAATTATCACACGCAACAGGAAGAACTGTGCAACACTTATTTTCACCTTACAGATGAAACTCCTCTCCCGAGATTTTTTGTAAAAGTAAAAGTCTGCGTATTTAGAAAATATGGGTCCAGCAGTCTCGTTTTTGGCGGTACAGGATTATCATCCATATGTCAATTTAATGCGAATTTGTGGAGTTTAAAAATAAAAGCAAATTCATGTCCTCGTCCCGAGGTGGTACAGCTCCTTTCTGGCACATTCAGCTGAGCTGCATGTACCATTTTGACCATATGCCAGCACTCCTGCCATTTTTAAATCTTTGGCAGTACTGCATATTGAACCGATGCCTTTAAGGATGGCACGTAATAGTGATAATTATTACAGTATGGAAGTTGACATCTCACAAATGAGGAATATAAAGAATCGCTCTTGGTTACATAACTACTGACGTGAGGTCCCAGGGACCAAGCTGTTATAAGAGTCACTTCCAGAAAATACTGGCAGCGATGTTCGCAACAGGAACACACAGAGGACTGGAAATTCGGAAGCTAGACACAGAAAGAGATTTCTTTGCAAGTGAAGGGTGAAAAATTAGAGGCTGAACGGTCCCAGGGACCTCACGTCAGTAGTTAAGGGATAATTATGTTCATATACTTCTTTGTGTTGTAATGGAATTAATTATTATAAACCAGACTTATTTTGTCGGTTACTGAATAATAATAATAATAATAATAATAATAATAATAATAATAATAATAATAATAATAATAATAATAATGTTATTTGTTTTACGTCCCACTAACTGCTCTCTTACGGTTTTCGGAGACGCCGAGGTGCCGGAATTTAGTCCCGCAGGAGTTCTTTTACGTGCCAGTAAATCTACCGATACGGGGCTGACGTATTTGAGCACCTTCAAATACCACTGGAGTGAGCCAGGATCGAACCTGCCAAGTTGGGGTCAGAAGGCCAGTGCCTTAACCGTCTGAGCAGCTCAGCCCGGCAACTGAAAAAATTAAACCAGTGAATTATGAACACCTATACTAATGCCCATGACAGTTGTAGTCTGACGTTTAGCGCCACTGGCGAGAAAAAGTTGACTAACGCTGCTCGAAAATGATCTGTTGCCATGGTAACGATAACAACGATGCCACATTTAAGGAAGCTATCGCCACGTGGGTTGGCTTGCTCTCAGTCGCTTTTGTGATATTATTCGGAGTGGTACTGTATGAGCTGTTGTTGCTTTATGTATTTACGTGTTTGTTTTCCGAATATTACTTTAGTTGTTAGTTATTTTTTTTTCGTAAGTTAATCAGCGGTTAGTTGTGCATTTCTATTCTTATATTTAACATGTGCTCTTATTGAGGTTATTGTCAGAATCTTATAATTTTGTTAGTGATTACGAAATCTCATATTTATCGGCAATGTCGTGTTCTGTCTTACATACTGGAATTGTAAGCACGAGCTTAGGAGCGGAATAAAGTTTATCGAATTGCATTAGGACTACATGTTTTATTAAACACTGAACCTGTGTGAAAGGGTGATATGCCACAGACAACGCAGAATTCTTTGCTCATTGTCGGAGGCAGAACTTCACATGCCCTGATGAAGGCCAATGCAGTTTGGCGGAAAACTCGGCTTTATTAAATAAATATCGTCGCTGCCGGGACAAAACCTCCTATATAAAATATTTTTGCCTAGAACTTTGGTCGGTAAGGTTCTGTCATCTAAGGTGCAATATTGTGTGAATATTGTCAAGGCATTCTCATCATCATCATCATCATCATCTGTTTACCCTCCAGGTTTGGTTTTTCCCTCGGACTTAGCGAGAGATCCCACCTCTACCGCCTCAAGGGCAGTGTCCTGGAGCTTCAGACTCTTGGTCGGGGGATACAACTGGGGAGTATGACCAGTACCTCGCCCAGGCGGCCTCACCTGCTATGCTGAACAGGGGCCTTGTGGAGGGATGGGAAGATTGGAAGGGATAGGCAAGGAAGAGGGAAGGAAGCGGCCGTGGCCTTAAGTTAGGTACCATCCCGGCATTCGCCTGGAGGAGAAGTGGGAAACCACGGAAAACCACTTCCAGGATGGCTGAGGTGGGAATCGAACCCACCTCTACTCAGTTGACCTCCCGAGGCTGAGTGGACCCCGTTACAGCCCTCATGCCACTTTTCAAATTTCGTGGCAGAGCCGGGAATCGAACCCGGGCCTCCGGGGGTGGCAGCTAATCACGCTAACCACTACACCACAGAGGCGGACCAAGGCATTCTCGCTCTTCATAATGTATGTGCTGCGGATCAGTATACCTTCAAAAGTATTATCACATAGGAGGTTCTGTTCCGGCAACGACGATATACATAGTGACTTTAATCCAGTTACACATTTATTTCTTTATGTTAATACAATGAGCCACGAAAACCTACGTTCATTAAAAACAATTAAATGATTTTTTTTTCTTATCGCTTTACGCCGCACCGACACAGAGAGGTCTTATGGCGACAATGGGACAGGGAAAGGCTAGAAGTGGGAATGAAGCGGCCTTGGCCTTAATTAAGGTACAGCACCAGCATTTGCCTGGTGTGAAAATGGGAAACCACGGAAAACCATTTTCAGGGCTGTCGACCATGGGGTTCGAACCTACTATCTCCCGAATACTGGATACTGGCCGCACTTAAGCGACTGCAGCTATCGAGCTCGGTTAAATGATATTACAAGAACGAACAATCCATTTGTTCATATAACTTGACAATATATTGCATTACTTTTATCTGATGTAATTAAAAATATATTAGTTATTTATAGGTTTTACATTTTATTTGAGGGGTCTAGAATTTATTATATTGACAGGCGGGCCCTTAGCGCATTCGTTACGCCCCTGTGGAGAGGGGATGCTTAATGGACATTTAAACCTAGAATGCAACTTTGTAGTTTTACATCCCCTCACATTACTTCCAGTCTAACATAGAATCTGAACCACAGGGACATGACTGTATATTTCAAAGCAAAACAAAGACAATGCAAGTGTCCAGCTCTGCATTCGGGACGACTGGCTGTCCTGAGAATGGTTTTGCGTGGTTTTCCATTCTCCTCCACGAAGGCGAATGCCGGGGCAATTCCTAGTAGAGGCCACGGCCACCAACCCCTGATCTTCACCAATTCAGATCTCCGTGGCCGTGGATTGGGATTGGAAATAAAGGGTACAGATCTCTGTACATGGTTATGATGAAGGTATTGAAGGGTTGTAGTAAAGACGTAAAGGAGATGACATATTGCACCCGTCCACCTCCCGAGTCCCAGACTAGCATTTATCTCAGGGGTGTCGGTTCATTATTTAAGTCATCAAATATAAATATAGCGGCATAAATGAACACGGGAATGAACGGAGCAATTAAAAATTAAAAATGGGGAAGGCTCGATTGTAAACTTGAATTTAAGGACTCCATGATAGGACTAGGAAGTGACTGTTAACTTTAAAAAGGGCATCATCTAACTACAATAAAAAGATTATGAGAATGGTTTCCTTTGAAATAATTTGCCAGAAGGAGCAGTTTATTACGCCATCCGACGTACGAAACTTTGATACATTTGGCAACGATATTTAAATTCCCACACATGTTACATAAATAAATCACTTGCTATACCGCAAGTGGTATCAATATGTTGATGGGTTGCTTCTGAAAGAAATTACAATTGGAGTATAACTTATGGGTCGATTCCATTTGAATCGAACCGTTGTTCAAGGATATAGCTTCCTTCTATCGGGAGCCCGAGCATAACCCATGTTACGGTCGGCTTCTCGATTTAACTAAGATGATGTACCCCTGCTATATACATTTTTCCGAGACCGGTACTCGGACTGGGCAATGTTTCTCGTGAATTACGAAAAATGGATTACACGGACAGTTCCTATCTTACGATGTCCAGCTGATGCCATACCACTGAATTAGCATTTATATTTTATTTACACATGATCTGAAATGTGACAAAGTAGCCTCAGTAGACTACTGCCACAGATGAGATAACGAGAAGCGGTGGGAAATACCGTGCGGAAACCGTACGATAACGAGGTACCAAATGACTATAATATTTATCATTCTTATTTTTCAAACATACGAATAGAAGGATGTTGTCACCAATTAATTTAATCCACTATCGTCAGAATATTCATTTATCCACGAAATTATCATCCCTGAAATTATTATTATTATTATTATTATTATTATTATTATTATTATTATTCAACGGTTCCTGGCACTGTCACGTTTGATTAATATCGTCATTATTATGTGGGACGCAAACACAAATGGTTATTACTGTTATTATTATTAGTATATCCCTCTTGTGGTTATTATTATTATTAATGAATAGGTGACTCAAGATATTATTATTATTAACGTCACTCAAGATATTATTATTATTAATGAACCGGTCACTTCCGCCAAAATATATTAAGATATCGGTCGCAATTATAATTATTTCACTGATCAACCAACGCCATCATTACTGTTATTATTATGACAATTATTATTAAACTGACCGCGATGATTTAACATCGTCCTTACATTATTATTATTATATCGGTTGCATATTCTCATTTAGATTTTCGTTTAACATCTTTATCAACGCTCATTTAATTAAGGCGGTCCAAACCTTTATCTGCAATATTTATTATTATTATCACGACATCATGATTGTCATTACTCGTCATTACAATGATTACACTATACGATCATTTATGTGGACTCTGAACTCTCATTATCCTTAGATCCGTAGTATCTCGACGAATAGCGGTGCAGTCTATTTAGTTCGTACATGCTGTCACGGGTTCGAATTCTACCCGCTACGTAACTCAGTATTTCTCTGTGACACTGCCCGTACATTTTACACTCATTTCAATATCCTAAGTGTCTCTCGTACGGAATTTATATCCCTTTCTATCTCAATATTCCTTGATTCATTTATTTCTCACAGAATTATCAACTGACTTATTTATTCACTTCTGACATCGTACGACCTTTTATTATTTGACTGCAGATTCTTTAACATTTCTATCTCATTTTGATCTACGCCTTAGTTCATTCTCCACAAATAATCGTAACATCTTGAAATTATATTTACCAAAATTTGACAATCATGGTTTCGTAATATTAGTCCTACGTTTTCCGGCTAATGAATTGCAACTTTAAGACACGACATTTATACGTAAAGAAAAATATTGGACCGTAATTTAAACCACACGTTCATTAACATGTACGGATTATTAGCACCGATCTTAAATTTCAATATTATTAATTTATCAAGTTAAATTACCACACTCTTTAATTCCGAATTAAAAACGACATCCCGTCATTAAATGATTTCCGACAAGATCAACACCTGATCACTTAAATTTTATTATTACGCACGGCTCACAAAATTTCCGATATCTCATGAATTATTATTATATCCAAATTAAAAAAATAAATTCTTCTTAAAAAAGTAGTTTTATTATATTTATTATTATGATTAATTTAAAAAAATTAATTTTCGCCTGTTACACGGTAGGCCATGTCTACTATGTTTAACGCATAACCCCTTTTACAATTTCGATTTATTCTGGCACTAATCAACTCCAGATATGATTTACTTGGAAATTTTATTATTATTATCGCTTCTCACAAATTTAACAACTTCACGTTGAAACTGTGAACATACTAATCAACAACAAAACACAACTGGTATGACGAAGCTGGACTTTCCTTCAATGTCATTACATCGCTCGTTAAAGTGACAAACAGAAAAACACATATCGGGTCTATTTAACTATAATAACCAAAATCAAATGTAAAGAAAATTATTCTTGACTACAAAGACAATAAGAATACATGCATGACTTAACGTACTACTCTATATCTACAAAATTTACATCTACAACAAACTGAATACATAAAAGGACCCGATTATTTACATTGTTATATTTACTACTATCCGTGCTACAAATTTAGGATGGGGTCGTTAAGCGACTCATCTTGTTACAGAAGGTAACGAAGTCTAATCAAATTATTCCCATTTTTCCCATCACGATAACATTTCCCAAATATTATTTACAGTTTAGTACTCATCTTAGTTTCCCGGTATTCCATTACAGCTTTGCAGATGAGAGGCTCCTTTCGGCCCCTCTCTGTATTTTACTCCTCCATTCTTGATGGCGTAGTTCCATAAAAGATTTCCTGGCACATTACCATTTTACACTAATACCTTAATTATCACAAAACTTCACCATTGACAACATTAACACTGAACACTTTAACTTTTATACAACAAATTAATATCCTAGACCCAAAAATTTAATATTTTACACTATTTTAATCTTCGTCCAATTACCGCACAATGGACCTGGACACGTACGACGAGGTGTCAAATTTTTCACCCGTCGCGATTTTTGTCGTCCGACGCGATACGCCCGTTTCATACGGCCTTCTTGAAGTGTTCATGATAGCGGTTCGATATTGCAAAGTACAGGCTATTATTCCCTTAAAGTACTGTTCGTCACACAGTATGTTATTTACGTACTTATTGTGGTACAATTTATATTACTCTCTTACAGTGCAATTACTTTACTTCACTGATATTTATAACTGGCAAACACTGTCCTACGTTAACTATTTCCAGTTCATGTTGCTTGAGCGCGATCACATTTTCTAAACACTGGCGGATGCTCGCGCCATTAAATGTTGAGTTACTGTACGCCCGTAGAATTTGAAGTTAGCTGCGACCGACAGTTCAGCTCCAGAGATTCATTTCAAGTGTGGTGGCGAGGATCCCTTGTCCCGTATATATGGATGAAGCTTTCCCTCGCGGATTCATTGACGTCATACCCCTGAGGGAGGGGGTGGATTTTTAATATCGGTACTTGCACTCCGAATTGGACGTTAAAATTTATATAAAATTAATCCACTCCGCTAGCATATTTGCTGGATTAAATATGAACTCCTGGCGATCACAGATTTAGGAGATACGGGTGGATTTAGCTCCTCACATTTCGCGCCTTCGGAAGCGTCCCTTACAACGTGGTCTTCGTCCAGCCAATGACATTCAAGCTGTCTGGTTTCCAAGAAATCCAGCCTTCGATTTATTTAACTTGCCAATAATTATTGATTATTTTTCCATGCGTGACATCTAATAAATTCATTACATCGATCCGTGTACTCACAATAATTTATTACTGATTACTTTTGAAGTTACGAGAATATCTCATCCATCATTCCTTAAGATGGTATCCCTGAGTCTTCCATCAAATTTTAGCGATTGGCCGGCAAGCGGTCACGTGATTTAATCTCCACCTGCCCGAACCTAGGCTAGCGAATGTCCTCGCAACCGCTGTAGCTTTCCATGACGTCACGGGAATCTCCGTCCTGCCAAAAATATCCCAGCGCATTACTCATGTTGCGAGCTTCCTTTGTATCACCTACCCCCTTTCTCTTTCTGACCAAGACTTATTTGTGGACTTGTATTTTCCCTGTTCGCCAACTAATGAGATCCCCTGCTGTGAAGTAGCTAAATGTTGTTGTGTCGAGCTAATCCGTCAGGCTCCAGTCTGTCGTCCTTCCTCGCTCATCTTTCGACATTACACAGATGAAATATTTTCAACTACACTTCTGTATTTCAATAAATGTACCATATATTATTTTATCAATCAAATCATGACTGACTATGGGCCTAAGTCACTCGGGTTCAATATAAATCTCTGTTTAAGACCCCAACTAGAGTATGGTTCCAGTGTATGGTACCGTAACGAGGATCACTTAATTCGAGAAGTGGAAAACATCCGAAGAAAAGCAGCTCAGTTTGGTCTGGGTGATTTCCGACAAAAGAGTAGTGTTAAGAAAATGTCGCAAAGTTTGGACTGGGAAGACTTGGGAGAAAGGAGACAAGCTGCTCGACTAAGTGGTATGTCCTGAGCTGTCAGTAGTTAGATGGCGTGGAGTGACATTAGTAGACGGAAAGTCAGAGTGATGTTTTTAAAAGTAGGAAAGATCACAGTGTGAAGATCAGGTTGGAATTCAAGAGGAAAACTTGGGTCAAATAATCGTTTATAGGACGAAATGTTAGGAATTGAAATAATTTATCAAGGGAGATGTTCAATAAACTCCAAATTCTTTGCAAATATTTAAGCAAAATCTACGTAAACAATAGATAGATTAGGGAACCTGCTACCCGGGCAACTGCCCTAAATACAGATCATTGTTGATTGATTGATTGATTGATTGATTGATTTCTGACACATTCAACAAATATCAATAAGGTTTCCTCGACTGGGTGGTAATAAATGAGTCAATAGGTGCAACGTCTAGTGCAGACTCCGTGCTGGGTGAGGTAGCAATATTTTATTTCAATTAAGTCCATGATTTTCTGTTGAATTATCTTGCTAGAAATGCTAAAGTATGGTTTTGCAGAAGTGCTGTATATCTTGTTCTCCATTGACTCAATCCCCCTCTCTCTCTATAGACTTATTGTACAAATTTTTAGATATATTAAAGCAGATTAAGATACTATTAAAATTTTAATTCATTAATTTAAATTAATTATACTACGATACAAATAGCAGAAAGGAAACAACATATCCCGTTTCGACAATCAAATGATCATAAATATGCCTTCCGGTCATGGCCATCCATCAACGGCTGGTAAGTTCAGATGGCAACCGGCCATAAGACATAACCTGCACGGTTGATAGGTAACATTGTCTGACCAACCATCCATACTTTTCATCACTGGTTTTCAAAGTGGGGTACGCGTACCACCACTCGGCATATGCTGGGTCGTCTCAAGGAGTATGCAAATTTATCTTAGCTTCTAACGGTTTTCAGTGAGCAGTTCAGAAAAGAACTGAGCCTGCTCATTTTCTATAAAATCTTGTTTTTATTTAGTATTTTTGTCTACCACTACACAGAGTCCCCTTGCTGAACTATTCATAGGGCCGATTTTTAAATTTCGTGTGGCTATTTCTAGCCGAGTGCAGCCCTTGTGAGGCAGACCCTCCGATGAGGGTGGGCGGCATCTGCCATTTGTAGGTAACTGCGTGTTATTGTGGTAGAGGATAGTGTTATGTGTGGTGTGCGAGTTGCAGGGATGTTGGGGACAGCACAAGCACCCAGCCCCCGGGCCACTGGAATTAACCAATTAAGGTTAAAATCCCCGACGCGGCCGGGAATCGAACCGGGACCCTCTGAACCGAAGGCCAGTACGCTGACCATTCAGCCAACGAGTCGGACATAGGGCCGATGACCTTCGATGTTAGGTCCCTTAAAACAACAAGCAAGCAAAAAATATTCATTCTAAAATACGTGTACCTCCCATTGAATAGGTATGTAAAAACTCTTACTTATGCTGAAATTCTCTTTTTTAAAATTTTTATTTCAAAATCCACTCATTCACTTCAGTTTTTTCAGCACCAGTGTATAGGGTACAATAGAAATTGGTCCATTCATAATAATACTCGTATAAATATCGTTGCTAGGCAATGAAAAGCTAGAAATTCCAGTCACAAGAAAACCACGCTTCTCCATCTATCTTCTGAAGGATTGCTGCGTTGCCTGAGAAGGGAAGAGAAGACTCCAATGGTCCAATAATTGGGTTATCTTCTTCTTAATTTGTTTACCCTCCAGGATTGGTTTTTCCCTCAGACTCAGCGAGGGATCCCACCTCTACCACCTCAAGGGCAGTGTCCTGGAGCTTCAGACTCTGGGTCGGGAAATACATCTGAGTAGGATGAACGGTACCTCGCCCAGGCGGCCTCACCTGCTATGCTGAACAGGGGCCTTGTGGAGGGATGGGAAGATTGGAAGGGATAGGGAAGGAAGCGGCCGTGGCCTTAAGTTAGATACCATCCCGGCATTTGCCTTCAGGAGAAGTGGGAAACCACGGAAAACCACTTCCAGGATGGCTGAGATGGGAATCGAACCCACCTCTACTCAGGAGACCTCCCCAGGCTGAGTGGACCCCGTTCCAGCCCTCGTACTACTTTTCAAATTTCGTGGCAGAGCTAGGAATCAAACCTGGGCCTCCGGGGGTGGCAGCTAATCACACTAACCACTACACCACAGAGGCGGACTGGGTTATCGTTAAGCGATGAAAATGCCAGGAACAGTTCTTCGGCCACTGCTCACCGCTCAGTTTTGGGCTTCTTTCAACTTTACTCCGAAGGAGTTACGAGGTTTCTTTCGCCCAGCGACGAGATATACAATACATTGTTGTTATTGTTGGGGAACAGGATGGTGTAGCGGCTTAGCTGCTTGCTTGTCATCCCGGCGATCGTGGTTTGATTTCTGGTGTTTCTGGGGTGGGATTTTGCGTTGAAAATCCTCTGGTGTCAGGAAGATCATTCTACCTTAAATCCCCGGCCACAAATCTTTCACTTGGCGAGTTGGCCGTGCGGTTAGAGGCGCGTGGCTGTGAGCTTGCATCCGGGTGATAGTGGGTTCGAATCCCACTGTCGGCAGCACTGATGATGGTTTTCCGTGGTTTCCGATTTTCACACCCGGCAAATACTGGGGCTGTACCTTAATTAAGACCACGACCGTTTCCTTCCAACTCCTAGGTCTTTCCTGTATCAGCGTCGCCTAAAGACCTATCTGTGTCGGTGCGACGTAATACCACTAGCGAAAAACACACACAAAAAAAACTCTTTCATGTTCCTCGGTGCGCGTAGGCGGGTTAAGGTGCGGAATATGATGATGATGATGATGATGATGATAGTTAATATTATTTGGCATCCAGCAGCAATAATTTGTTATTTCTGGTATAATCGCAATATACTCGTTCTTCGAGGGTACGAAGGTTAAACAGTTGGATTTTAGGGGTACGCCAATCAAAAAGTTTTAATACCACTGCCTTACATCACAACCTGCACGGTTGCTATGGTTACACTTCCGTCACACATTTTGTCGCATCACGTTACATATTTTTTTCGGATGACCTGCAGCCATAAGATATATTTATGTCAAAAAAGTTGTCTAACATTAAGGTAAGTAAAATTCAGACCTTCATCAATGATTTCGATTAAAGTTCTGTCTATTATTGTGACAGTATCTCTCTGCTATGAAAAATGAAAACCTACAACCTGTTTTCCAGTCAATGACCGGGTCAGGGATGGGATGAATGAAGCTCCCAACTTGCGGTGAGGTAGGAATTGTGCCACCTGATGGTGGAGTGTTGCTGGAATGAAGGATGACAAGTAAAACCGGAGTACCCGCAGAAAAACCTGTCCTGCCACCGCTTTGTCCTGCACAAATCTCGTATGGATTGACCGGGATTTGAACCACGGTATCCAGCGATGTGAGGCTGGTGCGCTGCCGTCTGAGCCACGGATGCTTTATCAGTACGATGCCTTACTACAATACAATGTTGGCACGTTCCATGTTTTGATGATGATGCTTGTTGTTTAAAGGGGCCTAATATCGAGGTCATCGGCCCCTAATGGTACGAAATGAAATAATAAAAAATTCAAATTCATCCACTGACCAAAATAAAATAAAAAATGTCATGAAGAATGAATGGATGGGCATGAATTCTACAAAAGAAAAAAAAACAGTGGATCAGACTCAAAAAGAAGGTAGTTAATTAGAGTATTACTTACCAAGGGACCATTTATAAAGCACAATGATGCTTGATGTCTGAAGGGGTGCTAAATTCACGTCTAAGGCCTCACAGAATGGTACATGTCGCGAGTAAAGTAGAACCATGGTATTTGTCATTTTGGGGTACTGATCAAAAGTAGCGAAGACTCACGGTGGTCCACATAAGATGGTACTACTCACAAGTATTGCAATTCGTACAGGGAACGCACACACAATGGCGCCACTCATAGCCAACGCAAACCGGTAAGGTGTTGTTTTTTTTTTTTTTTTTTTTTTTTTTTTTTTTTTTGTTGAGATCACGTACTTGGGAGTCCCGAGGCACACTTCGGCCTCTCTACTCATCGGTGACGATGACGTTGGTTCAGAATCATGGCGTAGCACTAGCGGGGCAAAATCTATCTGTCGATGGCGGAGCAAGTCCGCCATGTCAGAGCTGAAAACCCCTCTTCGCTGAGCTGTTAACAAATCTAGTAAACTAGTGCTAGGGGGCAAGGCCGGGAGAGATGGTAGACGTTGAGAATTTAGCAAGAATCAGAAGGCATGTGAGGAGGAAATAAGGCAGGCGATGTCTTGGCAGGGGGGGGGGGGGGGGTTTACAAGGTTGGTATCTGTTTGCAGTCGGGAGTGCTTGGCGGGGTTGATGTTGTCTGGTGAGGGTGTACCAGGTTAAGCAGGAGCTGTAAAATAGGGAATATATCTTGGCTGGTCTGGAAGGGAACAGAGGGGTAGTTGAGATGTGGTGCTGGATGAATTTTCGGGGGCAGGTGTCTGGCGTGCCTGTAGTGGGCCCTTATGGCTTTCTTGATGAAAGGGCACCCAGGAAACGAGGCAGCGTGATGTCCCTCGCAGTTGGCGCACCTGGCCTGAGCAAAAGGTACCTTACAGTCAGTGTGACGGTGAGAGCCGCCACACCTATTGCATCTGGTAGAGTTTTTGCACGACGCAGAAGTGTGGTGCAGTTGCAGGCAGTTGTAACACTGGATAACCAGGGAGGTGCGGTTACTGGGTGAGGGTTGAGGGGGGAGGGTGGTGGGTTTAGGGCGCAAGGGCTTGGGTGCATTCTTGCGACGAGTTTTACAGGTTTGGGAGGCCTTATCAACAGAATTTTGAGATGGTTGATTTGATTTGGTGCTGGGGTCCGGGGTTTGACGGCGGAGCGGTGATGATGGCTTGAGAGGAGAGGGGGGAGGTGTAGGTTTAACTTGAGGGGTATCTTGATTAGCAGTTGGGTTGATCTGAATGGGGGAGGGGATATTGGCAAGGCGGAGACAATTTAGAATGACGGGGATCGAACTGTTGCGGAGAGGGGTGATAATTAGGTGGCTGTACTGAGTTTCTTCTATTGAAGCAATGTGCTGAGTAGTGATAGGTTCTATGGAATTTAGGACGGCTTTCAGAATGGAATCTTGACAGGCAGTTGGGATAATAAGAAAGCTATTCTGGGCAAGAGATTGGGGAGAGGAAATTGTATTAGTGTAGTGGAGAGGACGTTTAGGACAGTTTTCTTCTTCGGCTGGAGAAACTTCATCTTCTTTAGCTGTCAAGTACTCTTCGTTGTTGCTGCTGCTGCCCGTTTCCACTGCTTTAGGAGACTCTTCAGGTGGTAGTGGCGATTTAGAAGAAGAAATACCTCTAGCTGATAGACGGTAAGAGAGTATTGAGACGGCTCTGTTATCTGTAGGAAAAATGAAGATCTGATGGTTTGTCTCCTCTTCCTCGACAAGCTGGATCATCTCGGTAGACATGAGTAGGGCTGTAGCGATGTTGCGGCGGTGAATTTTGAGCCGGGCAGGTGAGATGTCGGAAAGGGGGGGGGGGGGATGACTAGGTAGTTATTGGGCGGCCTGGGAGGGGTAGGATTGAACTTGATAGCGAAGGGAAGATTAAAGTCAGAGCATGGGCCCCAGCTACTCGGTCCACCGGGGGTGTCCATACTGATGGAAGAAATGGCAGGAGGGTTGGAAAGAAAGAGAAAGAGAGAGAGAGAGAGAGAGAGAGATTTAGAGGAAGGAGGCAGGAGTACAGACAGGAGCTAGCACTAGTGGTCAAACTCCTTGGAGGACCAGGGCTGGGTGCAACTCGGGAGGTGCCAGTCGCGACAGGTGTAGTTGTTAACCGGGTCGCGCCGGGACAAGCCGCGAACAGGCACGTATCGAGTGCAAGACAAAAACAGCTCTTTCGGACTGACAATATTGCTCTTTTGAAGAACCCAGGCCCTGTGGGCTAGCAGGCGGTCGGCTGGGCTGGGCTGGACGTGTGGACTGGTGAGTAGCTGGTGCCGATATGGAGGACCGCGGAAAATCAGCTCCCAGACGGTATCCAACAAGTCGGACCGCGCTGGAAACTGGAAGATGGCGGCCGTTGCCGGGCGACTCTGTAGTGGATGGCGGAGAGCGAGCCGGGGCTCGCGCTGGCAAGCAGTCCGGCGAAGCGCTCCTGGCGGCAGGGTGCGGCACTAGCGTACCGCAGAAACAGCAAGTTGGCCGGAGACGAGGGCGACCTAGCGGCTGACAGGGTGCACGCTCGGTGACTGGGCTCTCTGGAGACTTTGCTGCTCAGAGCATGAAACAGGAATGGCTGATGACTGGCTGGCTGCTGTAGGCTGGCTGATGGCTGGCTGTTGAACCGGTAAGGTTCCTCAACTAGGTGTACTAGTCACAGGCGCCGGTATACCCGTGGTGTTCCTCACATAGTGGGTACCAATCACAGGCAACGCTGACCCACGGTGCCGCTCATATAGCGGTACAACTCACAGGCTACGCCCAGACCCGCGGTGTTGCCCACATGGGTACAACGCACGGGTACTGGAATCCACCAGGCCAGGCTTTTTACTGCAACTAATCACAAACCTATTTCGTACCAATTTAGTGATACTACTCGCAAGTACATGCAACCCCTGGTTTTTTTGTAGGGGTAGACCATGGTAGAGCACTGCGCTGGCCTTCTTAGCCCAACTTGGCAGGTTCGATGTCGGTCGGTCGCTTGCTTTCTTGGCTTACGCTGTCTGAACTGTCAACGATAGACCCCAAGTGTAAGCGTAATAATTGTAGAGCATAGAAACCTCTACAAAAAAAAGTCCGCGATGGTATATACCTATTTCGAACCGGTTGCCCTCTAGAAGCGATTTTATATTATAGTCCGCGGTAAAGAAAATTAATTCCTATAGATTAAATCAATATTTCGATATTATCCTCGAACTCCTCACCGAAATAAATTGTTTGACCTCCTCCACTATTTCATAAGGATTACAATAACCTTGCCAGGACATTATTTGCATGAATGTTTCAGAAGTTATGACCATTTTAGACTGTGGTGGTAATTCGTTCCCTGTTGTCTGCTAGCAAGTTGCCTCTACCTCGCCGCTTGGAGAGCTGTAGTCGCATCGGATGAAAAATATCATCAGAGCTTCGCGACTGTATATATTAGACTGTGATTCAACCAAGGAGACTACGCTCCCAAACCCTTACAGCCTATTCAAGGCAACCTTTTACTTTTGTGAGAGCGTCTTGTTCAATAAAATTTACACTTTCTGGCCTCTCTAGGCCCAACCTAATTATAACAAGACCTTATCAGTTATCTCTCAAATTTGCATAGAAGAAATGATATAGAGGTATCGAGAACCCATTCTACAGGGCCTTCGTGAAAAAGTACACGTTAAAGTTACTGACCCAAAAATCAAAATTTTGCGAAGGCAGACATTTGCACTCCTGGAATTTGCACACAAGATAAAACCCTATTTGGGCTCCTGGCCCGAAGTTACAGGGGCTAATCCCATTCTACTGAGGTGCCTACATGAACAAGTTGAGTCACAATTTACAATAGAGAAAACAGAAAATCGTAGTCACCTCCAGATTAAATTGAAGCGGAATTCGAGAGGGTAACGCAATTTCTATCCCCAGATTTTAGCGAAGTGCAATAGACTAGTTGAACTTTTAAATGAGAAGAAAAAATCTACATTTTCGGAATTTTACAGTTACATTTGTAAAGACTGGAAACCTTCCTCTCGAATTAGAAATTTAGAAATTTAGTTACAAATATGGTGGCCATTACCTTAGCTGATGTTCTGCTGGCCGATGGATGAGGCCCCTCGCCTCCTCTCTTATCACACACTCAGTAACACGACGATCAGTAAGACAAGTTATTCGAAAAATTGCCCGCTTTTATACCCAAGAGGAAGGTTCGAGAGAGATCTCGACCCCCAGTTTTTATTGGCTAATTAAATATGTACAAGGAAACCCTGATTGGTTGAAAACTAAATACCCAAAATTTCCAATTGGTACCTTTAAAGTTGGCGGAAAGAGATCGAAGTGTTGACACCTGTGATACACCAAAAAACAAAAGAAATCCAGTCATTTTAGGAAACCTTAAAATAACTCATTACTCTATCACTGTAGTAGTGACATCTGTTGACAAACGTCCCAACATCTTGCACTAGTTGTTTCAAGTTTTATGTGTTAGATGGCGTTCTTCAAAGCGCTTCATTTAAATGCACGGGGTTGAGGAGTACCTCCAGGTACAGACCGTCCACCCCCTAAAAAGGCCCTCCCTGGGGTGACGCTGTAGAGAAAAGAAAATTTTATGTTGGAATTTCACTGATGGAAAATTTCTTGCAGAAAGTTCACTCTAGAGAAATTATTTTGAAAACCCGCCTTGAAGTCTTCCAGAAGTTGTCTAAGTCCGTGATGCCTAGTTCAAGTTTGATGGAAAGAGCGGCCGCCGCTGCCGATGACCGGGTGAGTTTCCCCGGACCATCCAAGTACCCACAGATACACCTCTCCCACTACAATGAGAGGGGTAGCCATGGTGATGGTCGCCGCAGACTAGATGTTGAGGTACTGTTCCAGGATGGGTTGGAGGGTGGGTTACCACACCTCAGCCCTCGCCGGAAAAGATGGTGCTCCAGCACGCCGTTATGAAGGAGACTGGGCCAGTGCGGAGTGGGCCCTTACCCCACGCCGGCATCGCTCGCCTGATGTTACAACTCCGCTGCCGATGTCAGAGAGGGCACTGGAACAGTAATTTATTTGACGGTCATCAGCTAGTGTGAGTTCCAGGTGTTTCCTATCTCAAGTCCGTGTACCGGGCGAGTTTTCCGTGAGGTTAGGGTCGCGCAGCTGTGAGCTTGCGTCCGGGAGATAGTGGGTTTGAACCCCACTGTCGGCAGTCCTGAAGTTGGTTTTCTGTGGTTTCCCATTTTCACAGTTTCACAGCAGGCGAATGCCGGGGCTGCACCTTAATTAAGGCCACGTCCACTTCCTTCCTATTCCTAGGCATTTCCTCTCCCATCGTCGCCATAAGACGTATCTGTGTCGGTGCGACATAAAGCAAGTTGTAAGAAAAATGGTCAGAGAGGTCGGCGCACTCTGTGAAGAAGTAGGCCACGGCGAATTCGGCACCACATAAACAAACTGATTGGTCTTGCTTCCTCAGGAGGTAGATCTTCAATTACTTACCCTCAGCCTGCACAAAACTACGGCATCTCTCCGTGAAGTCCGGGAGGAGGACTACCATACATGAGGTAAGGTAAGGATTATTCTGCCCGAAGGCAGGTCCGAACCTCCGCAGAGGTATTCCTGAGCCGGAGTTTACGTGCGGTAGGGTGGCCAGTTCCTTTCCGCTCCTCCATTCCCTAACCCCCACCAACAGCGCGTGGCAACCCATCCAACTCCTGACCACGCCCAATGTTGCTTAACTTCGGAGATCTCACGGGATCCGGTGTTTCAACACGGCTACGGCCGTTGGCACCACACATGAGAGTTGTGTTATTAATTGCTTTCAGGTTGTTGGGAACTGGAACAGCTGGCCACTGGGATTCTCAGGACAGCTCGGCGTAGTTGAGAAAAAGCATTCGTAGTAGGGTGTGCATAGGTCTGGGTAGTAGCAGTTCTGCTCCTTTCGCAGCTTGATCGGCTGGTTCGTTGCCCGCAATCCCTACAAAGTTAGGAAGCCATACAAAGGTGATTCTGGTGCCAGTTTCACACAGCCTGGATCTGCTGCACCGGCAGATGTTACAGGAAACTTGAATCAATTGACTACAGAGAGCTTGAAGAGTCGGTACACATAGAAAGTGGTCTTACTCGTGCATCAGCTTAAACTGCAGAAATTCTAAGACGGCAAAGAGTTCTGCAGTATAAACGCTACAGACACTAACTGTGGATAAGGGAGGTAAAATACACCCAACGTCATTGCCTCGTCACACTCGCCTTGGTTGCCAAATGAACCGGCGTGCGATTGGAAGTTGTACTTCAACACAGTCACACAGCACAGTTCTCCGGTTGTAACTTGAGCACATTTGAAAGAATGAATGCATTATCGTATTCGTATTAGTGGAGCCCATACGTCACTGCTATTTTAAACGTAATATGATTGTAACTACACCCACGTGGTCAAGACATCTACTGAATAAGTATGGCAGCTCCGCACTGGATACACCATTGCTGTAACTCATGCTGACAGTAGCCATGAAATGCTCGCCCCCTTGCCCCTCTCCAACCATATGACAACACCGTAAGTGCGGCCCCACTCACCTGCCCCTTCCCCTGGCCTATACTCTCTCTTCCGCTTTAATTTGCTCAAAAGATGGCCCGGAAAATGGAAGGGAGGTCTGGGATTTCAACTTGGAAGTTTGAGTTGGCGACCACGGTTTCACTAACTGAGTTTGACATTACTACCACTTTTGGTGCTATTCAATATCATTATGTTAATAAAAGTACGGAAATATGGATCCAGAAACAATAAGTATCTCACAGATTAACACTAGATATGAGTTTAAATATTTAAACAGAATCCTTTTATTTTCTATTTACTTTATGCCACACCGATGCAGATAGCTCTTATGGTGATGATGGGATAGGAAAGCCCTTGGAGTAGGAAGGACGTGGCTGTGGCCTTAATTAAGATTCAGCCCCAGCATGTTCCTGGTGCGAAAGTGGGAAACCACGGAAAACCATCTTCAGGGCTGCCGACAGAGGGTTCGAACCCACTATCTCCTGGATGCAAGTTCATAGCTGCGCGCCCCTAACCGCACGGCCAACTCGCCCTATTTAAACATAATCTCTCCTTAGCCTTGTCTACACTCACGCTCGTGCCTACTTCGAACACCAGGCCTGTATTCTTGAACCCTTGAGCTGACGTTGCCATGGTTACGGCCGGTAATTTCTTCATTCGATTCCTACAGCGGGCGAGTGTGGAGCCACTATCTCGAAAACGGTTGGTCTTAGGACCTTGAAGCATGGTTTTCAGTGTCCCATAGGGACTTGTAAGTTTTCGGAGTCCCATAGGAACTTACCGAGTTTTGTTATTCGCGTTATGAGGCTTAAAATGAGTTTTGTCTCATTCTTGTACGACAAATTCGATATTTCGCCTGTATTGTATGTATGTTCAGTTCGTCAGCGATAACGCTGGTGGGATCCTCAACAGCTCCGCCATCAGCTGTCATAGATGGCCTAGGCATCACTGAAGAGGCGTACTAGGGAAATCAGGAGTGAGGTAGTTTCCCGTTGCTTTCATCACTGAGCCAGAAGTTGCTAGTACATATCAGTCTGCCAAGCTCACTGAAATGCACGCACCAACCGACCCTATGAGCAACATTTTTACACCATACATAACAGGGACTGGTCGCATAAGGATTGGCATTACTAGCATCGCTCATACCTCACTCACTTTCATATTGTCAAAGCCAAGGATAAGACAGAGACAGATCAATGAAAGTAACAAAATTGCTCTAGCCTATACCAGAAGACATAGTGCACTGTAAACACTAGGTCCTGCCAGCAAAGGCATTCTCCTGTTTTAGCATGTGCTAATATGCCAAAGGGCCCAAATCACGGTTTTCACGGAAACCCTTTGATATGATATTATCTTTCAAATGATGAAAGAAATTTCAAAATCGGTCCAGTAGTTTCTGGAATTACGCGTTACATAGACACAAACTCACAATCTCTCTGCATATTAATATAGATATAGACTAGCTGATGTACCCGTTCTTCGCTATGGAATTCTACATTGTTTACAGAATTCTAGGTTAAGTAGTGTACACGCTGTGAGCAAGATTGTATTAAATTGCATAGCTCTTAACGTTACCCTAGAAATGCGACGGGGAAGTCACCAAACGTCTCTTCTCATATGAAGACTGGGTTAGGCCATTTTTATTGTAACGGTAGGCCCGCTTGCCTACTATCAATCACAATCAAGTTGGGGAGTTTTTATTATAATTATTATAATCCACCTGCCTGTTTACATTCCCAAAAAGACTTTCTTAGTATTTTTCCCAACTGAAATGGACATAGGTCATTATAATGACGTCAGTAGGAATGGCACGATTAAAAGCAATACTTTCATATGAAATACTCGATCAAATGAAAGACCACACATTTTCTCACTTTTAACGAACAGTACTACGCTGCTGATCTAACAGTCCAGAGTTCCAGAGCTGGAATGACCAAGCCGCAGACAGCCGTGATCCGTGAAAACTCTTCGTCATTTTTCAGTGGCGGGGGGGGGGGGTCAAATAGTGGAGAGTCCCAGACCGAAAACTATGCTCTTTTGCTAATGTTTCCTAGGAGTACCCAATGAATCGGAAAATCTCAATTCACTACACTGGCGGCGTAAAGAACTATCTGAATTGGAGGCAAATTCTTCCTCCAAGCCAGAGGAGAAACCCCCTCTTCAGTGCTAATTTGGAATAAAATGAACGTAGAATTTAATAAAAGTGAAGAGGAAGAAGCTTTTCTTAAGAAACGGCTCTTTTCAGAGTTTGATTTTAAGTTATTTAGTGAATTGTGGTGTTATAATTTGGAATAGGCCTAAGTTGTAATTCTAGACCAGGTCATACTACTACTACTACTACTACTACTACTACTACTACTACTACCACCAAGTGAGCCTTTAACTTAAATGTGCACACTGCTCATTCTGAACAGAGTGCCAGAGTAGGGTTCGAATAGCTGGAGTACTATGTTGAACCAGTGTGTTACGTACCAGCCGTATCAGGAAATGTATGAAACAGAGGAATGGCATGCTAAAGAAGAAAGTTTTCCAACTCCCCAGCTGTTATACTTTGTTACGCAGCAGTAATCCCATCTATCGGAATTTAGTGGCAGCATAAGAGACAAACAACATCGCAACAAACAATGGTCAATATAATGTTATTGTTGATCAATTTTAAGAGCTTTCGATATTGTAGGCCTTCACATTTAGTTTTCTTCCGATTCTGAAATACCAGTCTTATAACAGTCGGTACTGTAAAACTGGATAAAACAGAATGATCGGAAATTTATTCTCTCTAACCTTTGTTATGTAGCACTTTTTGATAGGACCAGTTACATAGGTACTTAAAAATTAAATATTTGATACCTTCCCCTAAACTACAATTTCATCCAAGGTGAATAAAATTATTTATAGCTTAGACTGTACTGTAATTTCTTATTCCCCACCTCTATTATACCGATTTTCATTAAATTCTGTTCACCCATTTTCTCGTGACGGCGTTGATATTAACTTAGCAACAAAAATACAAATTCACGAATATCTCGGTTATCATAGCCGTTAGAGTAAAAATGAATAAGACATAAATGATCGGAAATTCAATTTTATATAACTTTAATTACGTAATATTTATCGATAGGGCCACTAATAATATAAATATTTGAGAATTAAATTTCAGGCCTTCCCCTAAACTACCATTTCACTCAGCGTGAACAAAATAATGTATAGTCTAGATTGTAGAGGTTCATCTCCCGACTTTACATACCGATTTTCATTAAATTCCCTTCAGCCGTTTTCTCGTGATGCGTGTACAGACAGACAGACAGACAGACAGACAGACAGACAGACAGACAGACAGACAGACAGACAGACAGACAGACAGACAGACAGACAGACAGACAGACAGACAGACAGACAGACAGACAGACAGACAGACAGACAAAACTCTTATTTTATATATATAGATTGTATACATAGATGGCTGGGAGTAATCTGAAAATTTGTGTGACGAAATTAGCGATCTAACTTAGCAACAGTGCAGGCTGTAATGGGTTTGGTGGTGATTGTTGTTTTAAGAGGAAGTACAAGTAGGCAACCATCCTATTTTAACAGTAATCCGAGAGAAAAATGGAAGAGATACGGCATTTAGAAAAATCATATATATTGGTCAAAGAAAGACAAGGGCCACGAAGGGCATGAAAATGGAAGACTCCCTAGCCCTCGCAAACCTAATAGCCTCGGGGTCGGAAAAGAACAAGAGTTGACCAAGGAAGGTGGGATAGGATAGATAAAAATGAGGAACCTGACACAAGTAAGTGGAAGCAATGTCAGGACCCAGCTAAGTGCCCCGTGGCCGCCAACCCACGTTCACAAGTTAAGAGCCCCTGGGGCCCCTTTTAGTCGCCTCTTACGACAGGTAGGGGATACCGTGGGTGTTATTCTATCGCCCTCACCCACAGGGGGACAGGCTGTAATGTCCAGTATTGACGGATGGCCATACAGAAGGCCCTTTCATCGTGCTCAAGAGAAATGATTATTTCATTCGTGGTAGGTTAATAGGACCTGAGCCAGTTCCCCCTTCCGATGCACTGTATTCTACCCTTGTGGACTCCAAATTCCATACAGATGTCTCTCGGAAACGATTCGTTAGATGCAAGTAAATTATTCGTAATCAATTTGAGTTACATTTATTGAAAGACGTATTCATGATCATTTGAACTTCACAAAGGGAAACTTGACAACTTTGACTTTTTTAGATATAATTTCAGACCATTTTACGCTCGTGATCTCGCGTAAACAACGATTAAATCAAATCTGGAGTAGATGGCTGATAGAAGTGGTAACCTCGACTTTATAGAAGGGAATAGAGTACTTCGGGTCTCCAAGTCACCTCTTAAAATTTTTCGTCCATTTTGAAGAAACGTGGCTGGAAATATCATTCGAATTTTCTTTCGTAGGCATCTGTCACCTAATAACAGAAATAGCGTTACAAAAATGTTGCAAAGTTTGAACTAGGAAGACTTGGGAGAAAGACGACGAGCTGCTCGACTAAGTGGTATGTTCCGAGCTGTCAGCGGAGAGATGGCGTGGACATTAGTAGACGAATAAGTTTGAGTGGCGTCTTTAAAAGTAGGAAAGATCACAATATGGAGATAAAGTTGGAATTCAAGAGGACAAATTGGGGCAAATATTTATTTAGAGGAAGGGGAGTTAGGGATTGGAATAAGTTACCAAGGGAGATGTTCAATAAATTTCCAATTTCTTTGAAATCATTTAAGAAAAGGCTAGGAAAACAACAGATAAGGAATCTGTCACCTGGGCGACTGCCCTAAATGTAGATCAGTATTGATTGATATCAACTCCAGGATCTTGTAGATCGTAGTCAACATCAAACAAAGCAATTGTCGTTGCCTCGCGATTAATCTGCAAAGCGGATACGCCACACGAGAATATTCCAGAGAGCCTACTGCATACAGCATGTAACGTCTGAAGTACTCCCTTGTAAACAGTTGGGTAATTTTGTTAATAGTTAACTTCCTATCACTGAAATATCGATCATAATCTGAATCTCAAGATAATGGTTGCGCTCGTATTGAACAGGTTATGGGAGATGCGTGTGAAGGAACACGGAAGGGGGCCGGAATGCGGAAGTGCGTGTTGAGTGCATGCATAGGGGGTGGAGTGTGTAACGGGACAATGTTTGTACCCTTGCAGCTTCACAATGGAGCTGGTAACGGGTTAAGCTCCTTTATCTCCGCATCCTCCAACCACAGCCTGCTCCACAAACTGAGTTTCTTTGAGCAGCAAAAACTTCTCTAAACTTATTTATGCGTGAGGTCCGTAGGAAGCCTCGGTTTCTTTTTAAAAATAAATGCAGGTGAGTTAATGTTAAGCCTCTGGAGAAGAAACTGGTCTCCTTCAGTGACGTGGACAAATGAGAACTTAATTAGGGATAACATTTCCACCCACACACGCACGCAGAGAGAAAGAGAGAATGAGTTGGGAAGCGTGAGCAAGATATTAGGCCTAGTTGTTGGTTGAACTAATGATTACATGAAATGGAATGGAAATTGGACAGAGCAGGTAAAAGCAGGATAACACAACGAAAAATCGCGTGTGGAAAAGTGCAAGGACTTTAAACGGCAAAAACTGTTGCTTTAACACTACGAGAAAGTTTTGCTAAGTGTTTTGTATGAAATGACGTTTTATGTGCAGCAGAAACGTGGCCTTTGAGAAAGAAAGAAATACCAGGTAAGTTTTCAAATATTGCGAAGGATGGAGAAAATAAAATTGACAGAGAGAGCAAAGAATAAAGAAGTTTTCAAGAGAATTAGCAGAGGAAGGGGCATTTTGAAGGCAATAAGGAAAAGAAAATTCAAATGGGTAGCATTTATACTGAGGGGAGAAAACCAAACCAATCCCCATGGCACAACAGCCCCGAAAGACCATGGCCTATCAAGCGACCGCTACTCAGCCCGAAGGCCTGCAGATTACGAGGTGTCATGTGAGCAGCACGACGAATCGTCTCGGCCGTTATTCTTGGTTTTCTAGACCGGGGCCGTTATCTCGCCGTCAGATAGCTCCTTAATTTTAATCACGTAGGCTGAGCGGACCTCGAACCAGACCTCAGATCCTGATATGGAATCGAACCCGGGGCCTCCGGGTAAGAGGCAGGCAAGCTACCCCTAGAACATGGGGCCAGCATATTGAGGGATGAATCTGTACAGAAAACGATTATGTAAGGGAAGATAACTGAAAAGAGGGGGTAGAGGACGAAGAATTGGAATGATAACCGACTTAAAGAGCGTCCGGGCGTATGTTCAGTTAAAAGAAGACGCTCAAGATAGCAGTACCGAGCTCGATAGCTGCAGTCGCTCAAGTGCGGCCAGTATCCAGTAATCGGGAGATAGTGGGTTCGAGCCCCACTGTCGCCAGCCCTGAAGATGGTTTTACGTGGTTTCCCATTTTCACACCAGGCAAATGCTGGGCCTGTACATTAATTAAGGCCACGGCAGCTTCCTTCCACTTCCTAGGCCTTTCCTATCCCATCGTCGCCATAAGACATATCTGTGTCGGTGCGACGTAAAGCAAATAGCAAAAAAAAAAAAAAAGAAGAAAAAAAAGAAAGAAGTGCTTTAAGGGTACAGTTCCGTTGATACCTTTATAAGGACAGATACAGAGATGATGTCGCCCATGCGGCATATTCCCTGTCAGTTGTTTACGTACCATTTTGTTAAATGTTTTCAAAGAACTTGGAAATTTATCGAATATTCCCTCGATAAAGTGTTCGGCCCGATGACCTTTGATGTTAGGCCCCTTAAAACAACAAGCAACAAGATAAAGTGTTATAATCCGTTATTCCCCGTTCTATACATGAATATAGCCAAAGTTTGTCCTCTTGAATTCCAAATTTATCTTCATATTATGATTTTTACTCTTAAAACTCCACCCCAAGCTTATTCGTTTACGTGCCAGTCCTACGTGCCTGCTTCGGTATTTCCTGGAAGAAACTAGTGAGTCAGCTGGGAGCTCCAGTGACAGCCTCCCTCTATTGTTATCTTTGTCAGGTTTCCCCGTGCACCTTTTCGAAGACGAAACGAGAATGTTCCGCCTCTAGCCGTGCCCCGAAGATTCTAGTACCACATCATCAGGCATCGTGTTGGAGTATATTTCGAGTACTGAGTGGATTACAGTATGTGTACTGCCAGTGTATGGAACAGCTGGTGTGAGTAGAATGGCAGCAGAGTTAATGGTCATTGTTATAAGGAGTATTGTAGTGCTCGTTAGCGCTGTTGAGTTGTTTAACTGTCGGTGTTAAGTAGTTCACTGTGTGGAACAGTCACGTTGTCTGTGAGTTAACTGTCTTGACTGTGTGAGTTTCCGGACTCATCGCGAGTCGACTCGAGCAACAGTCATCGTAAGTCGTGTGTTCGAACCTGTCTGCGTGCCATTACTGTGTGAAGCGACTGAACGTGCGGAGCCAAGTAAATGCGAGGCCTGTCAATCAGGATTATCGCCATCTCAGGTAATACCAGCGAGCCGGACTACCTACTGTAAGGAGGACAGAGACTTTGTAAATAGACAGCAATTAGTGGAGTGTTGTCATTGATGGGTCTGTAAATCAACTAATTGAGTCATCTTGAATTAAATTAGATCGGTAAACCAAACAGTGTTTCATTTGTAACAATACTTATTGTATGACTTTTAGTGCCAGGAGTGTCCGAGGACATGTTCGGCTGGCCTGGTGCTGGTCTTTCTACTTGACGCCCATGTGTGACCTGCGCGTCTGGATGTGGGATGATGATGATAATAATGGAGGGAGAGGGTGAAAACCGGTGTCGGTATATAGCCTACTCCTGTCGAATAACGCCAAGGGTTCTGCGCAAAACTTTACGTCTCCATCCGACGGACGAACCACCATCAACCCTCTCCATATCAGCACTGTGGAGAGGTTTGGAATTGAATCCTGGCTTTTGGCACGCAATCTAGTGATTATACATTGTGTACCACCACCTCTCCTGCCCTACCTTCCTTCTGATGGTGAATTGTTTTTCGATAAACGACACTCGAACCGGCTAGAATAGCGCCACCCTGTGCACGTAGAGAAGTAGCTTCCAACAGGGAGAGACTTAAAGTACCGGGCGAGTTGGCCGTGCGGTTAGGAGCGCGCAGCTGTGAGCTCGCATCCGGGAGAAAGAGGGTTCGAACCCCACCGTCGGCAGGCCTGAAGATGGTTTTCCGTGGTTTCCCATTTTCACACCAGCCAAATGCTGGGGGGCTGTACCTTAATTAAGGCCACAGCCGCTTCCGTCCCATTCCTAGGCCTTTCCTGTCCCATCGTCGCCATAAGGCCTATCTGTGTCGGTGCGACGTAAAACAAATAGAAAAACAACAAAAAAAACAAAGAGAGACTTAAAGTGGAATAGAGCAGCGTCCACTCGCTGTATGGACATAGTCCTCCTCAGCAACGGCTGAGATCCCGGAAGAGCTTCCTGAGGACTTCTGAGGTGCTTACTGTCTCACCAAAGAAGGCAAGGCTGGAGCTGCGGTAGAAGAGGACCCCTCACCTTCGTGGGGGGTTGGCAGTTGCTGAGCAGTTACCACCTGTACACAATGAAAGCTGGCTGGTGTGGAAGTCTCTAAACAGGGAAGATCCAGGATAACTTGAAGGAATGGGGGTTCAGCACAAGCGATACAAGATGTGAATGTGGACAAGAACAAACCACGAGCCACATGCTTCAGTGCCCTCTGTGCCCAACATCTTGTACAGAGGATGATCTCCTACAAGCCACTCCGAGTGCATTGGACATTGCGAAGTACTGGGCACGTGTAATATGATTTCACATGTTATGTTTTGTGAACTTCAGACTGACTTGTACATGAATTTTGAAAATGTATGTTTTGGACTCGAGTATTATAATATAATAACCACGCTGTCAGACCATTAGTCTATATAATTAATGCCGTAATCATCATGGCCACGACGCGGGCTGTGTGGAGCTACCCATTCAATAAATATAACCACATGCATTTAAAACTCAGTATGAAGGTAATAAATATTGTATTTTGTCATTTGAACAAACCCAATTAAAAGTTTAACACGAATTATTTCAACATGACTTTCATTTAACTGTTTAGTGTAACAGTCAGTAAAAAAATAACACCATTCAATTAAATTTATGAACTGTCATCATTTGAAAAAAATGAAACAAAAGCAAATTTCCATATACACGACAATACCTCATAAAAATTGAATTACCGAGCATGTGGCAGGGCGGTTTCAGTCACGTAACTATTAGTTTGCATTCCGGTGGGCTCGAACCCCATTGTCAGCATTCCTGAAAAGGGTTTTCCGTGGTTTCTCATATTCACACCAGGCAAATGGTGGGGTTGTACCCTAAACAAGACCAAGGTCGGCTTCTTCTCACTCCTAGTCCTTTCCTATCCCATCGTCGCTATAAGACTTATCTGTGTCGGTGCAACGTAAAGAAAATTGTAAAATAAAAATAAACTGAGTGAGTTGTTAGCTGTAATCGACTAACCACATATTGAAGTTATTGAAGTTATCGCCTGGGCGTGGTAACTGCTATCAGTGTCACTTCTCTTTTGGAGATAGTGGCACCTCCTTGAAAAGATCATGGTCTCTCATCAACAGAAGTCACTTTGTGTGATATAATTCGCACGAGCCGGGAGTTTTTTTCACCGTGCAGATATACTGTATTTTTGGGCAAAATTCGGCAAGACTAATCTTTCTTTCTTTCTTAATCCGTTTACCCTCCAGGCTGACGTATTTGAGCACCTTCAAATTCCATCGGACTGAGCCAGGATTGAACCTGCCAAGTTGGGGTTTGAATGCCAGCTCCTAAACCGTCTGAGCCACTCAGCCTGACTACGTGACAATTCTCGATTGTAAGTTCATACTGCACCCGTCCACCTCCCGAGTCCCAGACTAGCATTTATCTCAGGGGTGTCGGTTCATTATTTAAGTCATCAAATATAAATATAGCGGCATAAATGAACACGGGAATGAACGGAGCAATTAAAAATTAAAAATGGGGAAGGCTCGATTGTAAACTTGAATTTAAGGACTCCATGATAGGACTAGGAAGTGACTGTTAACTTTAAAAAGGGCATCATCTAACTACAATAAAAAGATTATGAGAATGGTTTCCTTTGAAATAATTTGCCAGAAGGAGCAGTTTATTACGCCATCCGACGTACGAAACTTTGATACATTTGGCAACGATATTTAAATTCCCACACATGTTACATAAATAAATCACTTGCTATACCGCAAGTGGTATCAATATGTTGATGGGTTGCTTCTGAAAGAAATTACAATTGGAGTATAACTTATGGGTCGATTCCATTTGAATCGAACCGTTGTTCAAGGATATAGCTTCCTTCTATCGGGAGCCCGAGCATAACCCATGTTACGGTCGGCTTCCCGATTTAACTAAGATGATGTACTCCGGCTATATACATTTTTCCGAGACCGGTACTCGGACTGGGTAATGTTTCTCGTGAAATGCGAAAACTGGATTCCACGGACAGTTCCTATCTTACGATATCCAGCTGATGCCATACCACTGAATCAGCATTTATATTTTATTTACATGTGATTTGAAATGTTACAAAGTAGCCTCAGCAGACTACTGCCACAGATGAGATAACGAGAAGCGGTTGGGAAATACCGTGGCAATGGCCCCCCACGCATCGCGTGCGAAGTAAACAAACACGCCAAGTATTACTGTAACATCGTCCCATGCGGAAACCGTACAATAACGAGGTACCAAATGACTCTAATATTATCATTCTTATTATTCAACATACGAATAGAGGGATGTTGTCACCAAATAATTAACTCCACCGTCGTCACAACATTCATGAAATTATCATCCTTGAAATTATTATTATTATTATTATTATTATTATTATTATTATTATTATTATTATTATTATTATTATTATTATTATTATTATTATTATTATCAACGGTTCCTGGCACTGTCACGTTGGATTAATATCGTCATTATTATGCGGGATGCAAACACAAATCGTTATTACAGTTATTATTATTCTTATTTCCCTCTCGTGGTTATTATTATTATTAATGAATAGGTGACTCAAGATATTATTATTATTATTATTCACGTCACTTGAAGGTTATTATTATTAATGGACCGGTCACTTCCGCCAAAATATATACAGATATCGGTCGCAATTACAAATATTTCACTGATCAACCAACGACATCATTACTGTTACTATTATGACAATTATTATTAATCTGACCGCGATGATTTAACATCGTCCTTACATTATTATTATTATTATCGGTTGCATATTATCATTTAGATTCCCGTTTAACATCTTTATCAACGCTCATTTAATTAAGGCGGTCCAATCCTTTATCTGCAATATTTATTATTATTATTACTACGACATCATGATTGTCATCGCTCGTCATTACAATGAATACAATGTACGACCATTTATGTGGAATCTGAACTCTCATTATCCTTAGATCCGTTGTATCTCAACGAATAGCTGTGCAGTCTATTTATTTCGTACATGCTGTCACGGGTTCGAATGCTACCCGCTGCGTAACTCAGTATTTCTCTGTGACACTGCCCGTACGTTTTACACTCATATCAATATCCTAAGTGTCTCTCGTACGGAATTTATTTTCCTTCCTATCTCAATATTCCTTTATTCGTTTATTTCTCACAGAATTATCAACTGACTTATTTATTCATTTCTGACATCGTACGACCTTTTATTATCTGACTGCAGATTATCTCACATTTTCTATCTCATTTTGATCTACGCCTTAGTTCATTCTCCACAAATAATCGTAACATCTTGAAATTATATTTACCAAATTTTGACAATCATGGTTTCGTAATATTAGTCCTACGTGTTCCGGCTAATGAATCGCAACTTTAAGACACGACATTTATACGTAAAAAAATATTGGACCGTAATTTAAACCACACGTTCATAACATGTACGGATTATTAGCACCGATCTACATTTCAATATTATTAATTGATCAAATTAAATTACCACGCACTTTAATTCCGAATTAAAAACGACATCCCGTCATTAAATGATTCCTGACAAACTCAACACCTGATCACTTAAATTTATTATTACGCATGGCTCACTAAAAATTTCCAATATCTCATGAATTAATATTATATCCAAATTATATTTAAAAAAATATCTTCTTCAAAAAAAAGTAGTTATATTATTTATTTATTATTATTATTAATAAAAAAAATAATTTCGTCTGTTACACGGTAGTTCACTCTTAATATGTTTAACGCATAACCCCTTTTACAAATTCGATTTATTCTGGCACTAAACACTCCAGATATGATTTACTTTGAATATTATATTAATCGCATCTCACAAATTTAACAACCTCACTTTGAAAATATGACCATATTAATTACAACAAAACACAACTGGTATGGCGAAGCTGGATTTTCCTTCCATGTCATTACATAGCTCGTTAAAATGACAAAACAGAAAACACATATCAGGTCTTATTTAACTATCATAACCAAAATCAAATGTAAAGAAACTTATTGACTACAAAGAAATATGAATGCATGCATGACTTAACGTAGTACACTATATATACAAATTTACATCTCCAACAAACTGAATACATAAAAGACCCGATTATTTACATTATTATGATTTACTACTGTCCGTGCTACAAATTTAGGATGGGGTCGTTAAGCGACTCATCTTGTTACAGAAAGTAACCAAGTATAATCAAATTATTCCCATTTTTCCCATCACGATAACATTTCCCAAATATTATTTACAGTTTAGTACTCATCTTAGTTATCGGTATTCCATTACAGCTTTGCAGATGAGAGGCTCCATCCGGCCCCTCTCTGCGTTTTACTCCTCCATTCTTGATGGCGTAGTTCCACAAAGGATTTCCTGGCACATTACCATTTTACACTCGTATCTTAATTTCCACAAACCTTCACCATTTACAACGTTAACACTGAATACTTTAACTTTTATACAACAAATTACTATCCTAGACCCAAGAATTTAATATTTACACTATTTAATCTTCGTCCAACTACCGCACAATGGACCTGGACACGTACGACGAGGTGTCAACTTTTACGCCCGTCGCGATACGCTTGTTTCGTACGGCACTCTTGACATGTTCATGACATCGGTTCGATATAGCAAAGTACAGGCTACTACTTCCTTAAAGTACTGTTCGTCACACAGTCTATTATGTACGTACTGATTTGATATAATTTATACTACTCCCTTGCAGTGCAATTACTTTACATCACTGATATTCATAAATGACAAACACTGTCCTACGTTAACTATTTCTAGTTCATTTTGCTTGAGCGCGATCACATTTTACAAACACTGGCGGATGCTCGCGCCATTAAATGACTGTACATCCGTAGAATTCTAAGTTATCGGCGACCAACAGTTCAGCTCCCGATATTCAATTCAAGTGTACCGCGACCGTCAATTCAGCTCCCGAGATTCACTTCAAGTGTGCTGGCGAGGATCCCTTGCCCCGTATATATGGATGAAGCCTTTTTCCCGCGGATTCGTTGACGTCATACCCCTGAGGGAGGGGGTGGATTTTTAATATCGGTACTTGCACTCCGAATTGGAAGTTAAAATTTACATCAAATCAATCCACTCCGCTAGCATATCTGCTGGATTAAATATGAACTCCTGGTGATCACAGATTTAGGAGATACGGGTGGATTCAGCTCCTCACATTTCGCGCCTTCGTAAGCGTCCCTTACAACGTGGTCTTCTTTCAGCCAATGAGATTCAAGCTGTCTGGTTTCCAAGAAATCCAGCCTTAAATTTATTTAATTTGCCAATAATTATTGATTATTTTTCCATGCGTGACATCTAATAAATTCATTACATCCATCCGTGTACTCACAATAATTTATTACTGAATACTTTTGTAGTTACGAAAATATCTCATCCATCATTTCTTAAGATGGTATCCCTGTGCCTTCCATTAAATTTTTTACGATTGGCCGCCAAGCGGTCACGTGATTTAACTCTCCACCTGCTCGAACTTAGGCCAGCGAACGTACACGCAGCCGCTGTAATTTTCCACGAGCTCCCGGAATTTCCGTCTTGCCAAAAATATCCCAAGGTATTACTCATGTGGTGAGTTTCCTTTGTATGACTCTCCCCCTTCCTCTTTCTGACCAAGACTTATTTGTGGACTCTGTATTTCCTTGTTCGCCAACTAATGAGATTCCCTGCTGTGAAGTAGCTAAAAGTTGTCGTGTTGAGCTAATCCGTCAGGCTCCAGTCTGTCGTCCTTCCTTCGCTCCGATTTCGACATTACATAAACGAAATATTTTCAACTACACTCCTGTATTCCAATAAATGTACCATATATTATATTATCAATCAAATCATGACTGACTATGGGCCTAAGTCACTCGGGTTCATCACCATTTGAACAAAAACATTGACCTCTTCTTCGTTTGTGGGTTGACACTAGATTGTTTTCTACAGGGCAAGTCTCTTCTCTTTTCACCAAGCTCGATAGCTGCAGTCGCTTAAGTGCGGCCAGTATCCAGTATTCGAGAAATAGTAGGTTCAAACCACACTGTCGGCAGCCCTGAAAATGGTTTACCGTGGTTTTCCATTTTCACACCAGGCAAATGCTGGGGCTGTACCTTAATTAAGGCCACGACCGCTTCCTTCCCACTCCTAGCACTTTCCTGTCCCGTCGTCGCCATAAGACCTATCTGTGTCGGTGCGACGTAAAGCAACTAGCAAAAAAAAAAAAAAGTATCTTCTCTATGGTATAATGTAAGGCGGTGATAAGGAAGATAAGAAAGCCGAGAAGTATGTTCCAATTTACTGTCGCATTTGCACTACAACTGTTCGTTGCTAAGACGGCAAGTGACCAGAGGACACTAGAGCAACTGACAATCCTTGATAGCCCTCATGAAAATGAAAACCTACAACCTGTTTTCCAGTCATTGACGGGTCAGAAATGTAATGAATGAATCATATAGGCTATAGGCTATTAGGACGGTGGGGTCGCCACTCCCAAAGTGATTTCTTAATGACTAATAGATGCTGTGGAATGAGAATGGAGAGTGTTGTTGGAATGAAGGATGATATGGGAAACTGGAGTACCCCGAGACAAACCTGTCCCGCCTCCATTTTGTCCAGCGCGAATCTCACAGGGAGTGACCGGGATTTGAACCATGGTATCCAGCGGTGAGAGGCCGACGCGCTGCCGTCTGAGCCACGCAGGCTCCTGATAGCCCTTATAATATATGCAATTTAAGCGCAAGTATGAATAGTGGGCTCGTGCGAAACCTCTTCGCAATGGAATCTGAGCCGGCCGGTAAGCAAGATCGAGCTGTGTGGTGATACCGTAGCTTCCGCGGTAATCAAATTTGATAGCAAGGTAAGTAGACCTGTTTCGCTTGCAAGACAAAACGTAACACGGTACGCGTTCTCCTTTAAGTTTATAAATTGTAATTAACAAATAGTAGTAGTTGATTCCTCTCTAAAGAACCAGAGAAACAAGGAAATGCCATTTGGTCCTTGTTTCAATGACGGTGAAATCCTGACATTCACCTCCCCGCGGTAGAGAGGGGGCAACGACTGCATATAAAAATATTATTTTATATGCAGGCGGCTAACGAATGAAGGGATCGATTATCTCCCGGTATAAGGAGATCCCCTATACCAAGTGCCAACAGTCTCTTTGAGAGTGGATGAGCAGGTATGGGTAAGGGCACTCTATTGTCCTGGGGACAAGAAATTGTTCCCAAAGGCGGAGGAACCTGTTTGGTCAACGACATTAGGATGCAGAAGGCAACTGGAAACCACTGCATTAAAGATCCTGAGAAATATTTCAATAAATCCACATGGCATGGCTGCAACGTCAAGATCGGAGCTGGCCGTGTGGATCGTCTACTCCGTTTGGAGACGACGGCTTACGAAGAAGAAGAAGAAGTAGTTGATTGCAACGTACTCCTTCGCTTTCTACCCTCCTTATCATCCCTCCAGTCACCTCGTCTGTTTATTTCTTGCTGTCTTTCTTTCTTAATCCGTTTATTCTCCAGGATTGGTTTTTCCTTCAGACTCGCCGAGAGATCCCATCTCTACCACCTCAAGGGCAGTGTCCTGGAGCGTGAGACGTTAGGTTGTGGGGACACAACTGGGGAGGAAGATCAATACGTCGCCCAATGCTGAACTGGGTCCTTGTTGGGGGATGCGAAGATTGGAACGGATAGACAAGGAAGAGGGAAGGAAGTGGCCGTGGCCGTAAGTTAGGAGAAATGGAAAACTACGGAAAAACACTTCGAGCATGGCGGAGGAGGGAATCGAAACCCCCTGTACTCAGTTGACCTTCCGAGGCTGAGTGGACCCCGTCCCAGCTCTCGTACCACTTTTCAAATTTCGTGGCAGAGCCGGGAATCGAATTCCCGCCTACGGGGGTGGCAGCTAATCTCACTAATCACTACACCACAGAGGTGGATTTGTTTATTTATACAGTATAATTGAATCCGTACAGAATTTATATATTGGGATTCCCTTGTTATCAGTTCCGAACCAGAATCAGAGTCTGAATTAGTCCAACCACAACGTGGTTCCTCTTGCACTGAAATGAAGGCCCGATAAGCGGAGGGTAGAATGACTGTATAAAAGTGTTTAGTGCTTAATGTTGAGGCCACCGTCCATTATTCGTCATAACATCATGATATGCAGCACATTAAACGGGTATGACATAGTGGATCATTGGAGAGACGCGCCAAAAGTCAACGTGTTCCGCGCAGTGAGCAGGCTAAACGTGAACTATCCCCTTTTTCTTACGGAGTCTACCGTCAACACCACCCCTCTCTGGACATGATCACAGAATAACTAAGGTTTCAGCTGGAAAATGTTCTTCTGAACGTGATCCTTCAACAAGTTTGTGCTACTTCACATTTTTATCAGACATTTTCTTATACCACCCAATTAATAAGGATGACGATTTGCCAACGATGCTTGGGCCTCCACAAACACCAGACTTTACATCGTTCGATTTCTTTTTTATGGAGATATTTCAAGTACATTAGGTACCTAAGGCCCCATTGACATACCTACTGAACGACCTGATACAATGCATCTTTGCTACGGGGAATTGATATCTGGGGATAGCCCGTGCTGGGAAAATTCTGGGATGAACTGGAAACACTTGCCGTGTAAGGAACTACGCTCACATCAGTTCATTTCAGTCTGTCTAAAACACAGAAATCTCTTCTGCCTTTTCACACTGCGGTGCTAAGAACAATGTACTTTTGTATATGTAGCCTGTCTTTCATAGCTCTACCAAATTATATATTTGACTGAAAGTGAGAAAAAGCTAGCTCTGTTGTACTTCCTGGTTGAATCACCTGTCAGATTTTCTCAGGTTCCTAGGGATCTCTGCCAATGTTTTAACTTATAGGTTGAGAAAGCAAACAAGAACAACAATTGCAAGTACTTCAGTAAGAAAAAGAGAACAATACCGGAGGCGTGAGAGAGAAGGTGACAGAAAAGCCTTCGCACGAAGTACGTACAGTGATGAGGAACAAGCTGTGATGCACGAGCAATTTCTGAACCTCTGACCTTAATAGTGTCGAGGGCTAAGTGGGGGAGGTGATAGGTCGTAAGACGTCCTTGAGAGGAGGCAGCGCGTGATTCTATTGCCTCATCTGTGTAAGTACCGTATTGTGAACGAGTTACTTTAAGCATTACGTAAGAAGCAGACTTTATTGTGATGCTACTAGTTACTGCAAAGTATATCTGTTCACGACATTCCGCTTTAATCATTCTGCAACTCGCCCACGAAGATTGTAGGTGTCGCTATAGAAATTTATGTATGTTGGGTATTCAGCCCGAAGGCTGGTTTGATCCTCTACAGCTCCGCCAACAGCTGTCATAAATAGCCTAGGCGTCACTGAAGAGGCGTACTAGGGAAATGAGGAGTGAGGTAGTTTCCCGTTGTTTTCCTCATCGAGCCAGCCGTTGCTATTACATATCAGTCTGCCAAGCCCACTGAAATGCATGCACCAACCGACCCTATGAGCGACATTTTCACACCATTCATAACAGGGACTGGCTGCATAAGGAATGGTATTATTAGCATCACTCATACCTCAGTCACTTTCATATTGTCAAAGCCAAGGATGAGACTGGGACAGGTCAATGAAAATAACAAATTTGATATAGCCCATACCAGAAGACATAGTGCACTGTAAACACTACATCCTGCCAGCAAAGGCATGCTATAGAAACAGCATCGCGATTACTTTTCCGCTTCATTCCTTGACGACTGAAAATTTGAGTCCCTCATTAGGTCGCGTATCTCTGGTCCATTAAATACATCAGCTTTAATTTTTGATACTTTCTGAAAATTTCACTCTAAACAAAAGAACAACATATTTTCTGAACACTATCTATTTACTGCGCTGGGTATATGACACATTAAATGGATATACAATGAAGGCTTACACCTACCAGTTCCCCCCTATGTGGAGTAGTGGTTAGTGTTATTAACTGCCACCCCCGGAGGCCTGGGTTCGATTCCCGGCTCTACCACGAAATTTGAAAAGTAGTACGAAGGCTGGAATGAAGTCCACTCAGCCTCGGGAGGTCAACTGAATAGAGGGGGTTCGTTTGCCACCTCAGCCAAATTCGAAGTCGTTTTCAGTGGTTTCCCACTTCTTCTCCAGGGAAATGCCGGGATGGTACCTAAGTTAAGGCCACGGCCGCTTCTTTCCCTCTTCCTTGTCTATCCCTTCGAGTCTTCCCATCCCCCCTCCCCCGCAAGGCCCCTGTTCAGCATAGCACGTGGGGTCGCCTGGGCGAGGTACTGGTCATCCTCCACAGTTGTATCCCCGACCCAGAGTCTGAAGCTCAAGGACACTGCCCTTGAGGCGGTAGAGGCGGGATCCCTCACTGAGTCGAGGGAAAAACCGACCCTGGAGGGTAAACCGATAAATCATAAGAGGAAGAAGAAGAAGCCAAAGTTGAAAGTACACCCTACAAGAAATCAGAATTCATACTCTAATGAGTGGAGTTGACCAGAGGGCATACGGCGTATACCCCCATATATCCTCGACTACAGCTCAGTTTGTTAGCATAGTGTAGGTTCCTCTTTATAACATGGGACGAACGTCTAGTGTGCCTGGATGTACATCCAATTACCGTTTGAATAAGGAAGTGGCTATCTCAATATTTGCGTTTCCTAGCGATAAGGAGAAGCGAGATAAATAGATTCATGTTCTACACCGTGCTAATATTGAGCCCAGTAACTATGTCTGTGTCTGTATTGGAGATTTTCCTGAAAATCATATCATTCGGGTCCCGGGTGCTGCTAACACGGGAGAGTACTTCAGACTTTCAAATTAGGGACATCCCGTATATTACGGGACACCTGGCAACCCTTGACTCACTCAGCCCGGCATTTTAATAGTTCCACCCAGCTATTGCTCCCCACTTTTTCAAAGAAACACTAGAACTCAGGGAGTTATTGCTTGTCGCTACGGCGTGTTTGTTTGTTTGTTTGTTTGTTTGTTTGTTTGTTTGTGTGTTTGTCCACAATTTGCTTTACGTTGCACGGATGGAGGTAGGTCTTATGGCGACGATGATGTAAGAAAGGGTTAGGGGTTGGAGGGAAGTGGCATTGAGGTATAGCCCCATGATTTGCCTGGTGTGAAAATGGGAAACCGCGGAAATATATCTAACACTGTCGTCAGGGCTGCTGACCAGGTGGGGGGGGGGGGAGTTCGAACCAACTATCTCCCGAATGCAAGCTCACAGCTGCTCGACTCTCATCGCACGGTGTTACGGCGTTTACCGTCCGAATATCGAATTAATACAACTGTTGCACCAAGCAATTCACCCCTCCACTGTCATGAGGAAGATGGTGATAGTGGTGATTATTGTTTTAAGAGGAATCACAACTGGGCAATCATCTTCTATTAATACTCTTCGGAGGGAAAAATGGAAGGGATCCGACACGTCGAAAAATGAAGGTTTTGGCCAAAGGAAGATAAGGGCCACGAAGGGCGTGCAAATAAAACACTCTGTGGGCCTCTAATGCTTCAATAACCTCGGGGTCGGAAAAAACAAGAGTTGACCAAGAGAGGTCGGATAGGGAAAATTAAGGAGGGGAGCCTGGCGCAAGTAAGTGAAAGCTATGCTAGAGTCAGCTAGAGGACCCATGGTTGCCAACCCACATTCCCGAATTCGGCCCCTGTCCACATTTCAATTGCTTGTTGCGACAGGCAGGGGATATCATGTGTGTATTCCACCGCCCCCACCAACACGGGAGTTGTAAGTGACGGTAGTAATTTGTATTCTTATAATTGGCTTTGGCTTAATTATATCTATATAGAACAGATTACACCTCGAATGTTGGCCCAGGTCCATCCCGGGTGAGATATGTATTATTTCTCCTCTTGTAGACTAGACCAAGTTTGTTACATTCATCTTCACTCTGACAGTATGAAGGTGGGTGATGTATGAGCGATGCTAGGAATGCAACCAGTCCCTATCATGAATGTTGTGAAGTTGTCACTCCGAGGGTTGGATGGCATACGCATTTCAAAGGGCTTGACAGACTGATATGTACTATCACTAACTGAAACTTTCATGATGGGCTTCACAGTATCGAAAACAAATTAAAAGTTCGTAAATATCTAGTCTGCATTATACATTCCACATTTCTGTAGTAATGAATACCCGGTCTCTCAAGTGAGAGTCACCAGGTGCCTTTTCTCTAGTGTTTTGGAAGATACAGGGACGTTGTTCTTTCTATGACGGTGATTGTCACTCGCCCGGTCACCAGCGCTGCGAACTCGTCTCCCGCCAAGTACTGTACTTTGCGCTGGGTGTTGTCGAATTGGTCCGACGGTTATAGGCATTTTAAGATTAACCAATTATTGGGATCGAACTGGTCCCACGGTTAGCATAGGGGCTGGGGTTGAACTGGTCCGACGCTAAAATATCAAAACTCAGGATCGAAAAAGCTTTATCATCCGCTCATATATTGTACAAACTGTCCCAATAAAATGACACAAGACAATATAGTAAATATATGTAACGGCCTTTCGGCCTCGTCAAATAACGTATTAATGTATGGCCTTTAAGTTATGTTGGGTTGTGTTGGGTTAGGTTAGCCACTTTTGACCCGATTGTGTCTTGTTACCTATTTAATATTTAATTCCTTCACAAACGACTAACTTCAAGGCCCTTTCAATTAACATGGAAAACATTGTGCACATGTACTAGTACCACACTACACTGCACTGCACTGAGACTGTCTGATAATATTGACACTGAGTGTAGTGAATTGAGGTAGGCTAGTTGTTGAGGTAGGGAGTTAGGTTAGTAACCCATTCGAGAATTCCTTGTTCTATCTGCCAACTACCCATAGGACCATTTCAATCGCGACCTTTCGCTATGGAAGAAAAATATATGTGGAATGTTTTAACCGTCGGACCAGTTCGGTACTACCCTTTGCGGTAATGAGCTTCTCGGTGCCACGAGTTCCCCTCCTTTGCCGACTGCTGAGAGCTTTATCAGTGTTTACGTGTTTAGTGCTCAGTGTGTTGTTCCAATGTTTTTCATTACGTAAGCGTGTGCATTGTACGTAATATGTTCATAAAGTACAGGAGATCGTGTGCAAAAACGCCGGGCGGGCGCTGGCAAAGTGCTTGGTGGGAGGCAGGCTCGCAGCACAGGCAACCGGGCGAGTGACAATCCCCGTCATACGTAAAACAATGTCCCTGTTTTCTTGCTCCGTTTTCGAAATATGTAGGTAGAGTTAGACGAAACAAAAACTGCTCACCCTGTGCATCATGCGACATCCAGTGTCAACAAAAAAATACCTTTGAGGTTCTCACTGCAAATAAAATGTTACTTGAAGTGTAATGTTATGCACCCACTCGACAGAGCAGCCTCATATTAGGTTAACACGATATTACGTTCAGGGATATTTGTAGGTAGTGACAGCACAACTTCGTTACTGTCATACAGCAGCCTCACTCAGCTGTTACTGGAAATGCTACCTATTCCTCTTGTTATTTTGTCACCGTCAATAACTATCCATCCTTGAAGGGAATGTTGCAATAAACTCATTCTTCAGCTAGCCTGTTACCAAACGAACAACGATCTTTTTTTACAAAAATACTGACGAACATCGCTTCAGATGACTCCTCATTAATGAAGGTGAATACAGCCAAAGCACAGGAAAGCTAACGATTCGTAATGTTAGAGTTGCGAACAAAATGTTGCTTTTTGCAGAAAATTTAGGTTCATGGCCACATGGTGTATTTTATTTTTTGATAAGGCCAACCATTTAGCCGTTTAGTTGAGGTAGGGCAAAACTTGCTCAAATTTGACACATACCCCTGTAAAATTCCCCATAAGTTCGAAATGGTGGAAAATATCAAAATCAAAAGTATGTCTTGTGCTGACTCTGGATAATATAGAAGCAGTGTAAACAATTCAAGAATTAACAGTAACATGGTAATGTTATCCGCGTGTTTTGAATAGTGTTCTGGTGTTCTCATGTGCACACCTGCCTCTACTGTTTCCACTCATGTCTGCTAGATAAAAGTGTGCAGCAATTCTACAAAACTTATCCCTATCAAATTTCAGCTTAATCAGTCCAGGAATTTTCGAGCCTAACAATCTCATTTTTATTAATATTTTTAAAATTAATATTGTAGGTGTAAATTGCACTGTAAAACGTGGTATTCATTTTTGACTATCGAATTAGTACTTTTATTTGTTTATTCCGTATACCGTAGCCTCACCTGCAATGCTCAACAGGGGCCTTGCCACGTGGGGTGGGAAGATCGGAAGGGATAGACAAGGAAGAGGGAAGGAAGCGGCCGTGGCCTTAAGTTAGGTATTAATTAATGGCGTATGGCCTACGGAGAGGCCTGGTGCAGATCTTTTTCTAGTAGACGGCCTATTAGGCGACCTGCATGTCTGTGAAGATGAGGGCCTTACCTAGGATGATTTCTAATGTTGAATACGCCACACACACCCAGCCTCCGAGCCATTGGAATTAACCAATTAAGATTAAAATCCTCGACCCGACCGGGAATCGAACCCGGGACCCTCTGAACCGAAGGCCAGTACGCTGACCATTCAGCCAACTAGTCGGACTTAAGTTAGGTACCATCTCGGCATTCGCCTGGAGAAGAAGTGGCAAACCATGGAAAACCACTTCGAGGATGGCTGAGGTGGGAATCGGACCCCCTCTACTCAGTTAACTTCCCGAGGCTGAGTTTCCCTTTGGTTACTATTGCCACATTTCAAATTTCGTGGCAGAGCCGGGAATAGAACCCGGGCCTCCGGGGTGGCAGCTAATCACACTAACCACTACACCACAGCGGCAGAAAGGCCTATATATATATATATTATTCGTATTAAAACAATGCAATTGTATCGAGATGAAGTAAAAAAGGAATTCACAAGTGATAAAAATGAACCTTTTCTCCCGCATGTCATAAGTTACCATACTGTAAGTACAATGACGCTCCAATTAATGTGAGAGGTAGTAGAGGAGCTGCGAGAGTTCTAAGCCACCTCGTCAGCATTTTTCTGCTGAGTCAGCACCGTAGGTTATGACCCCTAGTAGTATACCTAGGCTGGTTCTGACCCCAAGTACATTGACCCCTAGTATAGTAGTATAGCTGAGCCGATTCGTGGATTTTGAATAAGAGCAAGCCTAACCTCACAGCCGCAGTCTTGGAGGGCCTAACCTCAGTTTTACGGCTAGATGCCCTTCCCGACGTGGAGTTTGCCTAAGAGAGTGAGCCTAACCTCACAGCCGTCATCTTGGAGGATTCTAACCTCAGTTTTACAGCCAGTTTCCCTTCTCGTTGTGGATTTTGCATGAAAGAGCGAGCCTAACCTCACAGCCACCATCTTCGAGGGGTCTAACCACAGTTTTACAGCCAGTTACCCTTCCCGATGTGGATTTTGCATAAGAGAGAGCAAGCCTAATATCACAGTCGCTATCTTGGAGGGGCCTAACCTCAGTTTTACGGCTAGATGCCCTTTACGACGCATCTTGAGTAGTAGACTGACCCTGGTTCCAGGAGTTAGTCTCATTGGAGCCTGTGTATAGCCGCCATATTGTGCAATTCACGTCGGGAAGGCCATCTGGCCGTAAAACTAGGGCCCCTGTGTAGTTAGGCTCCTCCATGTGGTTAGGTGTGCTCTCTTATGTGAATCCCTATTGCTCTACTACTTAGGATGTCGTCGCGAGAATCCCCATTGGCCTACTACTCATGATGGCGTCGGGAAGAGCATCTAGCCTTGAGATTGAGGTTAGGCCCCTCCAAAGTAGCGACGGTCCACTTCGGGAAGGACATCCGAGGGTAAAATTGAAGTTAGCCCCCTCCAAGATAGCGACTGTGCGGTTTGGCTTGCTCTCGTATGCAAAATCCACGTCGGGAAGGGTAACTGGCTGTAAAACTGAGGTTGGGCCCCTCCGAGATGGCGGCTGTGAGGTTAGGATCACTCTCTTATGCAAAATCCACGTCAGGAAGGGCAACTGGTCGTAAAACTGAGATTAGGCCCCTCCAAGATGGCGGCTGTGAGGTTAGGCTACCTCTCTTAGGCAAAATCCACGTAGGAATGGGCATCTAGCCGTAAAACTGAGGTTAGGCCCCTCCAAGTTTGCGGCTGTGAGGTTAGGCTTGCTCTCTTATACAAAATCCACGAATCGGCTTAGCCACACTAATATACTAGGGGTCAATAGCCTCGGGTCTGACTCCGCAGAAAAAATGCTGACGAGGTGGCTTAGAACTCTCACAGCTCCTCTACTAGAGGTCATAGAATTCACTCCATCCTGGCCAAGATGTTGAAAGATTCCGCCATAGTTGTCCATTACGAAGTTCACGGTATTTCTACCATCGACCAGCAGACTCCATCGCTTTCGATGAAAAACGAAAAGTGTGTATATAACCGAGTTAACCGTCAGATTCGAGACTGGTGCAACGCAGCCAGATGCCCACAAAGAGAAAATGAATGGGTTCAACCCGTGTTTCCTCTACTACATTAACAAATATCACCTGAGGAACCTTCAAGTCGTGGGACTTACTGGATGGTAGAAGTCAGAGGCACGATTAAGGCCTTCTTTGGGACTTCCACAGCAGATTCAGATTAGACATCATCCGTGGCGGTACCGCCTCAGAACTGAAGGGATCAGTCAGGACAATGAATCATCTTTACATTAATTCTCATGATATTGCGCCGCAAGACACAAATTTATTTCTAAGTATTTATATTTCACTTCTTTTTTCTTCTTCTTCTTCTTCTTCTTGATCTTTTTACCCTCCAGGGTCGATTTTCCCCCTCGGACTCAGCGAGGGATCCCACCTCTACCGCCTCATGAGTAGTGTCATGGAGCGTGGGACTTTTGGTCGAGGGTATAAAACTGGAGGGGAGGACCCGTAAATCGCCCAGGTGACCTCACCTCCTATGCTGACGCAGGGGCCTTGTGGGGGATGGGAAGATCGTAAGGGATAGACAAGGAAGAGCGAAGGAAGCGGCCGAGGGCATATTTAAGTTACCATACCGGCATTTTCCTGGAGGAGAAGTCGGGAAACCATGGAAAACCACTTCGGGGATGACTGAGGAAGGGAATCGAACCCCCTCTACTTATTTTGCCTCCCGAGGCTGAGTGTACCCCGTTCCGGTCCCCAAGCAATTTTTCAAATTACGTGGCAGAGGCGGGAATCGAACTCGAACCTCCGGGTGTGGCATCTAATCATACTAAACGCTATACCACAGAGGTAGACTTTACCTTGAATAAATGTGCTAAGAACATCTTTCGGTTAAATAAAAATCTTCGGAAGAACTTTGTAAGAGGGCCTACTGTGTTCTGCATGTATATTTTTCCCTTTTTCAATCAAAATGTTATGATACAACTAGCTGTAGTATCCGTCGTTGTCGGGACAATCATACAGCATGTGCAAAGTGATCTAACTCCCCAGAAACTTTCCGCCAATATTCAGGCAGCTGTTTTACTCGGGACGCGGCAGTCAGCCCAACTATCGGAGATGAGCGGCAGCAGAAGAGACGAAGCACATCACGACAATGGTCAATGTAATGTTACTGTTGATCACTTCTATGAGCTTTCGATATTGTAGATCTTCACATTTAGCTTTCTTCCGACACTGTGATATTAGAGCATCTAATGTAAAGGGAGTCCTTCCTTCGTTCATCACGCCCTCTTGTCCTGTTCTTCAAGCGATCGTTCTTTTACGATTTTTTCTCAAAATTTTAAAATCACATTTACGTTTTTCCTTATCGATACGGACCGACCAAGTGCCGACCCCACGGTGTAGGGGTAGCGTACCTGCCTCTTACGCGGAGATCCCGGGCTGATTCGAGGTCCACTCAGCCTACGTGATTACAGTTGAGGAGCTATCTGACCGTGAGATGGCGGCCGCGCTCTAAAAAGCCAAGAATAATGGCCGAGAGGATTCGTCGTGCTGACCACACGATACCTCATGATCTGCAGGTCTTCGGGCTGAGCAACTGTCGCTTTGTGGGCCAAGTCCCTTGGGACTGTTGCGCCATAGGGTTTGGTCTTTTGGTTTGTATACGGATCGATGACCACGCGGTTTTACACCTTAAGACAATTATGACAAAGACCATCGCCAGTTAACAAGATTAAACAATATTTTCATGTTAAAAATGCTTGGTTTTGATATGGACTAAGTAACAGAAGTCTAAATGCATTATTCTAGCATCATAGTCGGTACGGTAAAATTATAATAAAAGATATAAATGATCGGAAATTTAATTGTATATAGCTTTAGTTATGCAGTATTTATCGATAGGACTCTTAAAAATATAAATATTTGAAAATTACATTTTAGGCCTTCCCCTAAACTACCAATTCACTCAACGTGATTAAAATTTATTTATAGCCTAGAATGTAGTGGCTCATTCCCCGACTTCACATACCGACTTTCATTAAATTTTCTCAGGCCATTTTCTCGTGTTGTCCGTACATACTTAACATACAGACAGACAGACAGACAGACAGACAGACAGACAGACAGACAGACAGACAGACAGACAGACAGACAGACAGACAGACAGACAGACAGACAGACAGACAGACAGACAGACATGACGGAAGATTAAAAAGTGCATTTTCTCCTTGCTGTGGACACGACCGATAGAGAAATACCATTCTTTTTAAATTCTGAGCAATGTACAGACAAAACTCCTTTTAGAATTATATACAGTATAGTATATACATTCTCGTACTTATGGTAGGATATTGGGTTGTTTAGCTATTTTAACTTTTATCTGCAGGGAATCGGGAATAAAAATTGCCATCGGAAGGAATCCGTTTACAATGAATACCTATTCTTTCTTTCTTAATCTGTTTACCCTCCAGGGTTGGTTTTTCCCTCGGACTCAGCGAGAGATCCCACCTCTACCGCCTCAAGGGCAGTGTCCTGGAGAGTGAGACAATGGGTCAGGTGATACAACTGGGGAGGATGACCAGCCCCTCGCCTAGGCGGCCTCTCCTGCTATGCCTTGGTGAGGGATGGGAAGATTGGAAGGGATAGACAAGGAAGAGGGAAGGAAGTGGCCGTGGCTTTAAGTTAGGTACCATCCCGGCATTTGCCTGGAGGAGAAGTGGGAAACCACGGAAAACCACTTCCAGGATGGCTGAGGTGGGAATCGAACCCACCTCTACTTAGTTGACCTCCCGAGGCTGAGTGGACCCCGTTCCAGCCCTCGTAACACATTTCAAATTTCGTGGAGGAGCCGGGAATGGAACCCGGGCCTCCGGGGATGGCAGCTAATCACACTAACCACTTCACCACAGAGGCGAATGAATACCTGTTCAAGAAACAAAACATTTGACAACTAAGAATGCTAAAGGAGAGCAGTAGTTAGAAAAACCCATGGTATGTCTAGATGAAAACTTTATTACATCTAATGCAAGCGCTCACTGTCGGCCTTGATACATCGGTCACGAGAAGTAGAATGTTAATTCATCACGTATTGTTATGCTCAGCTGATCAACGATTCCAAGATAATCTTCATCTTGATTTGGTTTGCCCAAGTGCAAAAGTCAAGGCTACTGTCGTATCATAATAATCGTTGTCTTATCCTTCTATTTTTAAAGCCAAAAGTCTCTCTCTTCATTTGTTTGTTTAATCACATTAAAACTCATGTGATCTGGCACTAGGATCTAATATATCCATCCCGCGCAGTCAGCTGATGTATTAGGGGAACCCCAAATGTTACCAGCTAAGTTATTTATATAGACCAAGTCCGGTCTGCTAACAGCGCGCCAGACCACTTCGTTTAGTAGCTCAGGGCGTTGCCCACTGACTGTTCCGGATCTGGGCTTCTCAAGGTGATATCGAGTGTTGACTTGAAACATCTAAACCACAATATTTTATCACACATCTGTGGTTTTCCTCCTAAAATAAATAGGTCCAATTATGATCATGAACAGGAATTTTTGAATATCATCGTCTACCAATTATCAACTTCAGCCGGATCCAAAGATGGGGAAATTCATAAAACTAATAACAATAATTACCTTGCAAATGGGATATGTAACATCTAGGGTACAGATGAGATTCCATTTCACAATTCTGCTTTCCGTCACATCGACACAGATAGGTCTTATGGCGACGATGGGATAGGAAAGGGCTGGAAGGTGAAAGGAAGGGACCGTGGCCTTAATTAAGGTACAGCCTCAGCATTTGCCTGGTGTAAAATTGGACAAACCACGGTAGCCCGTCTTCAGGGCTGTCGACAGTGAGGTTCGAACCCACTATCTCCCGAGTGCAAGCTTAAAGCAGCGTGGCCTTAAACGCACGGCCAACTCGCTCGGTAGATCTCGTTTAAGGTTTTCATACACTTAAAATAGGCTTTTCATTAGGACTGTTGTGGCAATCGAAAAATACCTACTTCATTAATATTTCCATGTTTATTTTCTTGAGATTTACTTCTTGTTCGGCTCCTTGGCTTACTGGTCATCATAGTGGACTTCAAATGAGAGGGCCCGGATTCGATTCTTGGCCAGATCGGAGATTTTTATCAGTGTATCGCTAATACCTATGTTTTGGGGACTGGGTGTTTGTGTTCTTCTCAAGACACATCTTAACACACAACACATCACACTACTAGTCACCACAGAAACACGCAGTAGTGACTATTTTTTATCTCTTCCCTTGGGGCTGGTTATCAGGATGGGCGCCCGTCCGTAAACCTGGACCAAATCCACACACTTGCTTACCACAAGAAATGGGGGAAAAGAGCAGGAAGGAGAGAGCAATGTATTAATTGATGTACTTCACAATATTTTTCAGTAAACTAATAATCAGAAATACATGTAGAAAGTATGTTTATATGTAATTGTAGTAAACAACTACAAACACATCCAAATTTCCTACTATCTCACCACACATTCTTGTTAGTCCTTTCAAAGGAGGACATCACCGTAGTATACTTTCCTCAAGCCAATGGTGCAGGTTTCAGGGTTAATATATTTCTTTAAACTAATCTCCCTCTAGTACTGAGCGAATATTCTCCGTGTTCTCAAATCCAGGACTGCATTAAATAATTATCTGTAACTTTGAAGCATTAGCTATGCAGCTCCCATTGGTTCGGATACGTCTTGTCTGGAAATACTACTTATGACCGATTGAAATGTTACAGTGTATGACGAGAGCCCCACTCCTGAAATCTAATAAACAGATACGAACCGAACTTATCAGATGTAAGGTAAACAAAATAGTCATGATGACCAAGTCTTGAATCCTCCTCAGTCAATCTACCGACCCAGGAATCTTACTCTTAAAACGGGTCGTAAGAACCAAGAAGCTTGAACACTCGTTTCAAACTTGTAGCCCTTGGCTAACTTAAGCCCTGTTTTAGCTGGTTACCATCCCATTTTTCTTGGCCTATTACAAATTAAAACTTCGTGTCACTAAATGTCAAAATTAAATCCCCTGGAAATGCCCGTTTGTTAAGATACGAAATTTTCCCTCTCCCCTCCCCCCCACCCTTCTTCTTCAACTTCTTCTTCTTCTTCTTCTTCTTCTTCTTCTCAAAATTCAATTGATTTTTAACAGTATTCGAGAAGAGAGAATTTCTTTCCTGTTATGGGGGTAAACACCGCCTCCATGACAGATCGCCCTTTCCCCGCCAGTGTACGTGAGTGAGATTTTCAGACTCATCGCAGTTTCGTGGAGGCCTTGGTTCGATTCCCGGCTCTGCCACTAAATTTGAAAAGTGGTACAAGGGCTGGAACGGGGACCGCTCAGCCTCGGGAGGTCCACTTAGCCATCCTCGAAGTGGTTTTTCGTAGTTTTCCACTTCTCCTCCAGGCGGGATGGTACCAACCCTGAAGGGTAAATGGATTAAGAAGGAAAGAAAGAAAGAAAGAAAGAAAGAAAGAAAGAAAGAAAGAAAGAAAACGATTTCCATTCGACACTCCACATCGTGCGGTGTCAGCAAAACTCAAATCCTGTGACCGCTACGAATTTCCCCAGAGGAAGAGACTGGCGATGAGAATGCAAATCAGGTGCTGATGGATGCAATATACCACACAGCGTATATATCTTAAATGTAAGATCAGCATTAATTACGATGTTTCGAAAATATGTTAAGAAGAGCCAGAAATCGAAAAATTAAGAATTTATTATTTGCCGACTTCTAAACATAGGCTACGCCTACTTGTTCAGAGATACATATGCTTTTCAATCCGGAGGAAGGAGATCTCTTTTAATTTTTATCGATATGATCACCAATTTAATTTCCTTCTTATTGTAAGATCTCATACTTCTTAACTTCCGTTGTTCTCTTCTAGACTTGTTTACAGGATAAAGTGAACCACGGACCTGTCCGAACTCCCTTGAGTCTTCCGAACTCGGCAATATTAAGAATTTGAAGCTAAAGATTCCTTCATTTTCCACTCACAAGCCAACAGTTTCTTTAGCCGATGTCTTCAGAGGATCACATTATTTCCCTTTGCCTATCTCAGTTGTTAAAATTAAATCCTTTACTGCCCGTTACCAGGATATGATGTTTTGAGTGCTAATAATCTGTTTGCTTGGCCCCTAAAACAACAGTTACCACCATCTAATACGATTCAAAATTCAAGATTCAAACAACAATGACAGTCATCTATTTTCAGCGCTGATAAACTAGTCGTTTGTCTTTTAAAACCATGGCGATTAAAAGCCACTGCCATCACTTCCGAATGTTAATAAGCTGATTTTTTGCTTTTGTAAACAAGAATATTTATTTATTTATTTATTTATTTATTTATTTATTTATTTATTTATTTATTTATTTATTTATTTATTTATTTATTAATCAATGACTTTCTGTACATGGCGGGGCTCAGGCTATGAAGCCTGCTATTGTGCCAAACCATATAATTATACACCTGCATAAACATAATTATTTATTATTATACAATCTTCCTGCAACAGCTGCAGGTTGCCCAAAGACAAAGAGTACCTTCACAACAATAATGGATGTGGATACAATAGATTATGTGATCGTATTGATGTTAAATGTAGGCAATCGAGTGAGGCATGTCAAACATTTATTTGAGGTCCGCAAGCATGGTTCTTGAAGATCATGATGGACTTCTTGAGTGTGGTAATGGCGATGTTATAGATAAAATGTCTATTTAGCCCAAAGGTATTGCAGAAGTTGACAAAAAATATAGGTATGGTTCCTCGAGCACCTAACATCAAACTGATTACAGAGATGAGCATTATAACTACTTAAAATTAAAAGTAATTCAAAGTAAATGTAAAATGTAATTTAACTGAAGTTTAAATTAGCATAAAAACTAATTTTATGATTATTTAATGATTGTATAGTGTTTACTAATATTAAACCTACAGTAAATCTCGCAAAATTTGAACTACATTTACCTTACATTTACATAATATTTATTTAATAATCTAACATTTGAGGGTTCTTCGTAGAGTAATATTAATCTCAATATAGATAGGTATAATTTCCAGCACATTCTTCTGAATAGCTTTAGGTTACTTATGTCTCTAATTTCAGCCGGGATAGAAATCCAGGAACGTATTGTCCCAGGTACAAATGAGTTGGTATACGTCCTGCTGTGATGAGTGGAGATGGACAGCAGAGATCGTATTGATGAACTTGAGGGTGCTCTACAATCACACTATGTTTTATGAAAACTATTAATTTGGATGTTTTGACCCTTAAACAACAATGAGCTCTTTAAAATGGTTGTTTTAGCCTTCAAAGAAACATCACCACTATTTGTTATGAGCTATGAGAGAGCGGTTGTTCTATTCTTTAAAACAACAATCACAGTAATCGTTATGCAGACTAATAAATTGGTTGCTTTGGCCTTCAAAAAGCAATCTCCACCAACTGGTATGAGCGTTGATAATGTATTTGAAATACAACAATTGACAAAATTGGTATTGGTAACTGTAGTTGTTTGGATTTGAAATACAACGATCAGCATCATTGAGATTAGGGGCTGATAACGAAGTTGTTTTCTCCCTTGAGAAGACAACTACCACGTCGCATAGCTCTACCTCACGCTTCATAGCAGCCTTTCATGTTGTTTGTTATATGTATATGCAGTGTCGTGTCTCATTGTCGCTGACGCACGATTCATTTCGTGGAAGCACTATCTTCAGGCAGACAGATAGCACACTCAGAGGATCATGCAAGTCTGTCGTGCGTCTTATTCGTGACACAGTATAAAAATAAACTATGTTTCTCTTGTTTATAAAAAAATAAGCACTCTCTCTTTCATCGAAGCCTACTAGTCAGTGTTATCACGTCCGCTAAGACACAAAATATGTCACAAATATCGTGACCTCACACGCTAAAATATGCCTTTTATTATGTGCCTCTTGTGTTCTCGCCACAAGCGAGGAGCCAATGCACTGTCTGAAAGCAATCAAGTGTGTTGAATGCGTAATTACTAAAAGAGAATAGAATGTATTTTGTACGATTTGCATTGCGAGTGTTCTAAGAAAGTGAATGTATCCGTTTGATAACCACTAAAAAGGTAGCAGGTTCACGTATCTTGAAGGAGTAATCGCTTTGGTTCAAGAATTTGCTCTCCAGATTGTTATGGAAATTGTTTTTCGTTAAATCCTGGAATGTTTCGAATCCACCGGTGCATCACGACTGATTAGGTACAGTCGAGTGCAAGGAATCTTGCCGATATAAGAAACAGTGATTTATGTCACAACGCACTCAGTGTCATCCCCTTATTTGATTCCCAATTCCCTTATGTTGAATGTGAGTCTACCCTTAGCCTTTATTCACGTTCGGCGGATATAAGTTGTAGAGGCTAACGAGGTGAAATTAACTTAGAAATCAAGTTACAACAACATGATAGGCTTGAAACTTCAATCAATATTCAGAATTAATTATATATATTCGCTTAATTGTATGCCCAGTGACATACGAAAAATGAGTTGAAGGTGAGTAATTCAATCCGTTTCATGTACTGTAGAGTGATATGCTCATTTTTGTGTCATTTTTCATTGGGGTGAAACCGCTTAAATATCTATGTATCTATCTATCTATCTATCTATCTATCTATCTATCTATCTATCTATCTATCTATCTATCTATCTATCTATCTACCTATCTATCTATCTATATATTAAAGTGAAACTATGTTTGTTTGCTTGTTTGTTTGTTTGTTTTTCTCACAAGGACTCATAAAATACTGGACCGATTTCGCTGAAAATTTCAAAATTTGTTCTTTAGAGGGGCTTTAGGAAGTGGTTTGAACGAAATCCTATACGTAGATTTTATGATGAGTGTTTTATGTAATTAATTTAATTACAAAGCCGCACCAGACTGAATCGACCTTGATGGACAGATTGTAACTAGGCGACAGCGGCTTACTATGTAAGATAGTCCGGCAAGAAATGCTGTATAAAGGAGGATGGGAACACGCCGCCATGTTTTATGAAGTACCTTTCTTGCTAGGAGATTCATGACTGCGGCTGTATATAGGGGGATGGGAGCACGCCGCCATAATTTTTGAAGTACCTTTCTTGCTAGAAGATTCATGACTGTGGTTGTATATAGGGGGATGGGAGCACGCCACCATATTTTAAAAAGTACCTTTCTTGCTGGAAGGTTCATGTAACTAGGCAACTCATTGCCTGCTAGTTGGAAATAGCAATCCAACATGCCGTGGACGAGACCTACTTTCGATGGTTTTCCCGGAGATTGCAAGGAACTTCAAGAATCACGACTGGCTCCGTGAACGGGCAGCCTTGGTTCCGAATAATGACGACGTCAAAAATCAATGATCACATTTAAATGCACTTTCTCGGCGAGCCAATGAGTTGCAAATCTGTCGACACAGTTGTGGACAAAGATCAAGTGGTGAATTATCCAAATGAATTTCTAAATTCATTGGAACCATCTGGCGTGCCACCGCACAAGTTGACGTTCAAAGTTTACTCACCGATAATGGTCTTTCGGAATTTAGATCCACCTAAGCTATGCAACAGAATCAGACTTGCCGTCGAAAAACTAATGCCGAACATCACTGAGGGGACAAACATCAGTGGCAAAAGTAAAGGAAAGGAAGTTCTGATTTCGCGTATTTCAATGATTCCCACCGATTTGCCATTCGACTTCAAGCGGCTACACTTTCCAGTGTGCCTAGGTCATGCGATTACAACCAATAAAGAGTTGTTGGATTGAATTTAGAAAAAATAATGTTTTTCACATGGTCAACTGTATGTTGCTTGCTCTAGAATTGGCACGCCGAGGAATCTGTTCATTTTCGCAGATGCAAAAACAAAGAATATCGTGTATCCACTCGCGTTGCGATGATAATCATGCATCATGCAAATAAATCGTCATTTATGTAAACAAATAGAAATTAATAGTTTAATCGAATTGATAGACATAGGAACCTAGAAAATACAATATATTTTCAGTATTTTTTATTTGTTTTGTAAGTGAAACTGCAAGTAAATGCAATAAGAAAAATGCAAATCAAAAACCGAAAAATAATGATAATTACATAAACTAGAATTAATTAAAATCACATTTTATTTATTGAGGCGTAGCAGTGCACGAAGGGTATCAACGAATTAGCATTTGAATGGTTTATTCCTTTATAAAGCTGTAAATAAAAGTAAATACATTTTCAATAATAATAATAATAATAATGACATGTGACCTTCGGGGAGGCCTGGCGCAGGTCTTCAAAGTTGACGTCTTGTAGGTGACCTGAGCATCTGTGGGAATGGGGCGCTACCTACCATGAAATATAATGCTTAAGACGACACACACCACCCAGACTCCGAGCCACCAAAATTAAGCAATGACGGTTAAAACCTCCAACCCGGTTGGAAATCAAACGCAAGACCCCTCGGACCAAAGGTCAACACGCTAACCACTTAGCCACCGAACCGGAGCATTAATGTAATTATGCTGCAATTATGACAAAATGCAGAAAAGTGAAGAAAGCATATATAGGCCTGTGTATGACTATAATAATCTAGTACTAGTAGTAGTAGTTTTATTTCTTGCCTCTCGGTATTTAAAATTTTGCAGTTACAGTGTTAAAAACGAATAAACAATGATTCTTGCTTTCTTTTGTTTATAACGTGTCTGGTCCACATTTCTCCGCCCCCATTTTCGTTCAAGACGTCCTTTTAACGCTTTTCTCCCTTTTTATCCGCGTACACTCATATGAAAAATGTTTATTGTCTTTTCCTTTTTCTTCGCAGATTCTGCATTTCATTATAATCCTCTTTAAGCCAGTGCCTGTTGACCAGAGCTTCGTTTCGGCACCTGACTCTAGCAATGATTGTTTGGTCTATACTTATACGATTCGCCCGCAATCTCGTGTCTGTTTGTGTGTGTGCCACTGGCCTACTGTAGGGGATACCTCTTTTGACGGCTTCGAAATACTGTTCCACATACACTCTTGACGAGGCAATACGTTTCAACCACTCAGAATCATGCTGTCCTTACTCCTCCGCTTTCACTTCTCATCTAGAGCTGACCTCTGCCTATAGGTTAGTGTCTTTGTGCTAAAATATACTTCAAATAATTAAGAGTCTGACTCATCAAGGGCTGATGTTGTGAATAAATGATAAGGACGTGCTGTCAACATCAGATAAGAGAAAGCAGTACTGCAGAATAAATGCATCGATATGATTCTGTGATCTCGATTTGAATTATTAAGATAACGTGGTCCTAAAAAATGGCGGAGAAATGACTAGCATGTATAATATTCGGGGATTAAGGAAAGAAGTTAAGATATTAAGACGTTTGTGTTAATAAACCAGTTGACCACCTGTCACGGATATTGTACAAATCTTTAATTCAAGAGGTGGTAGTCCTGAAGGTAGCTTGTGGAATACATTGGTTTGTAAGAGCATCGGGTTCTACGATCACAGTGCAGATGGCTTTGACTTAGAGATTCTTTGAAACAGACAATTGAAGTAGTTTCGAGAGACTTGGCTAGAGAAAAGGCAAGTTAAATGTAAATACTTGGTGAACAATAAAAGGTTATGTTTTCTATTGTGTAACAACATATGGGTTTTCTTAATTAGTACCGGTAATAAAAGTATTAAAATCCCATAAATGGTTTTCAATCACCAATCTGTCAGCGTTGATCTGCATTTAGGGCTGTCTCCCAGGTGAGAGATTCTCTATCTGTTATTTACCTTTGCTAAGAATTTGGAAATTCATAGAACGTCTCCCTTGGTAAATTACTCCAATCCCTAACTCTTTTTCCTGTTTTTCTTTCATTCTTATTCCATTTAACCTTCAGCGTTGATATTTCCCTCGGACTCAGCGAGGGATCCCACCTCATTCACCTCAAAGGGCAGTGTCCTGGAGCGTGAGACTTTCGGGTCGGAGAGATAGAACTGGAGAGGAGAACCAGCACCTCTCCCAGGCGACCTCACCTGCTATGTTGAACAGGGGCCGTGTGTGGGGGGGGGGGATGGCAAGATCGGTAGGGACAGACAAGGAAGATGGAACGAAGGGGCCGTGACCTTAAGTTAGGTACTGAACCATTCTGTTCATGGTCAAAGGGCGTTGATATAATGATAATTATGGTAATCATATAAGACCACAAAGAATGGACATTAGATGGCTTTTTATTGTGCAATGGTTGCGCGCTTTTCAAGAGAACTTAGCATCAGAAGCGAGCTGAAGTTCCCAAGATGCTCATTAAAATTTATTATCCCAAGCGAACCTCTTGACTTGCAGCGTGGGACGCGAACTATTCCGTGAGAGTCGCGGGGAATTATATATTGAAGGGAAATGAATTTATTCAATATCTCCGCCCATAAGAGGAATATAGAGCATTGGATGTAATAATGACAATGAGCATATTTTTCTGAAAACTTTGATATGCTACATGACACTAATTGCAATCACTATAAAGGAATGCATAATTACCCTGCATACCGTGGGAGAAATTTCTTCTCCACGGGCGCGCGCAGGAGGACCACACACGTAGCGCTCTGTAGCGTGGGTGCACGATCGCTAATATATACGGCCGCCGAGGGCTCGAGCGTCATTTTACTGTGTGTATCGCTGTCACGCAGCGACTCAGCGAAGGGAAGATTACCTTTGTCTACGAGCATCGCAGTGAGAGTCTACCTTGTCCTAGGGACTTGTAAGTAACAACCATTTGTATTATAGATAAGAACTTTTTACAGCAAATATTGACCTGATTTTCTGTGAGAACATTTCTCTGCTAGTAATTTTGTTCACGCAAAATCGCATAGCATAATCTGATGCTAATATTGTTCTAAACAAATGTTACATGCTAGTGTAGGCTCAGAAGGTTGAAGTTAATTCAATTCGGTCAGTACAAATATCAATCAGTCAAGAGTAAAGTAAATTGCTGCTGAGAGTTGTGGGATTGTCTTAGAAAGATAATGCTAAGAATGAGTCCTGATACTACGGGATTAAATAAAAGACTAGAGGGGAGATCTAGGCCTCGAAGTACGAACACATTGTAATATGGTTTTCTTTTCAGTTTCTCTTACGTCACCTGTGTACTGGACGCTGCTCATCCATCACTTTGAGGCAGTAATTTGGAGCACAGCTACAGAACATCCTTCACGGCATCGAGGTACGACCGTGGACCATCAGCGACGTCCAATCAACACTGACCACATTGAGGAGGCGGCAATCGAGTCACCTGAATGAGCTGTAGTTGAACGTCACAGCAGACCAGGATGTCACCAGTCATCAAACTACAACTGCTGTCACCTGCCCACAACGTTAATATGATGGCTTAAACTAGCAATGTCCATAGGGGAACTGTTCAGATGCTATCACAAGACTCAGGCCAGATCTTTCCACTTCTTAGCATGCAACAGATAGCAAATGGTTAGGTCAGCAAAAGATAAATTTGGCCTTCCACCTATATGTAAATAAGTAGGTCTCTGAGGGCACATGTAAATAGAATTTATGCCCAGGACTCAAGCTTAGTTGGATAGTTAATATTTGCATGTTGTTGTTCTCATTTATTTCGTTAGTGTCATAATTGAACAGATACAATGTTCAATATAGTGAAGTTAAGGTCGTGTACTTTCATTTATCCAAGACTTACGCAGTCTCATTTGAGTATAACCAGGACAAGTTATTTAGGTAGTAGCTAAATGCATGGAGCATGGTAGACTGTAGTGTTAATTTGTGAGACGAAGTAAAGCATAAGGTCTTCTATATTTCTTTAATGCACTCGGACTAGCGTATCAAAGTGAGCGGGTCATGTACTGAGAAGCCCATAAGAAATAAGGAATATGTTTGTTAGGCCCAGAGTATCGAGAAAAGGCCCATAAATAGCATGAGAAATAAAGGCTTAAGTGGTAATTTGATAATTTGTGTGCCAGCATGAGCACCAAGATGTATTTGTATGAATGTGCCAGTTAGAGCACTACTGGGAAGATAGTAAACGGGCCAGTTGTATTTGAGTCATAAATGGAATAGGGTGTTGAATTTGGAACTCTAAGGAATAAATTGGCATGTAATAATTATTATAATAAGAGGGCAAAATGACGGGTAGATCAATGGGCCGGAACGAGGGAAGAGTCTTCCCTCAGCTATGTTTACAAGTTGTCGACCGTGAGAGAGATTTATGGATGTAGATACATGGCTGCTCAGTTTATACAAAGTCGAGGTGTGTTGAAGCACAAAAAGTAGGGCGTTCTGACGTCATGACGCGAAAGTCTGCAGGGAGGAACAGTACGGTTTCTGTCAAGGGGAAACGAGAGCAGTGACCTTTTAATACTGCGGTCTGGAAGATAAATTCTACACACGATTACGTGTGTTATTTAAAGGTGTACGTAACTATTCATATGTGTCTGCGCAATGTAAATAATATTTTCTCATCATACTAGATGTCATGTTGTCGTAGGATTTGGGGGTAGTCCCGTGATCGATTCCTATACGGTAGAGTGTGTATTGCATGCTTAATTTAGAGCTTATATTAATCATGAGTACTGTGGCATAGATTCACTTTAGGAATATGTTATTTTCTTTGTAAATATGAGTTGGTTATCAGTAGACTTACGATTTAATTTATTTTCTTTTAACGGAGCCATTATGCTGGCTGTTGCAGTATCGTGTGTTTCCACGAGGCTAGAAATCTCCTCCACAAGGCCATTAACTCCAGGCAGATGCCTCTTTACTTCAAGAACTCATTTATATCTTTTTATGACAACATTGTCCATTATGTAAATTTCATTGAGGGTTTTGGTTTATAACAGAAATTTTAAATGTTATTGTAATAAATTAGTTTATTATAGCGAACATGCAGCTCAGTTTTAGTTTTTTCTTTGCTCGAGTTAATTCTCATCCTATTTCATTTTATTCCTCTTCATTTATTTGTATTTGTCACGTTGACCCTTTATACCCGTAATCCCTTTCTACTGCCGTTGCTGCCGGAGCTGATGAAGAGGATTATCGGGCAAGGTAAGCTATGTGCCAAAGGATTCACCCGGTGGTGAGCGTATTGTTCACTATAATGTACTTGGTCAGGTCTCAGCATTTGCTTGACGTTGACAAAGGCATTATATGGCACAGCACCATCCCGGCATTTGCCTGGAGAAGAAGTGGGAAACTACGGATTATCACTTCGAGGATGCTTGAGGTGGGAATCGAACCCTTTCTACTCAGTTGACCTCCCGAGGCTGAGTGAACCCCATTCCATCTTCGAACCACTTTTCAAATTTTGTGGCAGAGCCGGGAATCGAATCCGGGCCTCCGAGGGTGACAGATAATCACACTAACCACTACACCACAGATGCGGACACAATATTTGCCCTAATTTTTGCTCTTGAATTTCAGCTTTATGTTCATATTATGATCATTCCTACTTTTAAAAGCAACACTCAAACGTATTCGTCTACTAATGTCATTCCAGTCCATCTCTCCACTGACAGCTCGGAATATACCACTTAGTCGAGTAGCTCGTCTCCTTTCTCCCAAGTCTCTCAGCCCAAACTTTGCAACATTATCGTAACGCTACTCTTTTGTGTTTTCCCATATTTACACACAGAAAATAGCAGGACTACACCTCAAATAAGACCATCTGCATTTAGGGCTGTCACCCAGGCAGAAGATTCCCTATTATTTGTTTACCTAGTCTTTTCTTAAATTAAATCAAAGAACTTGGGCATTTATCGAACATTTCGCTTGATAAATTATAAGGGCGAACAAAAAGGTTCCGTTCGACGGCCATAGTCCTAAATCGGGATGTCAATCAGGCAAAATCGAGGTGAGCATTGAGGCACGCATCCCACTGACGCACCAGGTTGAAGATCCCCGTGCGGTAAAACACTGTGTCCTGCTGCGGGAAGAAATCCGTAACCATCTGCTGCACATCCTCCTCCGATAGGAAGCGTCGACCCTTCAAGGTCTTTTTGAAGGAACCGAAGGCGTGATAATCACATGGGGAGAGATCAGGACTATAGGGCGGGTGTTCCAGTGTCTTTCACTTGCTGTCCGTAACGGATGAGGCTGACATCCCAGATCGACCGGCGTCTTGTGTCGAAACGCGACCCTCACGGAACTTGGTGTCCAATTCCACAACGGTGGTTTTCGACGGACATGCTGCCCCATACACAGTCTTCATTATCCGACGGATGTCCATCGATGTTTTTCCTTCGGCAGCCGAGAACAAAATAACAGCACGTTGGTCCTGTTTGGACGCATTTGGTAACAACGACGCCATAGTTCACGTGGCCACATTTAACGCACGCACTTCGGCACAACACGACTGCCACACTAATCCTTTTGCCTGCATGTCCGTGCTTATATACCCGTATCGCAGTCACGCTTCGTTTCATGTCCACTGCAGCAAGGCCATCAAACGGAGACTTTTTAATCACTCCTTTATATCCCTAATTCCTCTTCCTATAAAAGAATATCTGCCCCAATTTGTCCTCTTGAATTTCAACCTTATCATCGTATTATAATATTTTGTACCTTTAAAAGCTCCACTCTAGCTTATTCGGCTACTAATGACTACTGATCTTCTTTATAAGGCAAATATGTTGGTGGAAGACCCCGAGGAAGAAGAGCAAGTAGGTCGTTCGATTCAGTTAAAATCACCGATCTACCTCTCCATTTTATACAGGCAGATCCACATGAAAATTGTACCCGGCGGTACACCCCTACGCCGCAGTTTTAAATCTTGCGCCAATAAATCCTCCTCTACAGGAGAAACTCTGAACTTTAAAAACTGGATCTACTCATAAGTTTCTCAGAAGATGTCACTACAGTAAATTTTGTGATTACGAAGTTGCCAATACTGTGTGGATTTCAACTTATTTTGTTTTCCATTGATCAAGAAGTGTGGACATTCTCTTATAGATGTCTCTACTAAAAAACTATGATCATGCACCCTAGTGCGAAGTGAAGGAACTTTTTGGAAGAAATTTTGTATTCATAAGTTTTCTCTTTACTAAATTTCATTCATTCATTTGTGGGTTGGCAATATTAATATTTTCTTTCCGCCAGTTTTGAATTGAGTCAATCCAGATTTTATGTAATTAATTTTTGACCAATCATGTCTTTCTTCTTCGTTTTTGAGTGTTCTGTCTACACTGACCAATAAAATTGAGTGGGTGTGGCTGTTTTATTCATGAAAGGCCTCGAATTTTCCCCGAGGGTATAAAAACTGCTGATTTTCTTGTCTCTCGGCCACTTCATCAACATCTAACCTAGTGTATGGACATGTAGCTGGAGGCAGGAAGCGCCTCTTTCATCAGGCAGCAGCTCTTCAATAAGGTAATGGCCATTTAACATCTTTATTTCTTGCTAGCTCAGCAGTTTAACCCTCGGGAAAGGTCCGGATTCCCTTTACAATGTAAACTATCTTTCCGACATGTAAATTTTCTTTGCCGTTTGATGTAAAAACTTCATTAAAATCTGTAACTGCAATTTGGGGATAGAGAGTGCTTTACCCTCTCGAGCTCCCCTTCATATTGATTGGAGGTGACTACGTTTTGTAAGTGGTTTTCTTCCTTTCTGTAATGTCTTAAAATTTTCTTATACGAGTCACCTCCATAGTTTGGGAATAGCCCCTGTTTCATCGGCCTAGTGCCTCGTAGGTTTTAAAAAGTTTCATGTAAGAGTGCAAGTGCACGCCTCCATTCTACTTCGTGTTGCGGGCCATTTACTTAACCTGTTCCTTTCTGCTAAGGCCCAGTAGGTTGGGTACAAGATACCCCCGTTTCCTTGTATGTTGTGCCTTGAGGGCAATTAATGCTAAGGTCTGTTATGGCCTTTAATAGGCTCAGAAAAGTGAGAGCGGGTCAGCTCTTTAATGTATTGTAAACGTGCCTCTGGGAGGCCGGATAGTGTAATGAGGAGCAAGGGCTCCGCGTATTATGTTATTTCTGCTCTTGAAACAAATTTTGGTTTTTGAGCTACCCCTAAATTGTAAAACTAAGGTCTTGTAACCGAAATATGTTAAAGATTTAAAATCTTGAATTCCTTTCTTTGCCGAATCTTGTATTTTTTTTATTGCTATGTTAGTGTTATCTCACTAAGTGAGAATTTGTTAAATTTTGAAACTCTATGTGAAAATTGTTAAGTTTTGTTATTTTCGAAAATATAACCTTTAATGCAATTTTAATTCATATCTCGGCCTTGTAGTTAGACCCATTCTCCCCCCCCCCGGCACCTTTTTTCACCTCTGCTAATCCACCAAACCATGGTAACAAAAATAATCACAGCTTCTTTCCAGTCATTCGAACGGGCCAGGAATGAAGCCCACATCTAGCGCCTGTCGAAACCTGTCGCACTCTTCTGGGGCAATGGTTGATGACTGACAGATGAATTGATATTGAAGAGTGGTGCAGGAATGAAAGATGACGAAAATCGGGAGTAACCGGAGGAATACATGCCCCGCCTCCGCTTTGTCCAGCACAAATCTCACATGGAGTGACTGGGATTTGGACAGCGGAACCCAGCTGTGAGAGGCCGACGCGTTGCCACCTGAGTTACGGAGGTATAGAGATTCATATAAATCTTGAAAATATTAGTGAATTATAAAATCCCTCTGGAAGCTTGTGTAAATTTGAAATACATTTTATTGATATCGAGGTAATGTACTGTAAATCGGTACGCCTACCATCCATTGTTTACCATTATGGTTATTGTTGGTTATTATTAATTAGCTCGCAGTCTCGCGTTTTGCAGTCGTAACACAAACCATGGGCGGCGTGCTTTTATTTTGAAAACGTTCTGAATACAAAAATTCCTTGATTGAAACATAACGGGCATTTCGAAGAAAATCCGGTGAGCGTGGTATTTCAACCAGGCCAACAATGTTATCGATGGTTAAACATCTGGAGACAGCTGGATCACTCATCAGCGAGCGAGGAAAACACAGGCATGGAATGAATCAAGATTCTATTGGTAATGTTCGAGAATGATAACTGAACTCATCAAGGAAATCATTGCGCTGATTAGGCTACTCATACGGCACATGTTAGAGAGCTGCCAAGCACTCGTGCTTACGAGCAGAGGGGTTCGATTACCACCTCAGCCATTGCCCAAGTGGTTTTCCATGGTTTCCCGCTTTTCCAGACACATGCCGGGATGGTACTTAACACAAGGCCATGGTTACTGCCTTCCCTCTTCCTTGCCTATCCCTTCCAATCTTCCCATCCCCTACAAGGCCCCTGTTCAGCACAGCAGATGAGGTCATGAGACCGCCCGGGCGAGGTACTGGTCCTCCTCTCCAGTTGTAACCCCGACCCTAACTCTCACTCTCGAGAACACTGCCTTTGAGGCCGTAGAGGTAGAATACCACCCTGGACGGTAAATGGGCTAAGAAAGAAAGAATAAGCGAAGTGTAGTTTTCGCACGAACATTAATAACTAGCCCTAGCAAGGACGATGACTTCAAAGCATCGAATGTCCCTGTAAAAGAAGAACAGTGCACGGCAAGGACCTCCAGCAGAGACAATGGAACAAGTAAGGGAAGTGTACCAACGGAGCCCCTGAAAGTCGAGGAGAACGCATTGAGTCAGCAGGGAGTTATACATGTCTCAGCCGACCATATGAACGTTTGTAGGAAAAATCATACGAGTATCAACTGTAGCTGGCCCTTATACCAGAACATGGTGTGGGTTGTAAGAAATTTTGTTGCATTATGCTAGACGTCATGGACGAGAAAAGGTACAGTGAGGAATTCTTCGTCTACGAAATTCTATAAGGCTGCAGATAAGCGGCTGACGGTAGGCGGAAAGCTAATAGTTCGACAATCATTCACCAGGTTCGTAGTTAAGCTCCCTACTTTTTCAAGTTTTTCGCACAGTTCGTACTAATGAAGTATTTTTACCTTACCTTTATCCCCTTCATACAACACACTGATATTTACAAATCTCCATTCCTACACTATATTTTCAAACTGAACATGCAATTCCAGTAGGCCAAGGTTTTTGAAAGAAGAAAATATTAACAGATGTCAAATTAAGGCTGCATATCTTTCATAGATAGAAATTGCGCCGCTTTTTTGGTTTTGGCGTTAGGGTTACACTGAAGTTTTAAAACCTTCCTGTTGAGAGGTTTCTTATTGAGTTTTATAAACCGCTTGGACTTCTGTAAATGATTTGTGACAATGTTACTTTAAAGTGGCCCATCATCACAAGTGTCACATTTTTTCTCCTTTGAATTTGCCAGTTGTTCTGAAGTAGTCGAAGCGATGATGAGAGCAAACACATAACCTATTATTGCGAGTGATAATAAGAATTACATTAATTCGGTGTAGATTTACCTGAGTCTGGCTTTCTAAATTTTCCATTTCGATTGGTGTATGATGGCATTTCTATCTTGGTAGTTTGACTAATAGATGTCATGAGTCATGAGTTATTGGTGAACCGTGTGGTGATTTTCGTGTGCGGTGTGAATTAGTTTTTTTTTTGCTAGTTGCATTACGTCGCACCGATACAGATAGGTCTTATGGCGACGATGGGATAGGAAAGGGCTAGGAGTGGGAAGGAAGCGGCCGTGGCCTTAAGTAAGCTACAGCTCCAGCATTTGCCTGGTGTGAAAATGGGAAACCACGGAAAACCATCTTCAGGGCTGCCGACAGTGGGATTCGAACCCACTATCTCCCGGATGCAAGCTCACAGTCGCGTGCCTTTGACCGCATGGCCAACTCACCCGGTGTGAATTTGATATGTGCTAGTAACATGGGAGAAGCTAGTTGGTCAGTACATTTGATGGTACGTGTTATTCCAGACAGATTTTAAGGGACTGGAGCATAGAAATGTCAGTCTATTATAATTCAGATTATAAACAGGTATGCCATAACTGTGTCGTGTATTTCTTGTCGAATTGTCTTGGGAATATATTACATTGGTAAATTACATGCGAAGTGTTAGATTTATGATTGGTGTTTGGCACACACATCTTTGTTGATCTTCGTTTGAATGATGTATTGGAAGCGGTAATGTGCTAATGAATAGGCCTATCGGTATTGATAGAAACGACGATTGTTCTTATGTTGGTAGCACCGACACCGCACCGACACAGATAGGTCTTATAGCGACGATAGAATAGGAAAGGCCTAGGAATGGGAAGGAAGCGGCCGGGGCTTTAATTAAGGTACAGCCCCAGCATTTGCCTGGTGTTAAAATAGGAAACCACGAAAAACCATCTTCAGGACTGCCGACAGTGAGGTTCGAACCCACTATCTCCTGGATGCAAGCTCACAGTCTTCGAGATATATCAAATGTATAGATTATATTTAAACTTGAACTACGTGCAGTAGCGAAGTATGGTATATATGAGATGTTCTTGTGTTCATGACGTATTTTAATTTAAGCCTGATTGTCTGATGTTTCTCAATCGAGTCCCTGTGTTACGTTGTGCGTATTTTGACACGTAAATACATCCTAACGAGAGGAGTTACTCCATATGTCACATTCATGTCCCATATAATAGAGTCTTAGAACATGTATATTCTTCATTTTTGGACATGTTGAGTAACATGTTGACGGAATTGAGATCATGAATTACCATTTATAAGCCATCACTAGCCCAACTGTAGGGTCATTTACCTGTTAATCCCGTGTCTTGGCTAAAGATGGCACATTATTTTATTACTATCGCAATGTCTGGGCCACATTATTTAGTACTAAGACGAGGTTTGTGTTGTGTGTGTCCTACGCCGCCTGCAAGCTCCGCAACCTGCCTCGCATCGGCTCTTCTAGATACCACGAGGTGTGGACTGCGGCGCGCTGACGTAAGCGTGTGACGTCAGCCAGCGGCTATAAATTGGGCGACGTCTTCTCCGCTCCAGGCACGAGGACGAGCTTGACTGTGCTGGCGAGAGCACGTACGTGTCTCTCGCTCCGCTGTCCCTCTCCTCGCCAGGCGCTCTGTAATTTTTAAGTATTAGCCAGCCAGTTGTACTTATAAGTACATTTTCGAAAGAGCATTTGTCGGAGCTGAACACTTTTCAGTGCTCGCTTTCTCTCCTTCAGGATTTCTTTTCAGGAGGACCAGGATGGAGAAGCGAGACCGGCCGGCTACGATAGCGGGAAAGCCGTAGCGAAACTACAGGCGGCGCTCATCGCTGCAGAAGTCCCCGATCTTCGACGCCCGGCGCTGTTGGTGTACAACCGGTGGGGGAAGCACACCTACGAGGAGACGATTTACATAATGGATCTCCTTAAAGCGATCGCGGAGTTCATCGGAGAGTCGCTCTTTGAGTTCATCAGGGAGGTGATCCCTGGCTGCGCGGTCATCATCTGCCCTAGGGATGCAACCAGCCTCAGGACCTACGAGGAGCTGGCGTCCCAGCAGCACCAAGTGGTCCGACTACCAGGACTCAGGGAGCACCTGGACGTCTCAGGCTACCAGGAAGCAGCCACCCAGATGGAGCCAAGGACCGGGCCGATGACCTTCGATGTTAGGCCCCTTACAACAACAAGCAAGCAAGCGGAGCCAAGGACCAAGGACCACGACGGCAACGCTCCCCGGCGCCACGACGGCGCGCCCCCAGTTGGACCGCTGTACTTTAGGAAGTACACGCAGACCAACAAGGTCCCCAACCAGGATCGTCGACCACCTGCCGGGGCTAAGGGGACGCAGACGCAGGCCTACCAGGAAGGGCCTGTTACCCGCGTGCAATCCAGGAAAGCGCCCGGGAGGGCGGACGGCTGCACAGCAGTGGAGGAGAACGCCCCCTGGCGTTCTGAGGCTGCTGTCCAGGCCCAGCCAGCAAGTGCGACTGTTGAGCTGCAGACATCGAAGTGTGCCCCACAGGACAGGGAACGCAGTCGAGTGTTAGCACCGACCGACACCACCTCCGCCAGCCAAGAGAAGGAAGAAGACGGCGACGCAGCGGAGCCACCCGCTACCCTAGGATCACCAGGCTGGGAGGAGGGCCACCAGTAAGAGGCCTCTTCCCCTGCCGAGAAGAGATCCCTCGGGGGAAGAAGACGCCGCCCCAGATCCAGGAGGAAGAAGAAGACGCTGGCCCACCAGGAGAAAGCCGCCCAGCCGCAACACAGGACTGCTCCCAGGACAGCAGCCGAGCGAGGAGCCAATCAGGAGAGGACCTCCGCCGGTAGCGGCTATCAGGTGAGAACTAAACTTCTTCTCAACAGCTCTTGCAGTGTTTACGCTGTTTGAGGTGGGGCCACCGGCAGGAGAGTTGTGGGCTCTTAGTGAAGTGCAACCGTTTTGGGTGGGTGATCACCACTACACGGCCTGCGCAGCACGTAAAGAGGCGCCGGTGTGCGTCAACTGTGCGGGGGCCACCCGGCCTCCCACCGCAGTTGCCCTGTCTACCGGGCCATGGCGCGGGCAGAGAGGAAGGAGTCCCGGCGTCATGACCCACCCCCTTCCAGGAGGCCCCCGCCCCGCCGGGCTTGGCCTCATTCTCCGGGATCGGAGACTGGGTACGAGGGACCCCAAGGAGGTGGTGCTGTGCGGCGGGCCCTAGTGGTACTCGACGCATGGCTCCGCAGCCGGCAAGGCCCGCGCTAGTCACGGCAGTGCCCAGACGGACTGATCCCCTGGCAGATGGAACGGCGAGACGATGGATCACGGCTGGTGCATGATACCTCTTCTCAACTAACACTACCACTGGATCTATCCAGCCCACATCTTTGCATGTGCTATCACAAGATGTCAGGTCTTACATGTAGGCTCTCTTCTTTTCTGCCTATGTGGTTTTTCCCTGACCCTTCAGTACCACACCTTAACACTACCTTACCAACACAAACTCTTGCCGAGGTAGCGAGTCTAACTCGGAAACCGGCAGGTACTCCTTGTATCACTTCCCACTCTTCCCTGCTATCTCTTTCTTCTTAGAAATAATAGCATGTCGGAGGCCATGTAGATTGAGCCGATGGTCTCGCGGGGGGAGCGGGCTTCGCCTCCCCCCCCCAAAAAAAAGAAATCCGCTCCAGGCACTCAGCGGTGTCCAGCGATCAGACTACACCGTATGTCAGACACGGAGGTACCCTCTTGAAGTGCTGTACACATTAAATAACAACATAAACTAGTTGATTGATGGTCTGAGAAAAATGTACATTTTTACACTGGGATATTTATATGTACAATGATATCTATGTTGATAAGATAGGATGTCCGAAGGAATGAATGATGACTAATTCTGATCGGGAGGTCTCACTTCAGGACATCTTCGCCTCAAGTTATCCTGCCTCCCGTATCACCGACATACGTCCTGCCTAGCATTCTGCTACTCATGAACTTTGCCACAAGTTCCCTACACGTTCTCAAACTTCTGCCTAGCATTCTGCTACCACGAACTTTACTCCAAGTTCCCTTTATAATTCTCCAAACTACAGATAGTCATCATTCATTCCTTCGGACATCCTATCTTATCAACATAGATATCATTGTACATATAAAAATCCCAGTGTATAAATGTACATTTTTCTCAGACCATCAATCAACTAGTTTATGTTGTTATTTAATGTGTACAGCACTTCAAGCAGCAAGTCAAATTTCGTTCATTTTTGTACATAGTGTGTGAATATTTACAAATTAATAAAATTTTATGTTGTGCTTTGTATATCGTGTTCCTTGTATACAACAGTTTAAGTGGTACCATCACTAATTAATTAAACGTCGCATATAACTACGAGGACATCTGCCATGTTTTTAATTATAGTTTAATTGTAGTTATCTCTGGGTTAAGTTGTAGTGTGCCTCAGAGTTGTGTTGTTTTATTTGTTTCATTTGCCTAATGTGATTTTATTATCTTATTCTTGTTTTATGTTATTTTAATTGCTATGTCCTTTAATTGCCTCATTAAGGAGATATATCCTCAGAAGTATATGAGCACACCATTATGTATTTGGTCTTTCATAGGTGTAAACATCCTCAGGGCAAATGTTTGTATATAGTAGGTTAGATTAGATTCAATTTCATTTATACTGCGGGAAGAACGTTATTAAGTAGAACCTTGTTACGGAAACAAATCTGTATAATGGAAAGTTTATGTGACTTGGTAAATGAGAAGTATAACAGAGTAATTTTAAAATCTGAAGTAGCTTGTGTTTATATGGTAAAATGACTATACTTAAATTTACGAATTTCGACAAATATTATCCGACTTATATCTCAGAAACTGAAAGAACTGATGTAAACTAGTGTTCGTGTAATAGAACAATAGGTAGGTAAGGGTTATTCTGCCCGAAGGCAGGTCCGAACCTCCGCAGAGGTGTTCCTGAGCCGGAGTTTACGTGCAGTAGGGTGGCCAGTTCCTTTCCGCTCCTCCATTCCCTTACCCCCCCCCCCACCAACAGCGCGTGGCAACCCATCCAACTCCTGACCACGCCCCAATGTTGCTTAACTTCGGAGATCTCACGGGATCCGGTGTTTCAACACGGCTACGGCCGTTGGCAATAGAACAATGATACTTGCTAAACAATGCAATTAATTTTCCACTGCATTACTTTGTAAAAGGCGCATATTAACAATCATTATCCCTTATTTTACGGGAGTATATTGAAAGATAACTTCAATTACAGGCTTGGACATTGTCAGAGTAATTAATTCCTATTCTTATCATTTTTCTCGTTCAGCCTTTAACCTAATAATATTCTTTGGTTTCGTCAAAGTGATAGCATAGGGGTTTATTGAATAAAAATGTGACCGACCGGAATACCTCAGTTGTTTTCTGGGGAATAGATATATCCAACCATCCATGATCATGTATAATATTATTTCATCCATTAGTATATAATATGTTCTGAATATCATGAATATGTAAAATTGGGAACGACGGTCATGATTAGATACAACCATCTGGTATACCAAACAGTATCACAATAAGTTTACAATAGGTCATCACATGTACGAGTAAAATCATCGGAATTATTCAATCTATTAGACTAAATCTACGATGTTGAACATTGATCGCCCAATAGGACTCCGAATATAGCCATGTTTTCACGTTATCTTGAATGTTTACCAACTTGACATTATATGCGACCTCGTTTAATCAGCATCGTTGCACCTTTGACTAACTGCGGCGTTCATAAATTTGAAACTGTTCTCGTTGGTAAAAGGACCTGTGAAAGGCCCTGAGTGCAGAGATCCATGCCTACGACTGTAACGGTGCAGTACCTTGGTGTTAAGCGATTCAATGACAATACGACCGTCATGACGTGACTTCAGATACTGGACAGATTCCTTCCATGCCGGCATCAAAGCTTTGCCGTACCGTTGAACAAGTGCTTGGATAAGAATGTTGAATATGTTCAATAGCAAAGCGTATCAGTGCCTTTATACTGTGCTTCTGGCTCTTAAGTTTCTTCATACGAGCTCTTGTTCTTATTTTTTGAAGCTACCTTGTACAAATGGCAGAAGGTGCCCCCCATAGCCTTGCGAAGACTGCACCAGGCTTAGCAAGAGCCAAACAAAATTAGTACCTAGGAGGCCCGCAATTAAGCTCCTACTAAGATTCCCGATTAGTGTGCTATAGGGAGCATACGAGCGATCCTCGCGGCGATGAAACTCTCTTCATTTGCCGGCCTTTATAGTATTACGTAGGCGACGCGATGAAGCAACGTTCTGTGTGTCGCAATTGAACACATGCGTGACTTACTGCAGTGTATAGGCGTATAGGACTCCATTGCCTTCCCAACAACAAATATCATATTGACACTTTAAACCTCCTTCCACACAAAATACTAATACCGACAGCTATATAAATGGACCGAAAAGCCGAGTCGCAGTTCACCGCTGAAGCCAATTAATAATTCTGCTTATTCAAAATTAATCAACACCTGATATCAAACTTATCCACTGCAAGTTAAGAGCACTATATACGACGTGGGCTGTTGCAGTCTCAAGAGCAACACCGGGAATGATCAGTACTTGCATGGGTGACCATCCAGGTCTAACCACATGCTGTATTCCACAAGTAATTGCTGCGTCAGCTACTCACGGGGCAATACGATCCACCACCTAGTTACACTTCACAAACACACACACTCACTAAAATTACTTTCTGAAACTATACAAATACCACTAAAACTACTCAAAGAGTACACCGAAAAATTACACACTTTACATAGAGACCAACAGAGGAGCGCCAGGAGCGCACCGGTATCGGTAACACTCAAACCACATATCTCCAAAGAGATAAGTGAGATAGGTGGCTCATGCCGATAACCATGGACGGAATAACGTTGGTGGTTGCAGAATAGGTTTAGGCCTAAAAGTGGTCACGGCTGGTCTGTGGTCCGACAGCTCTGCACTCCGACCGACCAACCGAGCAGAGGAGGGGTTGCCACGTCTCTACAGTGGCTCTACGCCTCTGTATCCGGGGGACGGAGAGGGGCTGTTCCCCACTGCGCTGTCCTGAGATTGGTTTTCCGTGGTTATACATTCTCTGCACTGAGACGAATGCCGGGACTAGTTCCTAGTATAGGCCACGGCTGCCAGACCCCTCAATTTCTCTAAACATTACCTTCATTACTCCAAAATGGTATGATAAGATAATAAATGATACGAATAAAGAACTGCAGTCACATATGATGCTATTTGCGATGATGTTATATTATATAGAGTAGTAAATGAGTTGCAGGACTGTGAGCAGGGGGACTTAAACAATGTTGTGTGAGATGGACAGCAGACAATGGTATGATGATAAATGGGATGAAAAGTCAAGTTGTTTCACCAAGACGAGAAGTCTTCTCAGTTTTAAGATGCAGTGATAGTACCTCATGGGAACTCTGTACGTAATTAGGTGTTACTGTAATATAACGAATCATCTTCATTGGAGTAATCACATACACGAGGTTGTTAAGAATATAGATCTGTTCACATGGTTATGAGGGTATTTAGGGCTTGTAGTAAGAATGTAAAGGAGAGGGCGTTTAAGTCTCTGGGAAGACCACAATCAGAGTAAGTTTTCAGTGTATGAGACCCACACTAGGACTACTTGATACAAGAACTGGGAAAGATCCGAAGGAAAGTAGAACAATTCGTTCTGGGTGATTTCCGACAAAACAGTAGTGTTACGAAAATGTTGCCACCTTTGGGCTGGGAGGACTTTGGAGTAAGGAGAAGAGATGCTTCACTATGTAGTATGTTTCGAGCTGTCAGTGGAAAGATGGCGTGGAATGACATTCTTCTCAACTCTCAATCCGAAGATTGGTTGGTAGTAATTCTTCTCCCCCGCTCCTCCCTGTAATCTATTAATCTCTTTTCCTCATATGAGCCTGCTCCTACAACTTACCTGTCTTTCTAAAGTATTTCAGTCTAGGTCTTCCTCTTCCTCTCTCGCTTGGAATCATTCCTTCCATGCCATTAACTATAATTTTGCCTGTAGAGATGGCCAATTAATTGGTCGCTTCTCTTTCTTATTGTTGATAATACAGTAAATTTTCTACTATTTTTTCAAGAATGTCTTCATTTGTGGGTTTTGCTGTCGATTAGATCATTTCTATCCACCTCCAGCACCACATCTCAAACGCCTACAAACGTTTCTTATTGCATGGACCAATAGTCTACGTTTTTGTGCCATACAAAACCACACTCCAGACATTTCACTTAATAAATCTATTTTTATCTTCATATTTACGTTCCTTCAACTAAGCAGCACATTTTTCTTGTAATAGGCGACGTTCGCCTGGGCAATTCTACTCTTTATGTCGGCTGAACTTTTTCCATCTGAGGTAAATTTACTTCTTAAATAGGTAAAAGCATTTACTTATCTCAGTGGTAATTGATTAATTCTTACATCGACTGCAATATGTTGACGGTTTTATACCATCAATTCAGTCTTCTTTGTATTAATTTTCATGTCATATTTCTCTCCCAATATCTTATTCAATCTTGCTAATGCTTCATTCAATCAATCAATCAATCAATCAATCAATCAATCAATCAATCAATCAATCAATCAATCAATCAATCAATCAATCAATCAATCAATCAATCAATCAATCAATCAATCAATCAATCAATCAATCAATCAATCAATCAATCAATCAATCAATCAAACAATCACCATTGATATGCAATTAGGGCAGTCAACAAGGTGACAGATTCCCTATCTGTTGTTTACCTAGACTTTTTTAAAATAATTGCAAAGAAATAGAAAATTTATTGAACATCTCCCTCGGCAAATTATTTCAATCTCTAACTCCTCTTCCTATAAACGAATATTTGTCCCAATTTGTCCTCTTGAATTCCAAATTTAGTCCGCCTCTGTGGTGTAGTGGTTAGTGTGATTAGCTGCCACCCCCGGAGGCCCGGGTTCGATTCCCGGCTCTGCCACGAAATTTGAAAAGTGGCATGAGGGCTGGAACGGGGTCCACTCAGCCTCGGGAGGTCAACTGAGTAGAGGAGGGTTCGATTCCCACCTCAGCCATCCTGTAAGTGGTTTTCCGTGGTTTCCCACTTCTCCTCCAGGCAAATGCCGGGATGGTACCTAACATAAGGCCACGGCCGCTTCCTTCCCTCTTCCTTGCCTATCCCTTCCAATCTTCCCATCCCTCCACAAGGCCCCTGTTCAGCATAGCAGGTGAGGCCGCCTGGGCGAGGTACTGGTCATTCTCCCCAGTTGTATCCCCGACCAAGAGTCTGAAGCTCCAGGACACTGCCCTTGAGGCGGTAGAGGTGGGATCCCTCGCTGTGTCCGAGGGAAAAGCCGACTCTGGAGGGTAAACAGATGATGATGATGATGATGAATTCCAAATTTATCTTCATATTGTGATCTTTCCTATTTTGAGAACACCATTCAAACTTATTCGTCTACTTATGTCATTCAACGCCATCTCTCCACTGACAGCTCGGAATATACCATGCTTTTTGTAGTTTCTCTTCGTTCTCCTCAATGGCAGCTATGTCGTCAGCAAATCGTATCACTTTGACCGTCCGGCTAAATGGCTAAATGGTTAGCGTGTTAGCCTCTGGTCACAGGGGTCCCGGGTTCGATTCCCGGCAGGTTCGGTAATTTTAGCCATAATTGGTTAATTCCCCTGGCACAGGGACTGTGTGTATGTGTCGTCTTCATCATAATTTCATCCTCATCATGTCGTGCAGGTCGCCTACGGGTATCAAATCAGAAGACCTGCACGTGGCGAGCCGGAGTGCTCGGATACATCCCGGCACTAATAGCCTTACGCCATTTATTTTTTTAATTTATCACTTTGACCTCTACTCCATTGACTTTTATCCCATCCATATTCTCTTTACATTCCTCGATGTCTTTCTTAATATACAGGTTGAATTACATTAGTAGACGAATAAAATTGAGCAGGGCTTTTTAAACTAGGAAAGATCACAATATGGAGATAAAGTTGGAATTCAAGAGAACAAATAGGGAAAAATATTAATTTATAAGACGGGGAGTAAGGGATTGTATTGTAATACATTGTCGAGGGAAATGTTCGATAAATTTCCAAGTTCCTTGAAAACGTTTAAGGAAAAGCTAGGTAAATAACTGATAGGAAATCTGCCACCTGGGCGACAGGCCTAAATGCAAATCATTTTAGTCTGAGAGAAAGTGTAGCCTTGTAAGAGGCCCACCGAACCCCTACACAGAACGGAATGAACAAATTTGTGGCAGCTGATCAGCTGCCATCTCCGGAGGTCCGGGTTCGATTCCCGGCTCTGCCACGAAATTTGAAAAGTGGTAGGAGGGCTGGAATGGGGTCCACTCAGCCTCGGGAGGTCAACTGAGCAGAGGGGGTTCGATTCCCACCTCAGCTACCCTCGAAGTGACTCTCCGTGGTTACCCACTCCTCCTCCAGGTAAATGCCGCGATGGTCGCATCCTTCTCCCTTCCTTCTCTATCCTTTCCAATCTTCCCCCCCCCCCCACAAAGCCCCCGTTCAGCATAGCAGGTGAGGCTGCCTGGGTGAGGTACTGGTCATTCTCCCCAGTTGTATCCCCCGATCCAAAGTCTCACGCTGCAGGACACTGCCCTTGACGCGAAAGAGGTCGGATCCCTCGCTGAGTCCGCGGGAAAAACCAACCCTGCAGGGTAAAGGGATCAAGAAAAATGAAGGAAGTATGAACTTTTTCTGTTAGAAAGATGGATTTTGCCATCAAACACACTATTAATATTTTCACTCCACCCTCCACATACCCTGTAAACAAACATTACATCATAGATAAAACAAAACTTATCTCTACGGTGTTGGAATTTCTATCTTGAGCGGTGTGCATACTCCTGAGAAGTACTAAAACGTAGTTGATTAAGTACAATTTGTCACACTGCATGGAGAAGTCACGAACAATACAACTGGTAAGCAGGAGAAGAACGAAATATTGCCAAAGGTTGTCACTGATTGATGTTTATGTTTAAATAACCTTAACAGTTGTGAGTCCCACGAAAGGATCAAGGGAAGATCCGGCATCTTCTTGAAGAATAAAAGAGTGTTTCTGGAGAAGATATGGAATCGTAGACAATGTAACAGGTATTCGCCGTAGCCTTGGAATATCTAATAGTGTTGAGAATCCACGGAATACAACTGAATATTTATCACCTCAATTAACGATATTAAATACCTCCAGAAAGACAACATAGCCTCGCCCAATCTAATGATTACAAAAGGTCAAAATTTTCTGAAGTCCTCGCGTCATAAAACAGCACACATCTAGTAAAATTACACTGTTCTGATTTCAAAAATGGTGTGTCACAGGGTCATGTGTGCACTCTCCCTTGGCCTTCCAGGCACTAGGTTTCCGGTTTGCAGTCTGTATTTAATAAGTGGTACGGAAATTTGTACTATCCCACTTTACTGCCAACGTAACCAAATGTAATGTTTCTACAAGCGTCTTCTCTGTCTGTTATCAATTGGCTCATATCCAAAACTGAATTTAGGACATGAGGCTCAAAAGAACCATGCCGTCCAGGTACGTCACTGGGTGGCTCTACCAGCTGTACACGCATGCACAGAAATGGTGCCCCGATATAAACAAAGCATGATGTGCCCCCACCTCCCCGCTAAACACATTGCTGCAGGTAGACATCCCGCCACAATACTGTTGTGATTGAAATAGGCACAGTGGTGGATGTATAGCAATACACACACTGTGCCTTCAGCATTACCCGTTCACTCCCTTCCCCTCCATTTTGGTACTGCAGTGGGGCAGTGTTAATTGAGGGGCTGAGAACAAAAACCAGGTAAGTGACGGAAACATAGTTTTGAGGAAATTGCAGTTAAAGTTGTACATGCCATAAAATATTACACAATAGTTTGGTTAAGTTCCTTTATTTTTGTATCAATTAATTATATCATAAGCATTAATACTGAGGTGAAATTAAGTTCCAGCATTCATTACAGACTTGGTAATAATTATCCAAAAATACTTAACTGTTATTGAATACATTTTTATTTAGTGCAAAAACAAGGTAAGTGACTTTAACATAGTAACAATGGCATTAGCACATTCATCTGCTAATCAGAGTCACTGGAAAGTTCACTGTTTTCTTCATTGTTTGAAACTTCTTCAAGGACCACGTCCTGAATTTCGGTGAGGGGACGTCCCTTTTGTCGAGTTTCTGGAACACTATGATGAGGCTGACTGTCAAAGAAAGTATGATGAACAGGAGGTGTCAGCGGTTTAAGTTCCTGGAGGTTCTTGTATTTTGCAGCCCTTATGGGTGCATCTCCTAGATAGAGCTTTGAGAGTATTACTTCTGATGGTCTGCCGACCTCACGATTTACTATCTTTTCGGTACCTTTGAAGTTACACACGAGCATATAAAAGCCGATTGAAGATTCCAGCATGAAAGTCCCCAAAACTCTGCGAAAATGCTTTCCCTACTTTCCTTATTAATATTTTCTGTGCATTAAAGCGACATGACCTATGAATGCCAACATCCTTCAAGACTTTTGCCTTTTTCACAATACATCTACGACCAACATACTCCTTCCCAGAATTCCGTAAACGTTTTTTTCTCCATTGACTTCCCTGGTTTTCTCTGTCGCTTACGCCCCCTAGGCAGGACAGTAGGAAAGTCTGTAGGTCCAGTGTCATTGCCTTCCAATAGTGATGTGAAGGCTCTCAAAGATGGTCGTCTCCATTCCCGTTATTTGGTTCTGGCATACCAACTGAAACAATGATAATAATAATAATAATAATAATAATAATAATAATAATAATAATAATAATAATAATAATAATAATAATAATAATAATAATTATTATTATTATTATTATTATTATTATTATTATTATTATTATTATTTTTTTTTTTTTTTTGCTAGTTGCTTTACGTCGCACCGACACAGACAGGTCTTATGGCGACGATGGGACAGGAAAGGGCTAGGAGTGGGAAGGAAGCGGCCGTGGCCTTAATTAAGGCACAGCCCCAGCATTTGCCTGGTGTGAAAATGGGAAACCACGGAAAACCATTTTCAGGGCTGCCGACAGTGGGGTTCGAACCCACTATCTCCCGAATACTGGATACTGGCCGCACTTAAGCGACTGCAGCTATCGAGCTCGGTATTATTATTATTATTATTCATATACATTTTATACAGTTCACTTGGTCAACTTTGTAGGCTTTGTAAGAAGAATATTTTTATGTTCATGTTCACAGCAAATTTTTCATTCCATTTGCTGATATTGTGTCACGACTTTTAGAATGAAGGTCAGATGCTGCACAGCCGTCCACAGTGTTCCGTAAGAGTTCTAATTTTTCTGTTCTCTTTAGGATTGGTTTACGTACTTTCAGTACGGTGTCTTCACTTTCTGTGCTTGGTGAAGTATTTCCTGGATCATAATCGGTATCCCAGTCATCCACATCAGTTTCTGATTCGGAGGAACACTCTGAGAGCTATGTTAAAATGAAAGTTAAAATATATTCCATTTACAATCGGTCAAATATGAGCATTTGAGATGGCTTGGTTAATCCACTCGAACGCATTCTTTCTTTTTGAAGTGCTAAAATTATTCAATTACGATTCAAATAGGAGCATAACTATCATTGCTATGTCTATTACTTTGTAGCTGTTAAGTTCAAATTGTGTAAACATAACCTACATTAAGACACTACGTTTCCCTTCAAACTAGAGTAATATTAATGCTTCAAAACAAACAAGAAATTCATCCACATAAAACACAAAACATATATACCAATTATATATTAACATACCATTAAACCAGGATAACAACCTTCCTTCTTCTTTATTTTCCATTTTCTTGTAGAATCACAACCTTACGATGTAACAGAGCAACCACTGCCCATGAGATCACTTACCTTGTTTTTGCTCTAAACAGGAAACACATTTTATAAAGAGTACAAGTGAATGGTGCCTAGATAGCAGCACTGAACAGTGTGATCACTTACCTGCTTTTTTTCCTAAGAGATATCGTATTGGACTACCACAACCTGCACTTAACTCATTTTTTCATAAAATGTCACTTGCCTGCTTTTTGTTCTCAGCCCCTCAATTGTTTATGTCGGGACACCATTTCCGTGCATGCGTGTACAAATGAATGCCAAAAGATTTTTTCTAATCTCCGTATTGCCCGTGGATATAATGTCCCACTGGAATACAGTGTCGTAAACTGATTGACTTGGCTCACCTGAATATGGTTTTCTGTGGTTTCCCATTTTCACATCATGCAAGTGTTGGGGTTGTACATTAATAAAGGCCACGCTCGCTACATTCTCTGTCCTAGCCATTTTCATACTTGCGTCAGTGAAAGCCTTCTATGCACCAGTGTGAATTACTTATTTCTTTCTTTCTTAATCAGATTACCGTCCAGAGTTTTTTTCCCGGACTCAGCGATGTATCCCACCTCTACCACCTCAAGGGCAGTGTCTTGGAGCGTGAGATATTTCGTCGGGGATACAACTGAGGAGGAAGACCAGTACCTCATCCAGGCGGCCTCACCTGCTATGCCGAAAAGGGTCCTTGTAGAAGGATGGGAAGATTGAAAGAGTAGAAACGGGAAAGGGAAGTAAGCGGCCGTGGCCTTAAATTAGGTACCATCCCGGCATTTACCTGGAGGAGAAGTGGAAAACCACATCGAGAATGGCTAAGGTGGGAATCAAATGAACCCCCTCTAGTAAATTGACCTCCCGAGGCTGAGTGGATCCCGTCCCTGTCCTCGTAGCACTTTTCAAATGTCGTGGCAAAGTCGAGAATCGAACCCTGACCTCCGGGGTTGGCAGCTAATCACACTGACTACTACATTACATGGGGCGGACGCGAATTATAACACTGCCGTAATTTCTTGCCTCAAACATGAGGAATTTAGCTTCCATGCATCTCATCACCCACTACACCCGAAACAGTTGTAGATAATTTGCTAAAGTCTTGTGTTTGTAACAAAATCGTTGGAATTATAGTTTCATTTTCTTCATGATGAAAAAGCTCACAATAGCCTTGAAAGGAACAACAAAAAGATAAATTAAAAAATGGATGAGTTCCTTGAATCTGGAATGGAATTGGCATTCTAAGTACGACGGTAGACCAAGTAAAATACGACTAAGATATATACTCAAGCTGTCACCTTTTAAGGAACAGTGATTCATACCTGTATGAAGTCTGGGCGATACAGTGGTCACGGCAGCCCACCCACTCGTGAGAAAATGACAAAGATAACTCTAACAACGACGGACAGAGAACTTTCCCCCAGGAGGTGTCAACTGCAAAGTGTGAGACTTATCTAAATCTGGCATTGCTTCCACTTATCGGCACATTTCTCAACCTCAGTGACGCGGTCAGTTAGTCGTTTTACTTCGGTTCCCAAGATAGAGGATTCGATTCCAGTAGAAGTTAGTGACATTTTAAGGTGACAACTTTCTAGGTTAAATAACATTTTTTTTACAATCTGCTTTACGTCGCACCGACACCCGATGGGATAGGAAAGGAATAGGAGTGGAAAGGAAGTGGTCGTGGTCTTAATTAAGGTACAGTCCCAGCATTTTCCTGGCCTGAAAACGAGAATCCACGCAAAACCAACTTTTGGCCTGCCGACAGTGGGGTTCGAATCCACTATCTCCCGAATGCTAACTAATGGCTATGTGACTCAAACCGTACAGCCACTTGCTGGGTGGTTGAATAACTCCCATGAGGCAAGTCCCTTGTGTATCTTAAAAAAGAAACCACTTTTCCTTTTGCGAAAATCAAATGATCATAAATATATCTCCCGGTCATGGCCATCCATCAACGGCTGCTAATTTCAGATGGCAACCAGCTATAAGACACTGCCTGCACGGTTGCTAGGTAGCATTGTCTGACCACCCATCCATACCTTACATCACTGCCTGAAAGGTTGCTAGGTAACATTATCTAACCATCCATCCATACCTTACATCACTGCCTGCACGGTTGCTAAGTAACATTGTCTGACCACCCATCCATATCTTACATCACTGCCTGCACGGTTGCTAGGTAACATTATCTGACCATCCATCAATACCTTACATCACTGCTTGCACGGTTGCTAGGTAACATTATCTGACCATCCATCCATATCTTACATCACTGCCTGCACGGTTGCTAGATAACATTATCTGACCATCCATCAATACCTTACATCACTGCCTGCACGGTTGCTAGGTAGCATTGTCTGACCATCCATCCATACCTTACATCATTGCCTGCACGGTTGTTAGGTAACATTATCTGACCATCCATCCATACCTTACATCACTGCCTGCAAGGTTGCTATGGTTACACTTCCGTCATACATTTTGTCGCGTTACGTTACGCAAATTTCCGGGTGACCCCCAGACATAAGACATATTTACTATGTCAAAAATGATTAAGACTTATAGAAATTAACCATAATTAATTTGCAGTCTTAAGGCTGATGATTTGCAACAAAACATTTCGAGATCGTCGTGTTATTTACAGCCTCCTTCATCGATACACAGTTCTGTGCCTGGACGTCATTTATAATTTGTCTGAGGAAGGTAGGTTAGATCTACTCTGTGGATGTTTTACTTCAATGAATTCTTCAGTCACAGTTTTCAACAAATTAGAGCGGTGTATTGTGTGATTCCAGACTACGGGACGTCGGTTTTGGATTGCGCGAGGGATTGATCTCTGTTGGTTCAGAGTGTCCAGAACTCTGGAGTTTCACATCTTATCTCTCCACTTACATTTATTGTCATTCGATAGTACCACATCGCGGGAATCGTAAGACGGTTATTTTAATTTTTAGTACGTGTTCACGTTTCAGAGGGGAACAAAGCAACTGTCCATTGAGATTCACGCAGTACTTCCAGTCGTAGCGAAAGGACTAAGTTGCCTGGCGCACGGTAATCCTCTCTTTTGGATCGGAGGTGCTTCGGCCTGAGCAATACATATTTTTTTTAACTTAAGCAGTGCTCCTTCTGTCTTCTGTAATTTTCTGACCTAGGTAAGTAAAAGACTAGACTTGTTATAAATCTGAGTCACCAATTTTTAAGCGAAGAGGATTTGGGAATTTCGAGACTGTCATGCATTTTTTCTTTGAACTATTTATTTTCATGCCATATTTCTGCACCGTTGATGCATTGCCTGAGAAAAGGGCCTGATCATCTCTAAACTTAATTACTTGTATGAGCACTCTATTGTAACTATTGAAGGGAAGTTAAACAAATAACAATCATGTACTTATTTATTTAGGCTATTCTCTTCTTTCTTAATCCATTTACCATCCAGAGTTGGCTTTTCCCTCGGAATCAGGGACGGGTCTCACTTTTACCGCCTCAAGGGTAGTGTTCTGGAGCGTGAGACTTTGGGTCGGAGGGATACAACTGGAAAGGAGGACCAGTACCTCGCCCAGGCGGCCTCACCTGCCACTGTATGCTGAACAGCGGCCTTGTGTGAGGATGGGAAGATCGGAAGGGATAGACAAAGAAGAAGTAAGGAAGCCTTAAGTTAGGTACCATCCTGGCATTTGCCTGGAGGAGAAGTGGGAAACCACGGAAAACCACTTCGAGGATGGGTGAGGTGGGAATCGAACTCCCTCTACTCAGTTGACTTCCCGAGGCTGAGTGGACCCCGTTCTAGCTTTCGTACCAATTTTCAAATTTCGTGGCAGAGCCGGGAATCGAACCCGGGCCTCCGGGGATGGCAGCTAATCACTAACCACTACACCACACAGGCGGACTTTATTTATTCTCACCTTCAATATTTCTATGAGACAGCTCAGTGGTGTCGTCGAGAGCTGTCCTGAATCTTGGCTCGGGCATGGTTACGAAGAGAGGACATGGGAGGGAGCACATCACTGTATGCGGAGACGGACTGTTAAGAATTCTTCGAACTTTTACACGATTTCACGGGAACTTTTTGTGAAGATAATTATAATTACATAATTATCCAGCTCCATGGTTAAATGGTTATCGTACTGGTCTTTGATTCAGAGGGTCCCTGGTTCGAATCCCGATCGGTTCCGGGGTTTTAACCTTTAATTAGTCGTTTACGGAGATTACCTCCGGGCCGATTCCCAGTTGAACTGTGGGTCTCCCCATCACTATACCTTTCTCCTTGTTCATTTGGAATCGTCCTGTCAGCATTTCGGCGCGATCGTGTATCCTGTGTGCGAGTGTTGGATCATTGTTGTGACGAGTGAAATCGCCTAGACTTTACCTCCGTGTGCGATTAAGTAAATTACCTTATATTTTAGGGCATAATTTTTTATTGTGGGGTCGATGACCTCGTTGTTTTGTTCTTCTAAACATATTTTAGAAAAATACTATTTCATATTTCATATGATGTGATCGTCGTAGGTAATTGCGAGTCTCGCGAATTTCATATCATAAGATCATTCGACATAATAAGGTCTACAGTATTCTGCTTTTAGATCAAACAAACTGTGTAAAAATAACCTACAAGTACTTAAAAGTGTTTCTTTTAATTATACCGAAGAATACTGCAAACGAGCAGGCCAAAACAACATCTCAAAGACGAAAATGACGCGCATTTTTAACCCCGGAGGTTACCTCCGTGCGCGACTAGTAACGTAATAATTTTCGCGTGACTAGACAAGGGTTAACCTTGATGGTTAATTCCGATGGCTCGCGAGCTCGGTCGGATGACTTGAGGGCTGGATGTGTGTTCCGTTTCTAATTTGAATTCATCATAGATAGGGCCCCATTCTCATAGACGCGCAGATCGCCGTTTTCATTATTATTATTACATAAATAAGTCACTTGCGTTTAACAAAATACAAACCATGAATTTCACGCAAAATATTTCCGTATTAAATTTAACGTAATTATGTCCGCGATATTTTTACTTTCTTTCCATGTTTCTTAATCCGTTTACCCTCCAGGATTGTTTTTTCCATCGTACTTAGCGAGGGATCACACCTCTACCGCCTCAAGGGACGTGTCCTAGAGCATGGGTCTTTGGGATATAACTGGGAAGGAGGATCAGTACCTTGTCCAGGTGGCCTCACCTGCAATGCTGAACAGGGGTCTTGTGTGGGGATGCGAAGATTGGAATGGATAGATAAAGAAGAAGGAAGGAAGCGGACATAGCTCTGGCATCTGCCTTGAAGAGAAGTGGGAAACCACGGAAAACCACTTCGAGGATGGCTGAGGAGGGAATAGTACCCCACTCTACTCAGTTGACCTCCCAATGCTGAGTGGAAACCGTTGCAGTCCCCCTAACACTTATCAAATTTCGTAGCAGAGCCGGGAATCTAACCCGGCCCTCCGGGAGTGGCAGCTAATCACACTAATCAATGTCTTTGAAATACAAAATAAACAAGAGGCATGTCCCACTGTACTTATAAGGGTACATTTTAATTTAAAACGGTATCTTATTCTTCCGTAGACCTCTGTGGTGTAGCGGTTAGTGTCATTAGCTGCCACCTTCGGATGCCCGGGTTCGCTTGTCGGCTGTGCCAAGAATAGTGGTACGAGGACTAGAACGGGGTTCACCTTCTTGTTTACAATTTGCTGTACGTCGCGCCGACACAGATAGGTCTCATGGTGACGATGGAAAGTACTAGGAGTGGGAAGGAAGCAGCCATGGCCTTAATTAAGGTAGAGTCCCGGCATGTGCCTGGTGTGAAAATGGGAAAAAACGGATAACCATCTTCAGGGCTGCCGACACAGGGGTTCAAAACCACTATCTCCCGGATGCAAGCTCACAGCTGCGCGTCCCTAACCGCACGGCCAAATGGCTTGGTGAAAATGGGTGAAAATTATCATCTCAGCCATCCTCGAAGTAGTTTTTCCGTAGTTCCCCACATCTTCTCCAGGCAAATGACGGAATGGTACCTAACTTAGGGCCACGGCATCTTTCTTCCCTCTTCTTTGCCCATCCCTTGCAATCTTCCCATCCCCCACAAGGCCCCATGTCAGCACAGCAGCTGAGATGGCCTGGGCGAGGTTCTGGTACTCCTTTTCAGTTGTATACCCCGACCCAAAGTCTCACGCTCCAGGATACTGTCCTTGAGGCGGTAGAAGTGGATCCCTCGCTGAGTCCGAGGGAAAAAACAACCCTGGAATATAAACGGATGGTGAAATGAAATGAATCTTATTCTCTCTTGTCTTTTCCTAAATTTTTGGGGTCGGCAATTGACGTGGATTTGGCCTAGTTTTAAGGTCGGATGCCCTTCCTAACAATATATTGTATGTAGATGAACATAGTTGATTTGATGAATGTGCTTGTTGTTTAAAGGGACCTATTATCTTAGTCCCGATAGTTGTATTAAGACGAACTCAAACACCCAGACCTCGAAACACAGGAGTTAAACATACGCATTTACACGGCCGGGAATCTAACCCAGGACCCTCTGAACTAAAGACCAGTAAGCTCTTCTTTGCTCTCTAGAGTGGGGTCGTCATCTCACTATCAGATAGGTTCTCAATAGTTTTCACGTAGGCTGAGTGGACCTCGAACCAGCCTCAGATCCAGGTAAAATCTCTTAACCTAGCTGGAAATCGAACCCGTGACCTTCGGATGAGAAACAGGCTGACTACCCCTAGACCGAGGGGCTAGCTGCATGTCGTATGATCCACAAGAAATTACTAATATTGTAATTAATAATATTTGTTTTACCTCTCACTAACTACATTTTTATGGTTTTCGAGACGCCGGAGTGGCACAATTTTGTCCCGCAGGAGTTCTTTCACGGGCCAGTAAATCTACTGACAAGAGGCTGACGTATTTGAGCACCTTCAAATACCACTGGAAAGCCAGGATCGAACCTGCCAAATTGCGCTGAGAAGGCCAGCGTTCTACCGTCTGAGCTTCTAAGCCAGACAAGAAATTACTTTTAATGAAAGTAAACAGATCTGATTTTAGTCTTTTGTCCGCACTATCAGAGCGGGAAATGACCTCTCTTCACGTTAATCATACCCAGACAGACACCTGCCCCTTGTGTGACACACCGACCTCTGACGTGAGTCACGGGACAGCGGAAATGTCCAGTTTGTCGTACACTGGCTACAAGGTCAGTAGGTCCTGTGCGTAGAATGACCCTAACACAGAGACTTGCGACTTGTGACGACTTAGTCTAATGGCAGATTGTGCTGAAAGCCTTCAGTATAACTAGAAAATAGGCGCGATGAGTATGAAAATTAGCCTCTCCAAGACCAAAGCGATGTCAGTAGGTAAGAAACCTAAGAGAATCGAATATCAGGTTGGGAATACAAAGCTGGAACAGGCGCAAAGCTCTGTCTTCCACCATCTCCAAATTCTTGGTAACTCTTCTTCTTCTTCTTCTTCTTCTTCTTCTGTTTACCCTCCGGGGTCGGTTTTTCTCTCGAACTCAGCGAGGGATCCCACCTCTACCGCCTCAAGGGCAGTGTCCTGGAGCTTCAGATTCTGGGTCGGGTGATACAACTGGGGAGAATGACCAGTACCTCACCCAGGTGGCCCCACTTGCTGTGCTGAACAGGGGCCTTGTGGGGGATGGGAAGTTTGGAAGGGATATACAAGGAAGAGGGAAGGAAGCGGCCGTGGCCTTAAGTTAGGTACCACCCCGACATTTGCCTGGAGGAGAAGTGGGTAACCACGGAAAACCACTTTCAGGGTGGCTGTGGAGGAAATCGAATCCCCCTCTACTCAGTTGACCTCCCGAGGCTGAGTGCAACCTGTTCCAGCCCTCGTACCACTTTTCAAATATCGTGGCAGAGCCGGGAATCGAACCCGGGCTTCAGGGGGTGGCAGCTAATCACACTAACCACTACACCACAGAGGCGGAAATAATTTTGTTATATTATTAATGTAAAATGACCCTTCATCAGCTGCATCTAATAAATAAATAAATAAATAAATAAATAAATAAATAAATAAATAAATAAATAAATAAATAAATAAATAAATAAATATTTAGCATATGTGTTCTCCCAGGACTGTAGTATTGTAAGTGAGAATGAACCAAGGTGCAGCAAAGCTAATGCAGTGAGCTTGCAGCTGCGATCAACAGTATTCTATTCTGTAGGAAGGAAATCAGCTCCCCCCAGACGAAACTATCTCTACACTGGTCTACTTTCAGACCAACTTCATAGTACGAGAGTGAAAGCTGGGTGGTCTCAAGATATGTTAATCATAAGTATGAGTAACAGAAATGAAAGTAGCGAGAATGATCGCTGGTACAAGCAGGTGGGAACAATGGCGGGAGGTTGCTCGGAATGCGGAGATAAATGCTAAGTTAGGAATAAAAAATGAAATGGCGTATGACGTTTAGTGCCGGGAGTGTCCGAGGACAAGTTCGGCTCGCCAAATGCAGGTCTTTTGATTTGACACCTGTAGGTGACCTGCGCGTCGTGATGAGGATGAAGTGATGATGAAGATGACACATACACCCAGACCCCTTGTCAGCGAAATTAACCAGTTATGGTTAAAATTCCCGACCCTGGTGACCCCTGTAACCAAAGGCCAGCAGGCTAACCATTTAGTCATGGAGTCAAATGAACTCTATTGATAAAGCTGCACGTATAAACCTGCTTCGATCGTGAGGTCATGCAAGGCGAATTTAGGAAGATAGGTATACGTAAGAGACTAATGGCCTCATTCATGGAAAGTAAGAGCAGTATTAGGAGACCAAGACGGCGGTGATTGTACACAGTTACCGAGCTCGATAGCTGCAGTCGCTTAAGTATGGCAAGTATCCAGTATTCGGGAGACAGTGGGCTCGAACCCCATCGTCGGCAGCCCTGAAGATAGTTTTCCGTGGTATACCATTTTTACGCTAGACATAGGCCTATGCTGGGGCTGTACCTAAGTTAGGGCCATGCCGTTTCCTTCCCACTCCTAGCCCTTTCCTATCCCATCGTCGCCATAAACCTGTCTGTGTCGGTGTGACGTGAAGTAACTTTTTATTGGACTTAGTTTCTAATGATTTAAAGATAAGAGGTATAGAAGTAAACGAGGCTGTGGAACTAGTTATAAACAGAGGATTGTGGCGGCGTTTAGTAAATTCAAAAATGCTCGGTGACTTTACTCTGAAATGTATAACCGTTTACAATTGACCGAGAGAGCTGGCCGTACGGTTTGGTTTTCGCAGCTGTAAGCTTGCATTCGGGAGATTCTGGGTTCGATCTCCACTGTCGGCAGCCCTGAAGATAGTTTACCACGGTTTCCCATCTTCATACCAGGCACTGTAACTTAATTAAGGCCACGGCTGCTTACTTCCCAGTCCTGCCCTTTTGCTATCCCATCGTTGCCATAAAATCTGTCTGTGCTGCTGTGACGTAAAGCTAATTAAAAAAAAAGTAGTCTATAATGAAGATGCATCTGTGTATTAAATGAGAAAGTACATTCTATAAATAAATAAATTGAAAAATGCTATTTCCCTTTAATACTTAAATTCAAACGTAGTCTCAACCCCTTGTAACTGAAAGGAGGCCAGGAAAGATGATGTATCGGCTTCCGCTGCTGTACTGTGTGTCATTCTTTGTTGGGATATTTATACAATAGGAGGATAAATTCCATTGGATATTCAATACAGATAATATGCTTTAAAGAAAGCTTGCTGCTTAGGAGGAAGTATACCTGACAAAAGTGGGTTCCCTCCTGAATGTTGCCATTGTAAGGATCTACGACAGGTATTATGCTTGGTAACGATAATGTAACACTTAACTTCGCACGACACACATTATGGATTTCCCACTATTTTTATTAGAATCCATGTAACACCACATGCGTTAGTTAACTCAAGGTTATTTTTAGAAGCGCTTTCCTGCCTCCACAGTCACTCGACCTCGACTGGTGGTATTCCCAATTGATTGTCGAGTAGCAGTTACTGCTCTACATAGTGCTCTGTTCTAGATCCCGGATCTACCTTATGTCACAGTTCAATTTAAAACCCTTGTACACTGTAATTGAAAACAATATCACTGTTATCAAACAAGTTGGCAGATTATGATTTCACCCACGTGATCATTGTTTTCTACATCAATTAATTTTACTAAGCAATATTGCTTGTTATCTTCTGAAGCTTTGGTAAGTTATTTATATTAAACACGACCAGTGGTACCTTACGGTTCTGAAACTAGGACAATGACCAGAGCAGATGATGAACTGTTGGGCAGATGGGAGAGAAAAATACTGAGAAAGAGTTTTGTCCAGTGAAAGAAGGGGAACAGTAAAGAACAAGGAAAAACAGAGAACGGGAGAAGCTCTATGGACATCCAAGTATTGTATCTGAAATAAAAAGTAACAGATTAAGGTGGTTGGGACATGTAGAGAGAATGCCAGATGATAGGTCTCTCAAGAAAATTTACAAGGGGAATCCGGGTGGCAGAAGACTGAAAGAAAAACCTCGAGAAATATGGCTGGATGATGTGGAGGAGCATTTAAGAATGATGGGAATAAGAAATGGAGGAAGCGAGCTGAAGATCGTGAAAATTGGGCTACAACTGCCAGAGAGGCCAAAGCCCTGCATGGGCTGAAGGGCCGAGGAGTAAGTAAATAAAAAGGGTTAGGAGGGAAATGTACATATTTTTTCCGCTATAGTAGCAACATTTCCTTCCGCTTCCGCGTCAGACAGGTTCCACTAAATGCAGGTAAACTTACATAAATATTAAACCATAATTCATGGGACGGGGAAGATTTTCCGAAACGGACAGTTTTCCGGTTCACAAAGGCACGTTTCACTGTAGTAAACGCCACAAAAACACGCAGTAGCGAATACTTCCCTCCACATAGGTTTGGCGTCCAGAAGGGCATCTGGTCGTGAAAGTGAGTCAAATCCACATCAAAGTTTCGACCCCAATGAAACTGGGGTTAAGGCCAGGAAGGAAAAAGAGGACAGGAGAAGGTTTCTCATAATTAATTACACCTGCATATCCCTAACATCTTGACTTGTTTCTATGGACAGCCGGGTTGAGTAGTTCAGACGACTGAGGCGCTGACCTTATGACCCCAACTTAGTAGGTTCGATCCTGGCTCAGTCCGGTGATATTTGAAGGTGCTGAGATACGTCAGACTCGTGTCCTTAGATTTACTGGCACGTAATAGAACTCCTGCTGGACAAAATTCCGGCACCTCGGCGTATCAGATAACCGCAAAATTAGTGGGACGTAAAGCCAATAACATTATTTATTATTATTGTTGTTGTTGTTGTTGTTGTTGTTGTTTGTATGGACTTACATGTAACTTGCACATGAACCTGTCTTTGTCGACCCCTAGGTGTAGGGGTATCATGCCTGCCTCTCCCCGGATGCCCGGCGTTCGATTCACAGCCATGTCAGGGATTTTTACCTGGATATGAGGCTGGTTCGAGGTCTACTCAGCCTACGTGATGATAATTGAGGAGCTATCTGACGGTGAGATGGTTGCCCCAGTCTAGAAAGCCAAGAATAACGGCCGACCACATGACGCTTCATAATCTGCAGGCCTTCGGGCTGAGCAGCGGTCGCTTGGTAGGCCATGGCCCTTCAGGGCTGTTGCGCCATGGTGGAGGGTGGGGGGTGGGATTGGGACTATGTTCCACAGTTGAAATTACTATGTGAAATGAAACTGGAAATTTGAAGTGAACACGTTTTCCCGATAAATTATCTCTAGATAAAAATACACGCATAAAAATTGGCAAGCAATGATATTAGTAGACGAATAATTTAAGCTTGAATGGAGTTTACAGAAGTAGGAAACACAATATGAAGGTTCAGTTTGAATTCAAGACGATGTGTCGGGGCAAATATTAATTTAAAGGAATAGGAATGATGGAATATTTTGTCAATTTCCAACTTCTTTGAAATCATTTACAAGAATACTATGTAAACAATTGACAGGATATTTACAACCAGCACGACTGCCCTAAATACAGATCAGTGGTGATTGATTCCTATGCCCCTGCCTTCTCACAAGTTTAACTGAGCCATTCAGTTCTCTCATACAGCTCTATGGGGAATCTTAGTGTGACGTGACTTTCGGCTACGTCTGGCGGCAATAATATGGGACGTACGACGACGAGAAATAACTCCCGATTGCATCGACGGCAGCCCTAAACATGATTTTCCGTGGTTTACAATTTTCACACCAGGCAAATTCTAGGGCTGAACCTGAATTAAGTACATAGCCGCTACCTTCCCAATCCTAGCCCTATACTATCCTTGACTCACCGAAAATCTTTGATGTATTAGTACACCAAGCTTTTGAGCACTATGTAGTAAATGTTCTTTCAGTATATATATATATTATCCATTATACCATAAAGGAAAGTCAGTACCGCTGGTCCACTAGCTGACATACACCTCACCGGGCGAGTTGGCCGTGCGCGTAGAGGCGCGCGGCTGTGAGCTTGCATCCGGGAGATAGTAGGTTCGAATCCCACTATCGGCAGCCCTGAAAATGGTTTTCCGTGGTTTCCCATTTTCACACCAGGCAAATGCTGGGGCTGTACCTTAATTAAGGCCACGGCCGCTTCCTTCCAACTCCTAGGCCTTTCCTATCCCATCGTCGCCATAAGACCTATCTGTGTCGGCGCGACGTAAAGCCCGTGGCAAAAAAAATAAATGGACATACACCTCCACAGTCACACAACCACCATGTTTATCACTTGAAAGTAAATTGCTATGTTTCATCACCTCATTTGGTTTCCCCCGGAAAGTAATTGTCTATATGTTCCTCAATGGATCTCGACCTTTTCTAACTATTAATCTTGCTAACAAATAATTTGTTCCCAGTTAATCTTCCATACCTGTTACGTTTCCTTAGGATAAGTCGAATAGTCTCTGGATCTGGATGTGCTCTTTTGTTGGTATGGTCCACAGCCATCTCAGCAAGTTTCAGAGCACTAATCGCTGATAAACAGAAAAGTCAAAATAATCGATGAAAACCAACCACCAGGACAAACAGGCTTCCGCAAGCAATTCAGCACTGCAGACCACTTACATGAAATTGAAAAATCTCAAGAATCCAACTTGAATCTTTTCATGGTATTTCTAGGCTAAATTAAAGCGTTTGACTCTGTGGAAGAAATTAGTGTCTGGGATTCATTGAAAGCTATTGTCATACACCCAAAGTATGTAAGCTTGATTGGCAAGGTGTATACGAACTACAGTACGAAAGTGAGGACAGAAATCGAAGAAGAAATCTTCAGAACAAATTAAGGGATCGGACAAGGAGACCAAAATTTTCTGAAACTCTTCACATGCACTCTAGAGATGGTATTTAGGAATTTAAATTGGAATAGGTAAGGATGGGGGATCAACATTAATGGAAGAAAGTTGTCCAATCTCAGATTCGCAGACGATATCGAGTTATTTGCTACATGTGCAAGAGACTTACATAAATGATAGTTGAGTTGTCCAAAAGAAGTAAGGAAGTTGGTTTATAATTGAACCCTTCGAAGACCAGAGTTACGACCAACTCCACTGAGTCTCTTGTAATGGATGGCACTCCAATAGAGTACTGCATATAATATATTTATCTTGGCCAAACAGTTAGCCAAAAAATGGACAAGGAACTTAAAAGAAGAATACGACTTGCCTGATGCAAATTCTGCAGCCTAAAATTCATATTAACATTCAGAAATAGTTTGAAAATATGGAAAGCTCCATTATTCCAGCACTTATACAGGGTCTCTCATATAAATTCAGACCTAACGCACAGTGTTTGTATTCTGTTCTACAGCAGCTGCTTCAGTCGGGCGCGGCCGCCCTGCTTTAAGCATGTATACATTCTTATATGAAATCTCACCTTAAAAAAAGATGCTGGAAATGCTGTCCTTCCTGGGTTATACAGGCATTGTATTTGGTAACCACATTCTGGCTAACGCGAGTTAATTCTGCCACTGTAATGTTTCTGATTTCATTCGTAATGTTTCCTTTCACTTTATCCAAAGTGTGAGGATTTTTTCGATACACTTTTTCTTTCAGTTTACCCCACAAGTTAAAATCACACATTGTTACATCTGAAGAACGAAGGAGAAATAGACCAGCACTGATCGCTCTGTCTGCAAACACTTCCGAGATTGTAAGAAGGGAATCTTCTACTGTATGAGCAGGGGTTGAATCTTGTTGAAACCACCCACACGATTTTTCTTCCTCCGGTAAGTGATGGAGGAATGGCGTCAAAATATCTTCTTGGTACCTCTCTGCATTTATTGTTGTCTCGAAAAAGAATAGGCCTAATTATTCATCTTGCACTAACAGCACGCCAAACACCAATCTTCCTATCATAATGAGGGACTTCATAAACACCATTAGGATTTTCTGCACATCAATAGCGAGAGTTATGACTGTTCATGAAGATGAAACCAGAGCGTTTACATACGAAAATACGGTGTTGCAGTGATAACTGTCTCACCATGTTAACAGCTGAAATTCAGACTGGCAACTCATGCTTGCCAGGTCGAACACGTGCAGGCTGCTTGCATGGTCAAGAACTATAAGCGCGCCTCCCATACTGCAGCTGCAGTAGCACAGAGTACAAGCACCGTGCGTTCGGTCTGGGTTTATATGAGAGACACTCTGTATATGGCAGCCAGAGTTGAACCGTCGGAATGAGACAGATTAAGATCATACAAGTGTGTCAACGGAAAATGGAGAGAATAATTTTTGGAATTTACCTCACTGACAAAGTGCGGAATGAAGGACAGCAAGATAGAGAGTGAAGAGGAAATAATCGTTCTTAGTTTTAAAGTAACTGGAATAGGGACTGTACCGGGAAATACACCTCCGCGGCGCGCATTCAAAATTAGCACCTAAAGGAACTCCTCTATCAATCAAAAGTGAAAGTAATAACACAACAAGTTGGAACTTTAATCAGAAGATGTCTCCACTGAAATATATAGTAATTGTGTTATTGTGCTGTTTCCTAAATTGACTGAATTTCTCCTGGTTTTGTTTTGATATACATCAAGAAATTTGGACATTTTTCTACAGATGACACCACTAAAAATGATGATCATGCACTCTGGTCCAAAGTGAAAGAAGTTATAATTTAAAGAAGTTTTGTATTTCTAGGTTTTTGTAACTGATTGATGTTAATTTATTTTTGGGTTGGCAATATTTCCTTTTTTTCTTTCCGCCAGTTTTGAATCTGGCCAATGAGAAATTTCTGTAATTAATGTTCATCCCATCACAGGCTTCTTGTTCGATTTTGAGTGTTACTTTTGAACTCAACCAATAAAATTAAGAGGGTGTGTCTTGATCAGTCGTGAATGATCTCGAACCTTCCCTGGATCCGGTATCTCTGAAATTGTAAAACTAGGGACTGGGTGCCCAGAATTTGGAAACACCAATAATCTTGGATTTTTCCAGTCTTGTTTTCGTACCTGATGTACTGTTGTGTTCACTCAGTGAAGGAGTGTTAATTTTGAAGTTCTAAAAGAAAAATATGACCTTTTACAATTTTAATTTAATTCTTGATATTGCAGTTGGACCCATTCAAGCCCCCACCTTCTTTCACCATCTCTGCGTTCCACAGAAACCCCGGAACAGGGACGATTGATAATTTGTGAATGTAAAATACGTACTCAGAACTTTCTTAATGATTATTGGAAAAAGAACAAAGGAAAACTAGCGACTATTAATATGTTTTAATAGCTTGGAACCTACAAAAATACCTCGACAATGTTGTGAGATGGGCAGCAGGCAATGGCATGATGAAAACCGGGATTAAAAGTCAGGTTGTGAGTTTCACAAAACAATAGTTCTCTTAGTTTTAATTACTGCTTTCATGGGGTGAGAGTTCCACATGAGGATCTCTGTAAGCACCTAGGTGTTAATATAAGAAAAGATCTTCATTTGGGTAATCTCATAAATGGTATTGTAAATAATGGGTATAGATTTCTGCACATAGTTGTGAGGGTATTTAGGGGTTGAAGTAAGGATGTAAAGCAGAGGGCATATAAGTCTCTAGCGACGAACTAAGTAGAGTATGGTTCCTGTGTATGGGACCCTAACCAGGATTACTTGATTCGAGAACCGGAAAAATACAATCCAAAGAAAAGCAGCTCGATTTGTTCTGGGTGATTTCCGACAAAAGAGCAGCGTTACAAAAATGTTCCGAAGTTTGGGCTGGGAAGACTTGGAAGAAAGGAGACGAGTTGCTCGTCTAAGTGGTATGTTCCGAGTTGTCAGTGGAGAGATGGCGTGGAATGACATTTGTAGATAAATAAGTTTCAGTGGGCGTTTTTAAAACGAGCAAAGATCGCAATCTGAAGATAAAGTTGGAATTCGAAAGGAGAAATTGTGGCAAATATTCTTTCATGGGAAGGGGAGTTAGGGATTCGAATAATTTACCAAGGGAGATGTTCAATCAATTTTCAAATTATTTGCACTTATTTAAAAAAAAGACTAGGTAAAGAACAAGTAGTGAATCTGCCACTTGAACTACTGCCCTAAATGCAGATCAGTAGTGATTGATTGATTGATTGATTGATTGATTGATTGATTGATTGATTGATTGATGATTGATTTACAATAGAGAAACAAACTCACATGGACTAGTTCATCCAGGGAGTTAAGCTGAGCTACCCCTACCGGATGGTAAGAATTCCTTGCCCTACAGGGATGTGACAGGCTTTGTAAATTGAATATTTCTCCACAGCACTTATGGCAGTGGAATTCATATAACTACCTTCTTCTTTTCGGAATTAGAATGGATTTATCCCAATTTTACGTCCGGATGCCCTTCCTGATCCCAACCCCCATATGGGTGGATGTACTCATTATTGCGTGTTTCTGTGGTGGCTTGTTATTCGATGCGTTGTGTGTATTGGAAGATGTGTGTTAAGAACACAAGCACCCAGTCCTCGAGCTGGAGAAATTAACCATACCCGATCAGAAGACTCGGCCAGGCCTGGAATCGAACCCGACGCCCTCTGAACCGAAGGCCAGTATGCTGACCATTTAGCTAAAGCGCCAGACTGAATTCATGTAATATCTATACCAGGTTGTACTGAATAAAACCACCGAGCTCGGTAGCTGCAGTCGTTTAAGTGCTACCAGTGTCCAGCATTCGGGAGATAGTGGGTTCGAACCCCACAGTCGGCAGCCCCAAAGATTGTTTTCCGTGGTTTCCCCATTTCCATACCAAGCAAATGCTGGAGCTGTACCTCAATTAAGGCCACGGCCACTTCTTTCCCACTCTTAGCCCTTTCCTATCCCATCGTCGCCATAAGATCGGTCTGTGTCGATGCGACTTTAAGCAACTTGTAAAAAACACTGAATAAAACCAATGGGACAAAACAAACAAACAAACAAACAAACACACAAACAAACAAACAAACAAACAAACAAACAAATAAACAAACAAACAAACAAACACATATTTGCAATAGCCATAACCGCTCGTCTTCAACTATTTCAAACTGCTTTAAGTTATCCATTATTCAGTCAGAACACAATGCCTGAGCGGATATTACTCTCGGCACTACAAGGGAATTATCGAGCTTGATCTTGGACGTTGAAGTCAACGTACTTCTGATCTTCATTCTCCTTCGTAAAGCATTACGTAACAGGGGTAATGTAACCATATTGCTATTCGCATGCGTTATAAACAGGCAAGGATGCTACTTAGACACATGCTGAAATATCGATCCACACGAGAAAAAAACTATTTGAATAAACAGTAAAAAAAAGCCATTTATGTATATCTACTGGTACTGGACGGTCTAGGAAGCCAAGAAAAACGGCCGAGGAGATTCGTCGTGCTGACCACACAACACCTCGTAATCTGCAGGCGTTCTGGCTGAGCAGCTGTTGCTTACTAGGCCAAGGCCCTTCAAGGGATGTAGTGCCATGGGTTTGGAATTTTTTTTTTTTTGCTAGTTGCTTTACGTCGCACCGACACAGATAGGTCTTATGGAGACGATGGGAGAGGAAAGGCCTAGGAGTTGGAAGGAAGCGGCCATGGCCTCTATTAAGGTACAGCCCTAGAATTTGCCTGGTGTGAAAATGGGAAACCATGGAAAACCATCTTCAGTGCTGCCGACAGTGGGATTCGAACCCACTATCTCCCGGATGCAAGCTCACAGCCGCGCGCCTCTAACCGCACGGCCAACTCGTCCGGTGGTTTGGTTTGGTACTGGTACTGGAAGCGTAAACAAAATGTACGTACAGTCCCTAAGAAAACACTGAAGACAACTGGTTCTGCTCATTGTTTGTTACATTTAGTACATATTCTGACACAAATACTGAAGGGACTATTGCAGTAGCGTAGTCAGGATCAACCGATAGTGGTGGGAGTGGGGAGTTACAGTTACAGTTACAGAATTATGATAGAACATAATGGAGGTGTTTGTGCGTGTGCAGAGCGCGCATGCATGAGTGTCAATGGACACTGATACAAGTGAATTATTTTGATATTCAGATTACAGTACACTACAAAAATCTGGCATTAAAATACAGATCAAGAACAATGTGATTAAGGTGAATAGTTTTACGACGAATGTCATGTTCAGATTACAATCTAAAATCCAACATTCGAAGCTTCTTAGAAAATAGACTGAAGAGATATGTTGGTTTGACAATGTTGTCTCTGTGAATGTTCAAAAGAGCCAATACATTGTGTCGACTTTCACTGGTTTATTATCAGTTTCTGTATATTTCCTTTTGTAAAAATTTCATGTGAGCGAGAGGGTTCTACCCCCACCCGCACTCCCTTGCCTACCTCACTGGACTCTTGTATGGAAGAATAATCAAAACTGTGTACAGCTCGTCCCTTGCCGTGGTCTATCGCAGAGGGGCTCACGGTGGTCTGTTCGTCCCGTGGGAACACAGAATAAGGCTGCGATTACGGAACATCTTGCTTGTACTAGCGCTTTAACATGATAATAACTAGTAGAAGCTTTCTCGATAATTGACTGGACGATAGTCTGAGCGAGTTCTTTACAAGCGAAGAATTTCTCTGTAAGTGAAAAGTTATTTTTAGACGAAAATATAGATATTTTCATAGACGAAGGTATTCAGTGCACCCAGTTTATGAAAATCGACGTGAACTCAGTGAATTCTATCATTTGCATAGAGTGCTTAAAGACTAGGAACATCTCAACTCAAAAGTATAGCCTCACGTTTTGCCTTCGTAACGTTAATAAACAGTGGCGGCTCGTGACAGAATTTTCAGGAGGTTCACAATATTTTTGTTCACGTCTTAAATGTACCAGAGTATAACGCAAATCACTAATAAATAACATATTAAATTATTTCACTAAAAGTTCCTTGTACGTTTCCTTCTTCACTCAAAATATGGTAGAACCCATACAACCGACGATCCATTTTATCTGAGACTAGGGCCGATGACCTGCCATGTTAGGCCCCTTTAAACAACAAGCATCATCAAGCAGCAACAAGTATCTGAGACTAATCTGTGAGTGTACAACAAAATTAAAATTACTACTACTAAGTTTTCATTCCGTTCCCTGGTGGGGTAAGGCGGGTCTCCTAGAGGGTGACGTCTGCTGTCAATCCAGGAGGTGTGAGAGGGGAGCGACCTATAACAGGAACTGTCTCGGCATTGTCTTAGTGAGGAGAATGGAAACAGCGGAAAACAATTCTCAGGACAGTCGACGGTGGTACCAGCTCGCGCCTCCCGAACACAGAGCTGAAAAGCCACGGTAAAGCCGTGGCCACTGTTAGCGGAAGCTATTCTGCTCGGTGAAAGTAAAATTCACAGCAACTTTGCTACAATGTTGTATTATAGCGAATATTAAAGATGCGAGCACTATTCTTGTTTTTAACATAGTACGAAGTTCACTTAGGTATGACAAGCAGAATAGTTATGCAACCACATTTACCGGTACTCAAATTAGGTAATTTCACTTGAAATTATTCTCTATCTACAACTTAAAGCAAAATTCTTCCCCGCGATTACAATCGCCTATCGAACCTGTCCAGAATTACTAGCGAAATCTTCCGGCGAGGTAATGCAATATTAATTTGAGGCAGCGGCTATCAGTAACAGAGGAGGTGGCGGACCCTTCTGGTCAACTGTAATACTATCTCTTGTTTGAGTGTTGTACGCGGGAAGCCAGATACCTTACTATGCTCGTCGCTTCATGACGTCATGTGCTTGCGCATGCGCATAGTCTTCAGGATGGTAGCACAAAGTCCCGTGTGCTCCCTGTATTATCAGTCAAAATGAACAGCTGTCAGTGAAACGGAGCTTCGGTGTTAGTCGAATGCTTTCGACCGATCGATAAAAACAGGTCGAAACAAAGGAAACGATTTTAAATTATCCATGAAAGCGGGAACATGCATGAGAACCAGGTGGTCACGGGCCCATGTGCTTTTGAGAGCCTACCGCCACTGTTAATAACTAATGCACGTCTGGCGGAGAGACTTGTCTAGGGTACTGAAGTGTTCCTTGAGATAGCACACAGTCGCCAGTGAATACAAGGAGTGCATTTGAATGTCGGTCTATTGAACTGTATTGGAACATACAGCTAATAGATTATTGATACACATAAGTGATTCATAAATGCGAATAAACGTCTCGGCTGTGGCCTGTATTTAGGGTCAACGGTTCGCACGTCCATATACATTGTAGGCTAATGGCTTCCAGTACTGTATATACAACAATGCCTCTATTGGTTTTACTCTGGACACTGAAGATGATCATGATCATTCAGGAGGCTAGACGAATACACTTTGTTATTCTTCGGTTAGTCAAGTAAAAACAACCGGCGCTCGGACAAGTAATGTTTTATTCCTCGGCTCTGTTTTAATTCGAAGAAGAGACACACTATCACAGTTTTGTTGCGTCAGTTAAGGTCTGCATTCCATATCTGCGTGAGTAATCGACCGAGCAAGGCATACCTAAGGCACTCAGGAATTCCTATTCCCAATCGGAATGAAGTCCACTCATCCTAGTTCGTTAGAAGTTTAAATACACTGTTTGGCACAGCTGTAAAATCAGGATCTAGGGGAAGTGTGTCATAGCTAGATACTGATGTTTAGGCATTTATAGGTGAAGGAGTAACAAGTATACTCTAGCCTGGACAACAGTTCTGCTGTGAGATTTGCATAAACATTAGGGACTAGGCCTGTTAGAACCTCTAGAAGTTATGTTACTCTCGCTACATTACTGAAGAGCGAGGTAGACGACAACTCCTACCTGTCAAATTAGTTTGCATTTTGACCTACAACTGGCTAAACATACGGACTCTAGCCATAATAGTTCAGTCTTCATTGCTTATGACATGCTGTGTTGGTAGAGACGTCTAAGAATGCGAAAATCTTGTTACCTCTTGAAGACTGAGCACAAATAATCCGCGATAGCGAAACTGGGTTATCGAAAGAATTTTTTTTGCTAGTGGCTTTACGTCGCACCGACACAGGTAAGTCTTATGGCGACGATAGGATAGGAAAGGCCTAGGAGTTGGAATTGGCCATGGCCTTAATTAAGGTACAGCTCAAGCATTTGCCTAGTGTGAAAATGGGAAACCATGGAAAACCATCTTCAGGGTTGCCGACAGTGCGATTCGAATCCACTATCTTCCGGATGCAAGTTCACAGCCGCACGCCTCTAACCGCATGGCCAACTCGCCCGGTCGAAAGTAAAGTAGGAGAAACATTTTTATCTAGCAGAACCCAGATTAATTCGATTTTAAAATCCAAAGAACGTTTAAAATGAGTGGACAACTTGGAAAATGACCTTAATTTATTTTATGAAAACGAAACAAAGTCAATTTTTTAAAGCAAAGTAAAAGGTTAGGCACAAAGTTTGAAGTAATGTACTGCAGTGTAAAAGTGTGAATAAACTGCAGTAACCTATGCTTTAAGTCACATACATTTTTTTTCTCAAGTTAAAAAAAAATATGATTGAAAATTGCCTCCCTAATTTAAGCTACCACCCCTCTAAAGGACCATATCTTTGCGGAACAGTCAATGGTCGCTTACAGGTTTTACTGTATCTGAATTTACAGTACTGTAATAATTGGCGCAGTGGATTTCTTTAACGCGTCGGAAAACCATACAAAGTAGTAGTTGCACTTAAATACTTTCAAATCCCTCTGATCTCTACCGGAACCGAACCCAGGAAACTGAAAACAGGACAAAGACTAACCGAATGCGACATTACAGTAGACCAACTTAAAATTGTACATATCTGACTAGTCAATTAACACAGAAAATTCCTTCATCACTGTAAATTGTAAAATAGGTATTCGATATCTAGCTTTCCTGATTCCTGGTTTTCCTTATTATCAAACTACCAGTAGGCCTGCTGTGTGAGTTATGTAACTCTCGCGTAAAGTGGTACTTTTTTGCCTGAGTGCAAAGAAGTTAACGGTGCACAATTTGCATACATAATTTGATTTCTTCTTCTTCTTCTTCTTCTTCTTCTTCTTCTTCTTCTGTGAATCTGTCTCGAGACAGGTATCAAGTGGACATCCTACATGATTCTCTGTCCTGAGCATCTTGTTTCAGTTGTTCATACCTTCCAACTTGCTTGACATCTGTTAATATTCCAAACCTTCTTCTTTCTCTTCCTCTTCTTGAATCTAGTTTTCCCTCCCAATCAGGGCATTTTCTTCTTCCCCGTTGTTTTCATCAGGTGTCTAGTCTCTCCTACTCTTCTTAGCACCTCATCACTCCTCGCTTTACCTCTCCGCATTCCTTTTCCCATTCGGCTCCACAACTATATTTCAAAACTTCCCAAACAGTTTGTATCTTTCTTTCTTAAAATCCATGTTTCAGCTCCGTATGACACAACACTCCACCCCTGTGTAAGTGGTCCCCAACAGCCTCTTCGCAAGGTAGATGAGCGGGTAGAGGAAAGTGCACGCTCTTGTCCTTATTATTATTATTATTGTTGTTGTATGTCCGTCGCGCCCTTCTCGATCCGCCAGCCAGCTACACGCGTGCCAGTGTGTTATTCTTCGAGCCTTGACGCGCAGCCCTCAGTGCGCGTGCCTGGAACGTTGTGTGTGCTATAAAAAGGAGCTCCTAGCCTGTCCAGGCCCACTGACCCCGGTGTCCAGCTCTAGAATACACCCTACTTCGAGCACGGAGGCTACTCTTGAAAATGTGCTTCGGCCAGGTGGACTGAATTTCTGGCAGCAAGAGGTCTCACCTCTGGTCACCGCTCCTCTTGCTTGTTCCACTGTCCATGTCCAGTCTTACCATTATATGCCACTATCATTCCCTAGCTAATGCAAGCTCCCATTATCAACTTAGTTTCGCTAAGTAAGAACTCTTCAGTCATTGAACTTACGTTAATGAACTCAGACACTTCAACAAGGAAGGATTCTCTGAGATATTTACGTCAGTGCTTCTGATAGTTTTCGACTATCAAGAACTTTTCATGTCACAAGGACTATCTTTCCGAGATAGTAGTGAATGTGAATACTCCAACGTGTATATAGTGTACAAAAGACAGACTCTTTCTCCAAATTCATAGTTCATTTTGCTTCGAGATAACTTTCAGTTTTGTTAGTGTAAATATTGTAATTTTACATGTGAAGCAAATAAAGAAGTTGTGTTTTTGTAAACCCAACCTTGTTTACAACAATTATTATTATTATTATTATTATTATTATTATTATTATTATTATTATTGTTAGAGCCACATCTCCAAGGCCTCTATTTTTCATTGAGTAAATTAAATTCCATGTTTCAACACCGTAATAGTTTTCCCACTTTGTTGGCCAGTGAGGGACCTCATCCGAATTTTCCATTGATCGTTACGATGATACAGATATATGTGTATTACCGGACTCTCTCAACAAGTTTTTGGTCAATTACAAGATAAATAATTTCGTGTGGCTATTTCTAGCCGAGTGCAGCCCTTGTAAGGCAGACCCTCCCATGATGGTAGGTGGCATCAGCCACGTGTAGGTAACTGCGTGTTATTGTGGTGGAGGATAGTGTTATGTGTGGTGTGTGAGTTGCAGGGATGTTGGGGACAGCACAAACACCCAGCCCCCGGGCCATTGGAATTAACCAATGAAGTTTAAAATCCCCGCCCAGGCCGGGAATCGAACCTGGGACCCTCTGAACAGAAGGCCAGTACGCTGACCATTCAGCCAACGAGTCGGACAATTACAAGATGATATGTAGGCATAACGTTTTTGCTTATTATTATTATTATTATTATTATTATTGTTGTTGTTGTTGTTGTTGTTGTTGTTGTTACGGGATTACCCTGGAGCGCAGAGCTGAAAGAAGGTGCCGGGGTGAATGGGTCTAACTACAAATCAAGAATTGAATTTAAAACTTAAACTGAAGGTTATATTTTCAGAACTTCACACATGACAAGATTTTATGACAATATTGCAGGTACAAGTAGCAATCATTGAACAATATTGGGAAAAATCCAAGATTAGTGGTTTTAACAGATCATGGGCTTCAAGCCCTCGCTTCACTTTTCCTGAGCTCCTAGTTCAAATTTACAAAGAGCACAAATTTACTCAAGTGCACAAATCCCACAATACATGTAGCACTTGCTCCCTAAATTACAATGTCAGACCTCCCAGAGAAACTTTTACAACACTTGAAAAAGAGGTAATGTGTTCTCAGGTTCCAAGCCTACTCAAGGCAACATAGCATGAAACTCTAATAATCTCTGGCCTTGCCAGGCACTATTTAAAAAATAGAAAACTTATTACACAGAGGTATCTAGTACCCAACCTACAGGGCCTTAGTGAAAAAGAACAGGTTAAATAAACGGCCCGAGTACAATTTGAATGGAGTCGAAGACTGAGCTCCAAAAACTTAAAACCTACAGGGTGCTTGGCCGACAAACAGGGGCTATTCCCAAACTACTGGAAATAACTTTAATACATTGCAGAAACAAGACGTGGCACCTCAAACCAAGATGAATGGGAGCTCGAGAGGGTACATCACTCCCTATCCCCGATTTACAGTTAAAGATTTTATGAAGTCATTAGATTAGCCGGCAGAAAGTTACATTTTTAGAAAAGAAGGTTACATAATAAAATTGATGATTCGGACGTTTCCCTCGGGTTAAACTGCGGAGCTAGCAAGAAAGAAAGAAGTTATGTGGCCATTACCTGGTAGAAGTTCTAGCAGCTGACGAAGAGGCCTCCCGCCTCCTGCTTGACACACACACTCAGTAAGATGACGATCAATTGGCCAAGGGACGTGAAAATCCGCAGTTTATGAACCCTCGGGAAAAGTTCGAGACCATTCAGGATTAAACTAGCCACACCCTCTCAATTTTATTGGTTAATTTGAAAGTTACACTCAAAATAAAAGAAGAAGACTGTGATTGGTAGGAAACAAGGTTCTTAAACAGTACTAAAGGTTGGGCCCAACGCGAGCCGAGCTGCTATTGGTTAACGAAATGACGTCACAGTAGGAGCAAAGCAGCCGAGCCCAGAGCGCGCAAATCAGTAGGAATCTCATAATATCAGCAAACATTACAGTTTCTCAGAACGAATTGCAAACCAGACATAAAGATTACTGCTGTTGTAAGATTGAAAAGAGTGCAGCATAGTAACTTTTCATTATTTCCATTACGAATAAGGCGTAAATGTAACGTGACGGCACACTGACCAACGCTTGAAATTTATTAACATTTCGAATTTCCTCTATTTAGTTTGAGGAAGGTTACGCGCTTTCAAATCTGTAAACATAAATATTTAGATATATGAAATCTTTGTCATATTAAATCTTCACAGCAGAAATTCCGTGATGGAACTACCGTATGTTAACATACGATATACTAACTTACTTCCGCAGGTATCGATTTTAAAGCTGAACACATATTATAAGAGCAGCAGAAGAAAGTTCATATTCGAAACCATGCATAGATAGTCCTGGAAAACCTACAACCTGGTTTCCAGTCTTTGACCGGGTCAGGGATGTAATGAATGAACCATATATAGGCTATTATTACAATGGGGTCGCCACTCTCAAAGTGATTTATTAATGACTGATAAATGCTATGAAACGATAATGGAGAGTGTTGCTGGAATGAAAGATGACAGGGAAAACCGGAGTACCCGGAGAAAAACGTGTCCCGCCTCCACTTTGACCAGCACAAATCTCACATGGAGTGACCGCAATTTGAACTACGGTATCCAGTGGTGAGAAGCCGACGCGCTGCCGCCTGAGCCACGGAGGCTCCGCATAGATAGTCTACTTTTTAAAAATTAAACAATAAGAAAGAACAGGAAAAACACTTCATTAGAGCACAGTCCTACCTGTGAGATTAGATGTCATGAAGTGGTTGCTTTTGAAGATGAAATCCACTGTCGTGCCTTTCGCCGATGATCTGCTATGGAATTTTTAGTTCTTGTCCGAATGTTCATTTGTCGTATGCGTATAAATATTCTCGTTCTAACATACATTTTAAATATTTCTGGTGGTACAGCGGGGAATTTACTGCTAATTATTTGACACACTTTGCGTATAATATTAGGTATGCGCCACAGTTCAGCACGTCCGTGAGTGTCCCTGAAAATTAACTCAAATTCCTTTATTGGTTTAGCATTCAAACGATGGAACGAGTAGACCTCCCCGAGATAACATTTCTATCCATCCCAAAGGGGCTGTACCAGAAGAAATGGAAATCATTTTCCCAGTGGGACTTCGCATTGAACTGTCATATTTTCTTTCGCGGTCGGCGATGTAGCCGGCGAGGTACCGAAATTCCTCTGCTGAACAATCAGGTGTCGCTGTAGATTGCGGTGAATCTCTTTTTTGCGTCGCACCGACACAGATAGGTCTTATGGCGACGATAGGACAGGAAAGGCCTTGGAATGGTAAGGAAGCGTCCGTAGCCTTAATTAAGGTACAGCCCCAGCATTTGTCTGGTGTGAAAATTGGAAACCACGGAAAACCATCTTCAGGGCTGCCGACAGTGGGGTTCGAACCCACTATCTCCCGAATACTGTATACTGGCCGCAGTTAAGCGACTGCAGCTATCGAGTTCGGTCGGTGAATCATTAACCTGTTCACGCAACTAACGAAAAGAAAATAAGTGCACCCTACTGCACGAAACACAGCAACTTAACAGAGATCTCACAGAAACGAACTACGACACACACACTACGCAAAATACAGTAGGCCACTATATAAATCAACAGCAATGTACGGAAAGAAATTACGTATAGTCATTACGTGGAAATCCTTTCTTTATAAGACAGACATATATAAACAACGAAATGAGATACACGTGCGGTTGTATGCTACACAGTCACGGTGCTCCTGTGATGACGTCACGAGCAGGACGAGGGAAAACTAACATCTACTGCGCAACCAATCTGGGCCACCCGTGGGTAGAAAATTAATTACAGAAATTATTATTTGGTTGGATTCAAAACTGGCGGAAAGAAAAGATAAATATTGCCAACCCAAAAATTAATGAGCATCAATTAGTAAAAAAACTTATGAATACAAAACTTCATTAAATCAAAAGTTCATAGTTTTTAGTAGTGACCTCTATGGAAGAATGTCCAAACTTCTTGATGAATGGCAAACAAAACAAGTAGAAATACAGTCAGTTCAGGAAACTTCACAATAACCAAATTACATCTTATTTCTGTGGTGACATCTTCTGAGTAAATTTATAAGTTGGTGCAGGTTCAGTTTCACTGTTTCACCAGTAGAGGAGTTCTTTTAGGCGCTAGATTTAAATGCGCGGCGTTGGAGTGTACCTCCCGGTATTATTATTAATATTATTTGTCCTTTTCCTTGCATATAGCCATTCAACTCTTGCGGCGAAGTATGACTGACAACAGCAATAGCTACGGTGTTGTCAAGTTTAACCTTCCAACCTTCTGCTAGAGTAGACCGTGCTCAAGTACATACATTCAGTGACTTGTCTATGACCGCTGACACTTTATTTCCTTTGCTGGACTGTGAAGCATACTTCTAGAAAAGCTGCCTTCATTTTTAGTCTCAGATGTCGACAGCTGTATGTCGATAAGCACTAAAGATCACGAACGCAGGTTGATGAACTTGGAAGGCAGCCAAGCTTGAGATAAGAACAGTTCTAAACCTTACCGGCAGCAGTTCATTATCTGTTTCGGCAGTGCCTCACACACGATCCCGGGCGGACACAACGTAATATTTCAACATGTTGTAAACATGTATTTGTTTCCATTCTCGTTGTAAATGAAAACTGTTGAAATCCCGTAGACGTAACGGAATTTATCTGCGATATGTCTTGCTGGAAGATTAGTTACACATTTTTGAAAATCACAAAGACTGCAAAGGCATCGACCACGCTTCGTGAGAAGGTTTCAGCGGCATTTTCTACGAGGATTAACGGGAGATTCGAAAACTACCCATCTTCTCAGTTTGTAGATTATTACAAGGCTATTGCCCACTTGGCTTTATAGAAACTGAAAATAATAATTACCACTCATAAGACGTCTCTAATATTGCTTACCGAGCTCGATAGCTGCAGTCGCTTAAGTGCGGCCAGCATCCAATAATCGGGAGATAGTGGGTTCGAGCCCCACTGTCAGCAGCCTTGAAGATGGTTTTCCGTGGTTTCCCATTTTCACACCAGGAAAATTCTGGGGCTGTACCTTAATTAAGGCCACGGCCGCTTCCTTCCTATTCCTAGGCCTTTCCTATCCCATCGTCGCCATAAGACCTATCTGTGTCGGTGTGACGTAAAGCAAATAACAAACAGCAGAATATTACTTGTCCCTTAATCATAAAGAATCATGGCTTTGCTATTTGGCCAGGCTAGTCTAATGGCCTTTGAACCCCGTGATTGCGAAGGCAGTATTATCTAATTCTGTGTTACCTTGTTCAGTCTATAGAACATTATTTTTACAATAAATTGTTAAGTCGCACCGTCAAGGGACGCGACGATGTGATATTAGAGTACTAGGACTGGGAAAGAAGCAGCCGTGACCTTAATAAAAGTCCAGTCCCAACATTCGCACGGTGTGAAAATGGTAAACCATGGAAATCCATCTTCAGGGCTGCCGACAGTGGGCCACGAACCCACTATCTCTCGAATTCAATCTGACAGATACGCGACCCTAACCGTACGGCCCAAATGGCCAAAGTGCTTTCCGGTCGAAATAGAACCAGGAACTCTATAAAAACATCGAAAACTTATGACGACGATGAGGAAAAGAAAACTGATCTTTCATAAATACATTAAAAGGATGAGTCAAGAGAGATTGGCCAACAAAATACTCCTTCTGCAAGAAAAGTGAAAAAAACCAGCATGGACGGCTTACGCAGGAGTACAAAGACCTGGCAGAAGTGCATGTCAAGGAGAAAGAACTACGGGGCAGAACAACGTTTAGAAAAAAGTTTGCGGGAATGAGGAATGCACACGAGAAGCCACTGGCCAAACCACGGAACATCTCGGTGGAATAACGAGAACAGAGAAGCGAACGACCACGGCCGACTGGATCCCTCGCTGCACTCCTTGTACTAACGACACGGATTTTTGGCGAAAGTGCCAAGAGAAGGGCATTAGTCTGCGTGACAGAAGAGCAGGTAGACTGTTTAAATGTGGCCTACAGATGGCCGTACCGATGAACGATGAATATTATTATTATTAATTATTAATTATTATTATTAGTAATTAATAATTAATTAATAATATTATTAATTATTAATTAATTAGTATAATAATTATTAATTAACAATAATTAATAATAATAATAATAATAATAATAATAATAATAATAATAATTAGGAGTTTCCCGCTGGCTCCGCCCGCAATGTGCAAAGTATGGTGTTGTTCGTTACCCTCCTCACGGATGTATTTGCAAAGTTCCGACTTAATGAAATAAAGCACATGATCTGCTGCGGTAATAGAATGTAATATTATGTCAACAAAACACTTGAAAATACATCACACAAAGAAATTGAATTAAACTTTCCTTGGAACAACACTAGGCGCTAAATTGTTGAAAAGTCCTTGAAAGATCTTCGTCATGGAGACAAATGTACTCATAAGTTTTCTCAGAATCTACCAATTTAAGTAGTTATTACCTCAAAAGAAAGCGCTTGATCCACCGAGTGTTTTTAGACCAAAACGAAATGCGTACCTCAATTAGAACGAAAGATTTAATTGCTTCGATGAGAAAAGAAAAATGTTGAAGAAATGGGACGTCAAATAGAATGTGCACTCATAACTTTCCTCAGAATCAAGCAATTTCAATAGTTAAGAGCTGAAATGAAAGATCTTGATCCACTGAGTGTTCTTAGGTCAAAACGAACTCCGAATCTCAATTAGAGCCAAAGATATGATAGCTTCAAAGAGACAAAAAATTGAAAATCAAATAATTTTTTTTTTTGCTAGGGGCTTTACGTTTCACCGACACAGATAGGTCTTATGGCGACGATAAAAATCAAATAATTTGAGTAAGGCGAAAGTTAAGTGATTTATAGTGCCTGATGACAAATCTGTGCATGAATACCTTTCAGTTAAAAAAAAAAAAAAAAGGAAATCGACCGGATAGAATGGTTGTACTGACTGACTTTAGTTTTCATCATTTTTTTAATATATAGATAACTAGCAAGATACCCGTGCTTCGCTACGGTATTATACTGAAATTTATAATTGAATGCTTATTGTTTTAGATATATAATCCGCCGAAATTCGCGATCTGACTCGTTTTCTGCGAGAATCCACCAAAACTCCCGATCTGACTGGTTTTCTATTATTTTACGGCACGTTTCCTCCCATTTTTAAATCTTCCTTTCCAGCAATCGTTTTCGTACTTCCCGGGTTAGGCTCAGGTATTCCTCCCGGTCAGTTGGGCCCGTAAATCTTTGCCATCTTTTAATATAATCATTTTTAATATGGATAAAATCCTTCAGGAGATCCGGCGTGGTGTCATATTGGGTGCCTTGGCGGCACTGAACCCGCGGCCGGACTGCATTCTTAGTCATTACCCGTCCAGGAGCCGTTTCCAGCGCGGTCCGCACATTTGACGACGGTCCGGATTATTATTATTATTATTATTATTATTATTACTATTATGTGTTGCTGGAATGGCTGATGACAGGAAAAACCTGAGTATCCGGAGAAAAACCTGTCCCGCCACCGTTTTGTCCAGCACGAATGTCACATGGAGTGACCGGGATTTGAACCACGGAACCCAGCTGTGAGAGGCCGGCGCGCTGCCGCCTGAGCAACGGAGGGTCCTTATAAGTACATTAATAACAGCTAAAATCAATTGGTCTCACCTCCTTCTACATCCCACTGCCGTTAAGTTTATTTACCGCCACCCCCCCCCCCCCAAATTAATGCTTGTTTCTTTATGTTTAAGGGAGATTCCAAACACCAATGTTCACGTCTATTACCTTCAGTTTTGAGATATAAGTATCCCAATAAAAATAATTTACTTTCTGCACTTCATATCACAATACTCCCCCCCCCCCCAAGTGAATTTTCCCGCAAAAAATACTTGTTTCTTTAATAGTAAAGGATCTTCTTAAATACCAATTATCACCACTCTAACCTCTTCAGTTTTTGATTTATGTGTCCTCATGAAAGGAATTCAACTCCTTTACACTCCCGCCCTCCAAGATGGTTTCCCCACCAAAACGCGCTTTTCTTTGTTCTTAATGGAGATCCAAATACGAATTTTCACGTCTGTAACAACTTTAGTTTTTATTAGATGTATGTATTCTCATACAATTAAGCCAATTAATTTTTCAATTCTTCCCCCCCCCCGCCCCTTCATTGGATTTTCCGAGAATACGTGTATCTTTACTTTTAAAGCAGATTGCAAATATCAAATTTCACGTATGTAACGTCTTCATTTTTGTGATATCAGTAGCCTAATTAAAAGAATTCAACACCATTTTCAGTCACTTTTACCACCCCCCTCCACCCAAGTGGTATTTCCGAAAACTAAAAACACACGTTTCTTTATGTTTAATAGAGATAAAAAATACCTTCACTTCTGTAACATGTTAAGTTTTTTTAGATATACTGTAAAAATTCTCATTTTAAAATTTCACCCCTTTTGAGTTCCCCTTACGTGGAGTTTCCATAAACAAATCACCCATGTTTATTTACATTTACAGGAGATTCCAAACACCCACTTTTTACGTCTGCAACATTTTACGTTTCCAAGATATTCTGTAGATATAGTCTTTCAAAAAATTCACCCCAATTTGTCACTCCTGTTTAACCGCCATTAATTGGATTTCCCAAAAACTAAGAATTACGTGTTTCTTTATTTTTAAAGGAGATCCCATATACACATTTTCAGTTCTGTAATATCTTTCGTTTCTGAGATATATGTATCCCCATTAAAGGCATTCAACCCATTTTTCACCCCTTTTAAACCCCTCCTATTAGGATTTACAGGAAATAAAAAAATACGTGTTCCTTTATTTTTAGAGGAGATTCTAACTACCAATTTTTACATCTGTAAATTTTAAAGTTTTAAGATGTAGACGCACTCATTTTAAAAAATTCACCCCCCCTTTTCACCCCCCAATATTTGGATTGTCCAAAAACGAAAAAAATACGTGTTTCTTTACTTTTAAAGTAGATCCAAAATACCAATTTTCAGGTCTGTAATATCTTCAGGTTCTGAAATATAAGTAGCCTCATTAAAGGCATTCAACCCATTTTTCACCCTTTTACACCCTTCCTATGGGGATTTTCCGAAAACAAAAGAATACGTGTTTCTTTATTTTTAAAGGAGATTCTAATTACCAATTTTTACATCTATAAACTTTAAAAGTTTTGAGATATAGATACACTCATTTAAAAAAATCACCCCCTTTTCACCCCCCCCCCCATAATTGGATTTTCCACAAACAAAAAAATACGTGTGTCTTTATTTTTAAAGAAGATCCCAAACACCAATTTTCAGGTCTGTAATATCTTCAGGTTCTGAAATATAAGTAGACTCATGAAATGCATTCGACCCCTTTTTCAACCTTTTCCACCCTTCCTATTAGGATTTTCCGAAAACAAAATATACGTGTTTCTTTATCTTTAATGGAGATTCTAAATACCTATTTTTACACCTATAACCTTTAAAAGTTTTGAGATATAGATACACTCATTTTAAAATATTACCTCTTTTTTACCCCCCTTAATTGGGTTTTCCAAAAACAAAAAATACGTGTTTCTTTATTTTTAAAGGAGATCCCAAACACCAATTTTCAGGTCTATAATATCCTCATTTTCTGAGATATAAGTAGCCTCATTAAAGGCATTCAACCCCTTTTTCACCCCTTTTCATACCTCCTATTGCGATTTTCCGAAAACAAAAAATACGTGTTTCTTTATTTTTAATGAAGATTCTAAATACCAATTTTTACATCTGCAAACTTTAAAAGTTTGGAGATATAGATTCACTAATATTAAAAATTCACCCCCTTTTCACCCTCCCATTAATTAGATTTTCCAAAAACAAAAAATACGTGTTTCTTTATTTTTAAAAGAGATCAAAAGTACCAATTTTCAGGTCTGTAATATCTTCAGTTTCTGAGATATAAGTACCGGTATCCTGATTAAAGGCATTCAACACATTTTCCCCCATTTTCACCCTTTTTCACCCCTCCTATTGGGAATTTCTGAAAACAAAAAAATATGTGTTTCCTTATTTTCAAAGAAGATTCTAAATACCAATTTTTACATTTGTAAACTTTTAAAGTTTTAAGATATAGGTCAATCATTTTAAAACTTCACCCCCCCCTTTTCACCCCCTTAGCAACGGAATATCCAAAAATCCTCTCTTAGAGAGCACCTACATCTTAATATGAATGCATCCCCAAAATTTCATTTCATTATGTCCAGTAGTTTTGGCTCGGCGATGATGAATCAGTCAGTCAGTCAGGACAAGCTATTTTATATATATATAGATAATGTTCTCCTCTGTGGTACAGTGGTTAGCGTGATTAGTTGCCACCCCCCGGAGGCTCAGGAGAGTTTTCCGGCTCTGACGAGGACTGGAACGGGATACCCTCATCCTTGGGAGGTCAACAGAGTAGAGCAGATTCGATTCCCTCCTCAGCCATTCTCGTAGTGGATTTCCGTGGTTTTCAACTTCTTCTCCAGGCAAATGCCGGGATGGTACCTAACTTAGGCAACGACAACATCCTTGTCCATCCCTTCCGATCTTTTCATCACCACACCAAGCCCCCTGTTCAGCACAGCAGATGAAGTCACCTAGACGAAGAACTTGGTCCTCCTTCCTAATTGTATTCCCGACCCAATGTCTCACGCTCCAGGACACTGCACTTACGGCGGTAGAGGTGGGTTCACCCGCTGAGTCCAAGGGCCAAACAAACTCTGACCGGTAAACGGATTAAGAAATAAGTATTTTAATTTACGGAGTATTTCTCTAAAACAACTATTACATACAATCCTTCGAGATGGGGCCTATCTTTTCTGGGCTGTACTTTCAGGCGTAATCCTAAAATTTTAGTACAGGCTAAGCTGAGTGCAAGTGTGAGGTGATCGCTGCCACCCGCTATCATTCAAACAGCATGAAGAACTTGGGAGGCAGTCACGCTTGAGGGACAAAAGTTCTGCATCTTGCTGGCATACAGCATTGTCAGTTTCCGTAGAGTAATGGTTATCTCGTGTGCCTCACACGCGCAAGGTCCCCGATTCGATCACGGGCAGAAACAGAGTAGCTTTTTAGCGGACATTCATCTTAATACATTTTAATACAGTGTATTTCCATAAAAAGGTCCGCCTCTGTAGTGTAGTGGTTGGTGTGATTAGCTGCCACCCCCGGAGGCCCGGGTTCGATTCCCAGCTCTGCCACGAAATTTGAAAAGTGGAACGAGGGATGGAAACGGATTCACTCAGCCTCGGAAGGTCAACTGAGTAGAGGTGGGTTCAATTCCCACCTCAGTCATCCTGGAAGTGGTTTTCCGTGGTTTCACACTTCTCCTCCAGGCAAATGCCGGGATGGTACCTAACTTAAGGCCACGGACGCTTCCTTCCCTCTTCCGTGTCTATCCCTTCCAATCTTCCCATCCCCCCGCAAGGCCACTGTTTAGCATAGCAGGTGAGGACGCCTGAGCGAGGTACTGGTCATCCTCCCCAGTTGTATCCCCCGAACCAGAATCTGAAATTCCAGGACACTGCCCTGGAGACGGTGGTGGTGGGATCCCTCGCTGAGTCCGAGGGAAAAACCGACTTTGGAGGGTAAACAGATAAAGAAAAGAAGAAGAAGTATTTCCCTAAAACAATTCTTAAATGCAATCCTTAGAGGTCGGCCTGTTTTCCTGTGCTGTAGTCGCAAGCGTAAGCTTAAAAATTTTCTTTCTTTTTAGTATAAGTCGAGGGTGAGCCAGTGACAGATGAGCACCCCGTTTCACACAAGCAAGATGAAAGAACTTTGGAGACAGCAAGCCGGGCTTGCGAGAGGCAAGTTTATCTTGTACTAGGAGGGGGGGCACAGTACGTTTCCGTAGTGTAGCGGTTATCACGTGCGCCTCACACGCGCAAGGTCCCCGGTTCGATCCCGGGCGGAAACACAATTTGTTTTTAACTTCCTTGTTAGGGAATGCTTGTTTCATTTCTCCATATGAATGATGAATTTGAAATAGGAGAGCGCTCCTGTTCGCAGCAAATTTATTATCTGGTACATCTCGGTGGAAGCGTATTTACAAACAACCTTGCCAACTAATAGACAGAATTTTTTTTTAGTGATTTGTGAAGTCACTATGTGTTTACGTTACTTAGATATGTTAGGGTCTGGGCTATATTTTGTCCTTGTTTTTGGTATATTACATATAGGCCATACATGCAAACAAATGCTCATATAAACACATAATGTAATCATGTCATTAAAGCATTCCTGACGTTACCATAAACATATAATTATACATGCTGTTCATGGTTTTCCATAATTTTTTTAAAATAGTGTTATTGGCTTTGCGTCCCACTAACTACTTTTGTGATTTTCGGAGACGCTGATGTGCCGCAATTAAGTCCCGCAGGAGTTCTTTTCATCATCATCATCTGTTTACCCTCCAGGTTCGCCTCAAGGGCCAGTGTCCTGGAGCTTCAGACTCTTGGTCGGGGGATACAACTGGGGAGTATGACCAGTACCTCGCCCAGGCGGCCTCACCTGCTATGCTGAACAGGGGCCTTGTGGAGGGATGGGAAGATTGGAAGGGATAGGCAAGGAAGAGGGTAGGAAGCGGCAGTGGCCTTAAGTTAGGTACCATCCCGGCATTCGCCTGGAGGAGAAGTGGGAAACCACGGAAAACCACTTCCAGGATGGCTGAGGTGGGAATCGAACCCACCTCTACTCAGTTGACCTCCCGAGGCTGAGTGGACCCCGTTCCAGCCCTCGTACCACTTTGAAAATTTCGTGGCAGAGCCGGGAATCGAACCCGGGCCTCCCGGGGTGGCAGCTAATCACGCTAACCACTACACCACAGAGGCGGACAGGAGTTCCTTTACGTGCCACTAAATCTAACATGGCGAGGCTGACGTTTTTGAGCCAGTATCGAACATGCCAAGCTGGGGTCAGTAGGCCAGTATCTCAACTTTCTGAGCCAAACAGCGCGGCTTTCCAACATTTAAAGGAAATTTTGGATCACTTATTTATTCATTAATGAAAGTAAAATTCCTTATTAATAGTATAATATAACATATTTAAACATCGTAGTCATAATTTATCATTATATGGTATTAACACAATAACGTGACTTTTTCAGTGTCATCACTATTATTGCGTGTTCCCTGTTGGTTCAGAAACAGAAACTGGACTACTCTCTCTAAAAGGTATTTGGAAGCTTCTATCATAAAGAATTTTGTTCGTGGCGCATTCGTTCCATATACAGTATCTACAAATATACAGTTATTTTCTTTAAGTGTCGATAGGATTTACTGGAACGAAAAATAATTCCTTCCCGCAGCTGACGAATTTGAGCACCATAAAAAATATATCAGTAGCTGGCACACCCAGATTATAAGCGTTCGATTCCCGGTCCTACCTCCCAAGTGGGTGGGGGCAGTAGAATAAAGCCCACAGTATCCCTTTCCTGTCATAAGAGGGGTTCATAAGTAGGGAGAGTGCGTTGGCGATCATGGGACACTTCGCTGAGTCCTGTCATTTCTTCCACTTATTGTGCCATTTTTCTCACGTTCCTTTAGACTATCCGACATCCCTACTCTCCGAGGCTCGGGTTCGATTCCCGGCTCTGCTCGAAATTTGAAAAGTGGTACGAAGGCTGGAACGGGGTTCACTCAGCCTCGGGAGGTCAACTGAGTAGAGTTGGGTTCGATTCCCACCTCAGCCATCCTCGAAGTGGTTTTCCGTGTTTTCCCACTTCTCCTCCAGGCAAATGCCGAGATGGTAGGCCTAACGTAAGGCCACAGCCGCTTCCTTCCCTTTTCCTTGTCTATCCCTTCCACACTTCCCAGCATAACAGGTGAGGCCGTCTGGGCGAGGCACTGGTCATCCTCCTGATTTGTATCCCCGAACAGATGTCTCACGCTCCAGGACACTGCCATTGAGGCGGTAGAGGTGGTATCCCTCGCTGAGTTCGAGGGAAAACCAACCCTGGAGTGTAAACATATTAAGAAGAAGAACAACAACAAGAAGAGATGAATCTGTCTTTCCTGTGCTCTACTCACTGGCCTAAGCTTTAAAAATCGCTTTCATTTAAATGTGAGTGGACCGCAGCTGTGATATGATCGCTGAGCACGCGGTGTCACGCAACCTAGATGAAGAACTTGGAAGGCATTCAGGCTTGAGAGACTACAAGTTCAGCATTTTACTGGAACAGTGCTCTCTTCGGTTTCCGTATTGTAGTAGTTATTACTGGGACCTTTCCCACCAACCCCCATAGCTCACGGTAGCATGTGCCAACAAAGAGGTGACCCTGTCGGGTCATGAACACATGGCACCGTGCTCCACGGAAGGCGATGGTCAAGGGACCTTTTCGGCCTGTGACGATTCCCTCTCATTGGGATTGAATAAGTAATCCACTCACATGAGAGGTCAACGCCCTGCGGCGCAGCAAGGTCGCTGCTAACTCTCCCGTACCTAAGATCTGAACCCCCGGCTACTCAGAGTCGCAGACCGTCCGCGGCGATAAAAATAAAATATCTTACAACTAACTTAAAGGCATAACATGAACGGAAGAGGTTCTGGATGCTAATTATCGGCAAGAATTAGGCACGAATAAAATTTTTGAATATTTAATTCACTCCCGTTGAACATATTTACAATCTACAACCTTGAACATCATAGTTAAATTACATCCATTGAATTTTAATACCAGCAACGGACAACCATGTCCGGGCTATCACCCAAGTGAAAATAAGATACACATCATTAGGAGAGTCTTTATGTGGTCTATTGACATTACGCTGTTGAATATTATAACACAAAACAATCACCTATTCAGATTAAGCACCTGGGTGTTCACATATAGCTTCAAACAACTCGGAGAAATTTGAGTTGCGTTTACTACACTCTTGGTTGATAAACTTGGTTTCGAATTTACGGACACGATTATTTTACCTACTGAGTACGGTAAACACTATTGTAATGAACCAAACTTTTTACAAAAAAATATAAGAAAACTATGACCTTACGGATATAAATATTCCCGGGATTAAATTCCAAGTTACATATTTAAAACACAGCAAGTTACACTAATTTACCCTAAGATTAGAGTGGCCATCTACATCGAACATAACACGAGAAATATAAGATTTTAAGAAATTTAAAAAAATCATAAAATGATAAACTACTTCACGGCGTTACAACCTCTCGCAAAAGCATGAGATGCACACAATTCTAGTTACTGCTAATCACCTCATTTGAGGACTAACTATACACATCATAGGGCCTGAACCCTCCACTCAAACGAACTACCAAAGGATTTTTCACGAAGTCTCACTTAAACAAATCAATTAGCATCAAAACAACATCCTATTTACACTATTATCACACCTGGAAGAGAAAACACATATTATAACATTTCCCATACATGGTAACTGCATCTGGTTTACCATTAGCCGTCGTTTGTGTGACTGGCTCCCTTTTGTCATGTCCGAGGTACGAACGGGAGACCATCAGGTCTCTCGAGTCGGGGAATCTGAAAAAAATCAAGACCCTATCTATCGCTTTTACATGTGTATGAACGAAGTGTTACTGAATTCACCCAACTTTGCCTGATTAGAATGTGGTAATCGATTAACAAAAAAAAAACTTTTACTAGCAGAGCACAAGATGGTTCGAGGAAAAACACTTCCTTGAGAAAGACGGCCATACATTTGCCTTTTAGCAGGCCTAGTTTGACACAAGCGAGCTCCGACCCTCCCGGGGTGGGATGCCATAAATTTCCTTGTCAACCGCCGGCACACCGCCCACATACTTTTTTTTTTAAACCCAACATTAGTGCGTTTACAATTGCCTATTCAGTGGGCCAATTTATTCACGCGAACAAAAATCACAAATACAAACAGGTGCATAGAATTATGCTCTAACCCGCTCAGGTATTCTTCATCGGTCCAATCTCTCAACTTTTGGGCCGTTACATTATTTTACTCTCTCTCTCTCTCTCTCTCTCTCTCATAGGAGTCCGGAGTTCCATCCTCGTGCCTCTCATAGTAAAACTACCACAATCCACGGGCTATCAAACTAGAGTTTAATAATCTCACAGAATTTACTAATAACAATAGTCATAATAATCACAATAATGATAATAATAATAATAATAATAATAATAATAATAATAATAATAATAATAATAATAATAATAATAATAAGGACTATGTACCTGACATGAATTTATATTACCTTCATTAGATCAGCATAAAATTATCCGACCAAACTGATTAATTTAAATGAAATAAAATGAACTAACAAAAGGTACTTAAGCAATCACACAAAAAATTTCTTTAACAGGGGCCCGAGCTAGTGTTGGTGGGGGTGGACATGTGTACCTCGGTGCCATGACTCTTCACACACATATTATGCAGCAACGCCTTAAGTTATCATGCATAAAATACAACTACTTTACAATAAATCGAGTACTTCATCTATCCAACTTTATCTGGTTCACAGGATATATGGCAAAGATTCTTGCGTCATCTTAACCTGACTTCTTTCATATATCTTTCCAAGAACGAAGGCTCCTTTATTACCTCAACGAAATTAATTAGCCTTTTCCCCCCGTCTCCTCTGACAGTACTCATAAAACAAGTATATAACCATGCTCATACAATAAAGACAACTAGATGGGAAATTCATACTCTATTCCTAAACTGTTTCCTTCCCAAACAACTTTAAAAGATTAAAAAAAATACCGACCACTCTAATCTTACTACTTTAATTATTCAATATAAAATCATCCCATGCTATTCCTATATTCTGATATGATTTATCTACAGGGAATATCGATATCATAAGATCATAAATTTGTACTCAACAATGCTGGTCCGTTGTCCATCGTACTCTGTTGGAGCCCCGAGGGAGGGCTCCCTTGAAGGTCTTAACCCATCCTGCTGAAGTGGGAGATCGCTGGTTCAAGACGTTCCATGATGCTCCTGGAATAATCCATAGCGTTGGGGTTTGAACACAGAAATGACACTGTTTACACTGTTTTCACAAAACGTCCTCCACTCCCGTTACAGGCACATTTTCCTTTCTTCTAACCAGAATGAAAGTTATGAATGTATACGATACCCTGGCACAGGACGCAGCTAGTCTATCCTAATCTGACATATGCAATTCCGAGCTCACAGTTTCATTACCGGAACAGTTTATCCTCCCGCATTACCCCAAGGTGGGCTACTTATGTTTATTCTCAACCCTATCTTGTATGCTTTTTTCAGCGCGCTCCTCAGATTACGCTGTTCTGAAGCACGATAAACGTTGATACAATTTTGTTTATGTGATAACCACTAATTCTTCGTACTATCACTATTCACTCGCCTGCCGTTTACACAGTTCCTAACATAGATTATAATTAAAAGGCTCTCTGCCTCCACTACGGGATACCGATTGAAAAATAACGTTCCACGTTCGACAGACGGCAATTCATTGTTTCACAGTTCTCGGTGCGAATTTATGTCACTCACGATCCTTCGTGACGCACCGTGATCAAATTATAGATGCGCACATCATGTTTACACAGTTCAGATTTTTACTGCAGATTCGCACTGAAATCCGACTTTTCACACTCCCGCTCACTGAAAATTTACCATACAAAGAGAGGGAAATCAGACCAAAAATCGGCCGTGTGGTCACCTCGTAGACTCCTCGAAGACTGGTCTCCACCCTCATATGTGCAGGCAAATATAAGGGCTCCCTAGGGTGGGGAATGCTTGGGAGACATCTCCCTCCAACAAATTTCAGTTTTCCAGATCCACAAGGCTCACGAATCTCAGCGATGCGGCAACTTGTGTGGCCAACTACTCCGAAATACAAGAGGTGATGCGGAACTCAGGATGATCGGTGGATTTGTAGTAATTAATTCCAATACAATCGGGGTGGGGGTAGTATTCGCTAATAGTATTTGGCGACACTGTAGGCGTGGGTACGCCGTGGTGGTTACGTAATCTTATGAAGGTGCATTTTCGTAGGTGAGATTATTCTACCTTGATTTTCAATTTTGCCATTCATCCAATATTCCTCTTATTACTCTGACGTATGTTTTCTGGTTAGTTTAGCCTTTATTGAGCTGAAAATACCCCTGAAATCGCCCCATCGCTTTGGCATCGCTGTGCGTTGGCGTTTGTTTTCAAGATGGAGTCAGCATAATTGTATTCTTCTTCCCGTTTTTCCATGATACGCGCGCAGTTTGGGAGTTTTTCTGAGCCACCCACTGGGAGCTCTTGGCGCCCCTATGTCGCGAAGTGTTATGCAATATGACGCTACTGCCAGCATCCACACAAAGGAAGCTACAAGCCTACTAATTTCTTCAATATATACTTCGAAATAATTATTCCTGTGACTATACGGTCACATTACGTGCGGCTCACACGCTCAATGTCACCGTTTCGATCCCTGGCTGAAATAAGGTAATATTTTTGCTCTCTTGCGAAAAAATACTTGTTTCAAATCTCGAGATAAATGATGAATTTGAAAGAGGTGAGCACTCCCATTCGCAACTTATTTCATCTCTGGTGCATCTGTGTGGAAGTCTAGTTTCAAACAAGCTTGCTAACTAATAGAGGGAGGAAATTAAGGAGTTTATATTATTATTTGTAACAGCATTATGAGTTATATACTTCCATGTTTTAGTTTCTGGAATATATTTTTTATTGTTTCAGTATATCACTGAAACAATTTATCAAATGCACTGAATGCATTTATGTCATTACGGCATTCCGGATATTACTGTTAACGGGTTACCCGTGGAGCAGAAATAGGTTAAAGAAGGTGCCGGGGTGAATGGGTCTATCTACAATATCAAAATTAATTTAAAACTTGAATTGAAGGTTATATTCCTTTTAGAACTTCAAACTTAACCATTTTTTTACTGAATAAACATAACAATGAAACATCAGGTACAATGACACTTTCATAAATTGGAAAATTCAAGATTCAGACCTTGACAATTCTGAGCTACAAGCCCCTAGGTTACAAATTTACAATTGAAAGTGGTATTATTTAGTTAGGGGGCAGAAATCACCTAATTCAAGAGCACTTGCTCCCTAAATTACAATATATATCTTCCCAAAGGCACACTTTACTGTTACAAAACTTTTACAAAAATCTAACAGGCTCTCCGCTTTCCCGGCCTACTCAAGGCAACATTACATGAAAATCTGACAATGTCTGGCCTCTCAAGGCACTATTTACAAATTGAAATATTATTACACAGAAGTATCTCGTACCCAACCTACAGTGCCTTTGCGAAAAAATAACAGGATAAATAAACTGCCCGAACACAAACTGAATGGAAGCGAACACTGCGCTCCAGATAACGAAACATTAAAGCCTGTAGGGCTCTCGGGTGATGAAACTGGGGCTATTCCCAAACTACTGAGATGGCTCGAATGGAAATAACTTTAATACATGACCGAAACGAAAGGTTACGAAAACGTAGTCACCTCAAACCAAGATGAAGGGGAGCGCGAGATGGTAACTCACTCTCTATCCCCGATTTACAGTTAAAACTTAGTGAAAATTTTACATTAGCCAAAAGAAGATTTACATTTTAGAAACGTTTGTTACATAGTTAAAGATTCGGACCTTCCCCTCGAATAAAGCTGCGGAGGTAACAAGGAAGATAGAATTTACGTGGCCATTACCTTATAGATGTTCTGCTGACCGAAGAAAGAGGCGGTTCCGCCTCCTGCCTTAACACGCACACTTATCAAGACGGCTATAATTTACAAGGAAACATGAAAAGCCGCAGTTTATATACCCCCAGGGAAGTTTCGAGAGGATTCTGGGCTAATCCGTACACACCCTCTCAATTTTATTGGTTAAGTTCAAAAGTTACACTCAAAATCAAACATGAAGCCTGTGTGTGATAGGTTGAAAATAAATTACAGGAATGTTTGATTGGCTAGATTCAAAACGGGCGGAAAGAAAAAGAAGTGTTGCCAACCCAAAAATATATGAATATAGATTCAGTTATGGAAAACCTAGGAATATGAAACTTCTTTAAGTTATAAGTTCTTCCACCTTGCACCAGAGTGCATGATCAGAGTTTTTTTGGTAGTGACATCTGTGGAAAAATGTCGAAACTTTTGATATATAGAAAAAAAACAAGAAAAAAAAACAAGGAGAAATTCAACAGCTTAGAAAACTTCACAATAACACAATTCCTCAATATTTTAGTAGGGACATCTTCTGATTAAAGTTTCAACTTCGTGTAGTATCAGTTTCACATTTTGATCGATAGAGGAGTTTTTTTTTTGTTTTTTTTTTTGCTAGGGCTTTACGTCGCACCGACTCAGATAGGTCTTATGGCGACGATTTGTTAGAAAAGGCCTAGGAGTTGGAAGGAAGCTGCCGTGGCCTTAATTATGGTACAGCCCGAGCATTTGCCTGGTGTGAAACCACGGAAAACCATCTTCAGGGCTGCCGATAGTGGGATGCGAACCTACTATCTCCCGGATGCAAGCTCACAGCCGTGCGCCTCTACGCGCACGGCCAACTCGCCCGGTAGGAGTTTATTAGGGCGGTTACTTCAAATAAGCGGTGTTGAGGTGTACCTCTCGGTACAGCTACCATAAATAATGAATTCAATATGCTACTCACGGTATTACACCATTTGAAGAACATTTTGAGCACTCTTTATTCAATAAGTGAAAGTGTAATTCTTTAATAATGATGAAATGTAACATTAGAAAAAACCTAGTCATCATTAATCATTAAACGCTGTTATAAATTTAACGTGACTTTGTTCAACATCAACACTACCGAGCACGTTGACCGTGCTGTTAGGGTCGAGCCGCTGTGAGCTTAGGTTAGGGAGATAGTGGTTTGGAATCCCACAGCCTGCAGTCCTGAAGATGGCTTCCTCTGGTTTCCCAATTTTCATATTAGTCAAATGATGGGGCAGTACTTTAATTAATTCCACGCAATCTTCCTTCCCTCACCTAACTCTTTCCTATCCTATCGCTGCCATAAGACCTATCGGTGTCGATGCGAAGTACAGAAAAATCATCATCACTATTATTACGTGTTACCAGTTGTTTCAGAAACAGCAACAGAATTCTCTCTCTAAAATATATTTGGAAGTTTCTATTAAAAATAATCTTTTTGTGGCGATTCATTTCTTATATCTCAAAATGAACATATATAAATTATAGTTCCTTTAGTTGTCTGCAGGATTTCTATTTCTTTCAATCCGTTTACGCTAAGAGTAAGGTTTTCCCTCGGACTAAGCGAGGGATCCCACCTCTACCGCCTTTACGGCAGTATACAAGAGCATGAGATATTGGGAAGGGATACAAGTGGGAAGGAGGAACAGTGCCTCACCCAGGTAGCCTCACCTGCTATGCTGAACAAGGTCCTTGTGGGGGGATGTGAAGATTGGAAGGGATAGATAAGGAGGAGGGAAGGAAGCGGCCCTGGCCTTAAATTTGGTACTATCACGGCATTTTCCTGGAGGAGAAGTGGGACACCACGGGAATTGAACCCTCTCTGATCAACTGAACTCCCGAGGCTGCGTGAACTCCGTTCCAGCCCTCGTACCACTTTAAAATTTCGTGTCAGAGCCGGGAATCGGACCCGGGCCTCCGGGGGTGGCAGCTAATCATGCCAACCACTTCACCACAGATGCAGACAATCATTTTATTAGTATCTTTATTATAATACAGTGTACTTCCTTAAGGAAATTCTTAAATGCAATCCTTATAGGTCGGGCCTGTTTTCCTGTGCTGTAGTCAGAAGCGTAATCTTAAACAGTTTCATTCATTTTAGTATAAGTCGAGTGTGAGGCGGTGATGGATGAGCACCCGGTTTCACACAAGCAAGATGAAGAACTTGGGAGGCAGCCAGCCGGGCTTGCGAGAGACAAGTTTATTTTACTAGCAAGCACACCCCGTCCGTTTCCGTAGTGTAGTGGTTATCACGTGCGCCTCACACGCGCAAGGTCCCCGGTTCGATCCCGGGCGGAAACAATATATTTTTAACTTCCTTATGACAAAATGCTTGTTTCAATTCTCGATATGAATGATGAATTTGAAATAGGAGAGCGCTCCTGTTCCCAATACGTTTCTTCTCTGGTACTTCTGGGTGGAAGCGTATTTACAGACAACCTTCCTAACTAATAGACGGAAAAATTATGTTTTTTTAGTTATTTGTGTAGTCACTATGTGTTTCGTTACTTCCGTATGTTAGGGTTTGGGGTATATTTTTTCCTGGTTTTTGGTAAACAAATGCTCATAAAACACAGAATGTAATCATGTCATAACAGCATTCCTGACGTTACCATGAACAAATAATTATACATGCTGTTCATGGTTTTCCAACATTTTTTAAAATAGTGTTATTGGCTTTGCGTCCCACTAACTACTTTTATGATTTTCGGAGACGCTGATGTGCCGCAATTTAGTCCCGCAGGAGTTATTTTACGCTCCGCTAAATCTAACATGGCGAGGCTGACGTTTTTGAGCCAGTATCGAACAAGCCAAGCTGGGGTCAGAAGACCAACACCTCAACATTCTGAGCCACTCAGCGCGGCTTTCAAATATTTAAAGGAAATTTTTGATCACTCATTTATTTAGTAAATGAAAGTAAAATTCCTTAATAATGGTGCAATATAACATATTTAAACATCGTAGTCATAATTTATTATTATATTTTATTAACACAATAACGTGACATTTTCAATACCATCACTATTATTGCGTGTTCCCTGTTGCTTCATAAACAGAAACTGGACTACTCTCTCTAAAAGGTATTTGGAAGCTTCTATCATAAAGAATTTTGTTCGTGGCGCATTCGTTCCATATACAGTATCTACAAATATACAATTATTTTCTTTAAGTGTCGATAGGATTTACTGGCACGCAAAATAATTCCTTCCCGACTGTCTACCAGGAAGAGGCTGACGAAGTTGAGCACCATAAAAATCTATCAGTAGCTGGCACACCCGGATTATTGTGTTCCATTCCCAGTTCTGCCTCCGAAGTGGGTGGGGGCGGTAGAATAAAACCCAGGGTATCACTTTATTGTCATAAGAGGGGTTCGTAAATAGGGAGAGTGCATTGGCTGTCATGGGACACTTAGCTGAGTCCTGCCATTTCTTCCACTTGCTTGGGCCATTTTTGTCACTTTCCTTTAGACTATCCGACATCCCTTCGCAACTCTTTTATTATTTTCCAAACCCAACGGACTTAGGTTAGTTTGCGAAGCCTAGGGTGTCTTTCACTTTCACCCCCTTCGTGATCCTGGTCATTCTTTGGCGGGATCTTCCTTTTCCGAAGTGCCGGATCACTTCCTTTTTGCCCCTTTGATAAGTGTTAATAGAGGATTGTCGTCCGGTCGTACTTCGTCTTAAAACAATAATCACACCACCAAAAAACAAACGGCTCTGACACGAAATTTGAAAAGTGTTATAAAGAGTGGAAAGGGGTCCACTCAGCCTCGTTAACTGAGTAGAGGGAGTTCGATTTCCACCACAGCCATCCTCGAAGTGGTTCTGTATGATTTCTCACTTCTCCTCCAGGCGAACGCCGGGATGGTACTTCACTTAAGGCCACTGCTACTTCCTTCCCTCTCCCTTGCCTAACACTATTTTTTTACGTTGGGCCCCCGTAGCCCGCTCCCCCGGCGTGGCAATCGACACAATCTACATTGCCTCCGACATGCTATTAGTTCTAAGTAGAAAGAGATAGCAGGGAGAGTGGGAAGTGATACAAGGACTATCTGCCTGTTTCCATGTTAAACACGTTACCAGGCGATTTTGTATTGGTAGGATGGTGTTAAGGTATGGTATTGAAGGGTCAGGGAAAAACCACATAGGCATAAAATAGAAAGAGCCTACATGTAAAACCAGACATCTTTTGATAGCACATGCAAGGATGTGGGCTGGAAAAGTCCAGATGTTTTGTTAGTTAGGAGTATGAGTCGTGCAATCATAACCATTTACCTAGCTTTTGTCAATTAGTATGGGGAATCAGTCCTTCTTGTCACTGCCTGGTGCGGCTAGGGTCCGCTGGCGTCTGGACTTTGGGCCACAGGTTAGTCCCTTGGTCCAGCAGCCAGCAGTCCCTGGTGCCAAGTCTCCTTTTAAGGAGAAGGGGAGTAGTGCCAAGCCTTACTTATTGTAAGGGGCATCCTCTTTCTCGCCTGACGACGTCCCTTCTTTGCGGTGTTGTTGGCACACACTTGTCTCTGTAACTATATACACATATATACACTTATCCTATTATATATACATTAGTACTTTTCCTCTGGAGAGTGCGGGTGTTTTTCCGCTCTCGTGTCCTCTAAAACAAGTTGAAATCTTCCTATCCTCGCACAAGGCACCTGTTCAGCACAGCACATGAGGCCGCCTGGACGACGTACTGGCCCTCCCCTCCGGTTGAACCTTCGACCCAAAGTCTCACGCTCCAGGACACTGTCCTTGAGGCGAAAGAGGTGGGATCCCTCACTGAGTCCGAGGGAAAAACCAACCCTGGAGTGTAAACAGATTAAGAAGAAGAAGAAGAACAAGGAGAAGAGGTGGATCTGTCTTTCCTGTGCTCTACTCACTATGTAACCTTCAAGAATCGCTTTCATTTAGGTGTAAGTGGAACGCAGCTGTCAGGTTATCGCTGAGCACTCGGTATCACGCAACATGGTTGAAGAACTAGGAAGGCATTCAGGCTTGAGAGACACCAAGGGTTCAGTGCCATTTCCTCCAAGTGCCATTTCGTCCAGCAACAAATTTCCTTGAAAAACGTGTCATTTCGTCCAGCTCGGTTTTACAAATTATCATACAAGTTTATGAGTGCCATCTCGTCCAGACGAAATGTTGACAAGGGTTGAGGCAGTGCAGGTAGTCAGAGGTCAATGACCCCTGTGCTTACTTGTACAATCACAGGTTGTGATATATCCACAACTGGTTGTGGGATTTCACATCCACCCCTGCTGTGAAATTCCATTTCTCCCCTTCCCACCTTTGTTTATGAACAGATACTTCATTCGTTCGAATGATCTCTATGAATTAATATCTTTGTTAATTATGGAGTTTTCAACCACCACAAGGGACCAACCTAGTTTATTACTTAACGGGTATCGGTATACGGTTAAGAATGAGAAGTGCGGTGAAGTTTTGTGGCGTTGTGTTAACCGTTCTGGAAAAGTGTTGACTATAAACCGTGAAATTATTAAAGAAGAGATCCATAATACGTATGTTCCTGATGTGGCTGCACAAGAAGTCCACAAGGCTATGGCACAGGGAAAGATGATGATGATGATGATGATGATGATGCTTTTTGTATAAGGGGCCTAACATCTATTTCACCGGCCCCTGATGGTACGAAATGAAATGACAAATTAAAAGCCCAAAAACATCCACTGATCACAATTCAGAACATGAGGACGAAGATTGGATGGATGGATGGATGCTAATCACAAACCTATTTGGTACCCAACATAGTAATACTACGCGCAAGTAAAAGCGACCCATGGTGTTCCCCACGTGGTGGTACTAAACGCAAATATTTCATGGTTCTAATTTGATCATCCCTTGGTTTCCGCTTTTAGTCGCCTCTTACGACAGGAAGGGGATACCATGGGTGAATTCTTTGTCTGCGTCCCCCACCCACAAGGGGTGCACCGGGAAAGAAAGAGCCCACGAAGGAACTGATAAATCCATTTCACAGGTAGGTTTATATTTTTTATTTGTGACAATATTTATGCCCCAGACTCTAGGACTGCGCCCCACTTCCTTCTAAATAGGCATATATTAATTTAAATTGAGTTTGAACTCCTTGCAAATCCTGAGGCTGAAGGCCGAAGGAAGTAAACTAGCGAAGCGAGTTTACATTCTGCGAGTGATCTTGCTCGACAGACAGACAGAAATTGAGATAAATTTCGATTCGGCCTCTACGATGTGTAATACATGAAATTATGCCAAAATTTCACTATTCCAAGTAATATACAGACATAACTCTTATTTTATTTATATAGATAGTATAGTTAGTTCCTTTTGGTTTCAGATTTTTTACGACGAATTCAAACCTCTTCTACAATCCGGATTTGAACTAGTTACCAGAATTCCTCAGTTATATAACTGCAAGTCTTCTCTGCATAGACAGCGAAGGGATGCTCAGGGAATTGAGGCTGAACCCAATCATCGAGATGAAGTTGAGTTGGATTCAGAACGTTTGAATATGGCAGATGGAAATAATTTCTTACTAGCTGACGACTGTGATGGTGAGCGGATACTTATTTTTGCCAGTTCCACAGAAAAAACTGCATTAAGAGAAAATAAGATTTTTTCCATGGATGGCACCTTTAAGAGTGTTAGCAAACAATTTTCTCAGTTATACGGTACACCATCCATGTAGATTTAGGAAGCACTGTGGAAGAAACAAACGTAACCCCCGTAGTTTTCTCATTACTTCCTGACAAGAGAAAATCAATTTACATTCACCTGTTTAACGCCATTCTTCGGGTGATTCCAGACTGGTCCCCTGAGACAGAAACCGCAGATTTCGAAGCTGGAGTGATCGAGGCAATCGACATTGTATTTCCTGCTGCAGAATTTCATGGGTGCTTTTTTCATTTTTCACAAAGTCTATGGAGGAATGTACAAAACCTTGGGCTTGCCAAAGATTACAACACACGCCAGGAAATACGAGACTCCGTGAGAATGTGCGCTGCTCTGGCCTTTTTAAAGACGACAGATGTGGAGGAAGGCTGGCTACACATCCACAGTGTTGCTGTAGCACATGAGAAACTCAATAAGGTTTCTGACTATTTCATTGACCATTGGTTAGAAAACCCTCATTTCCCAATTGATGCATGGAATTGTACCGGAAGGCGGCATCGTACCAACAACGCTGTGGAAGGATGGAACCTTCGCTTGAATGCAATCGTAGGCAAACCACACCCTCGAATAAAACACCTAATTATGACACTAAAGAAAGAAGCAGAATATTCTGCCAGGATAATTATCAGGATTGACCTAAATTTAGAATGTCTAAAGAGGAGAAACAAGTACATTGTAATGAACAACACAATAGAAAGAGCCATTGAAAAAATTGGAGAAGTCACGAGAATTTGAAAAGTTTTTGAGGAACGTCTTCAAGATAATTAAAATGGATTAAGAGGGACAAAAAAGTTACTGATTTGCATCATCGGACAACGCATTAGCTGCTGCATACATTGTACTCACTGTATATATTTGTAAATAGACACAAAACTTGACAAGGCTGAAAGGCCGCTTTACCGAACTCGATAGCTGCAGTCGCTTAAGTGCGGCCAGTATCCAGTAATCGGGAGATAGTGGGTTCGAACCCCATGTCGGCAGCCCTGAAAATGGTTTTCCGTGGTTTCCCATTTTCACACCAGGCAAATGCTGGGGCTGTACCTTAATTAAGGCCACGCCCGCTTACTTCCCATTCCTAGGCCTTTCCTGTCCCATAGTCACCATAAGACATATCTGTGTCGGTGCGACGTAAAGCAAATAGCAAACAAAAAAGGCCGTTTTTTGCATTGGCAGATTTGGTTTGTGTTTTTATTCAAATCTTTGTAGTAATGTGAAAATTGGCTGAACGTGACTTCATAACAGTCTCCAGGAACGCAGTTAATAGTGAGTATATTGTCTTATATTTAATTCCGTTAGGAATTTCTTGTCCCGTTAACTACTTTTTAATAATAAGTCCGATTTTGATGACTGAGGTGTCAAATTAAAGGGAACTTTCCATAGATGTTTTGAAAGGACATTATTTCCCTAAATTCCCTTAGGGCTACCTCCCCAAAGCCCTTCAAAGTCCCCATGTAATTTTTATGAACCAGAGGAGCGAGTAACGTCCATTATTACAAACATTACAAAATTACTTATTTCTAACAAGGAACGCAATGAAATGGAACAGTTATTGTAGATCTGTCAAACTGTCAATCATAGGTGTTTGGACGAAATAGCACTAGTGGGCTGGTAGAGAGTTAACCACCTGCCTCTGTTCGTGGAATTTGGACGAAATGGCACTTGGACGAAATGGCACCTGGACGAAATGGCACGACACGACGCCAAGTTCCACCATTTACTGTAAGTGTGCCAACTACGGTTTCCGTAGTTTAGTGGTTATCACGTGCGCCTTACAAGCGCAAAGTCCCCGGTTCCGTCCCGGGAGGAAACAAAGTAATTTTTGACTTTTTTGTGGAAACCTGCTTGTTTCAATTCTCGAGATAAATGGTGAATTTGAAAGAGGTGAGCACTCCTATTCGCAACATATTTCGTCTCTGGTGCATCTGGGTGGAAGTATAGTTACAGACGAGCTTGCTAACTAATAATGGGAGGAAATTAAGGAGTTTTTATTATTATTATTTGTAAAAGCACTATGTGTTACATACTTCCATGTTTTAGGGTCTGGAATATATTTTTCCTATTTTTAGTATATAACTTAAACAATTCATCAAATGCATTGAATGCAGTTATGTCATTACGGCATTCCGGATATTAGCATAAATAATGATTTAATATGCTGCTCATAGTATTATATCATTTAAAGAAAAATTTTGAGCACTCTTTATTCAATAAGTGAAAGTGTACTTTTTTTTTTTTTTTTTTGCTAGTTGTTTTACGTCGCACCGACACAGATAGGTCTTTTGGTGACGATGGGACAAGGAAAAGCTAGGAGTGGGAAGGAAGCGGCCGTGGCCTTGAATAAGGTACAGCCCCAGCATTTCCCTGGTGTGAAAATGGGAAACCACGGAAAACCATTTTCAGGGCTGCCGACAGTGGGGTTCGAACCTACTAAAGTGTAATTCTTAAATAATGATGAAATGTTACATTAGAAACCCCTAGCCATCATTATTGTACGGTATTATAAATTTAACGTGACATTGTTCAACATCAACACTACCGAGCACGTTGACCATGCTGTTAGGGTCGAGCCGATGTGAGCTTGCATTCGGGAGATAGTGGTTTGGAATCTCACTGCCGGCAGTCCTGAAGATGGCTTCCTCTGGTTTCCCAATTTTCAAATTAGGCAAATGATGGGGGCAGTACTTTAATTAATTTCACGCACTCTTCCTTCCATCTCCTAGCTCTTTCCTATCCTATCGCCGCTATAAGACGTATCTGTGGCGATGCAAAGTATAGAAAAACATCATCACTATTATTACGTGTTCCCAGTTGTGTCAGAAACAGCAACAGAATTCTCTCTCTAAAATGTATTTGGATGTTTCTAATAAAAAAACTTTTTGTGGCGATTCATTTCTTATATCTCAAAATAAACATATATAAGTTAGGGCCTATAGTTTCTTTAGTTGTCTGTAGGGTTTCTTTCTCTTATCAATCCGTTTACGCTAAGAGTTAGGTTTTCCCTCGAACTAAGCGAGGGATCCCACCTCTACCGCCTTTACGGCAGTATACAGGAGCATGAGATATTGGGAAGGGATACAAGTGGGAAGGAGGAACAGTGCCTTACCCAGGTAGCCTCACCTGCTATGCTGAACAAGGTTCTTGTGGGGGATGTGAAGATTGGAAGGGATAGATAAGGAGGAGGGAAGGAAGCGGCCCTGGCCTTAAATTTGGTAATATCACGGCAATTTCCTGGAGGAGACGGCGGAAACCACGGGAATTGAACCCTCTCTGATTAACTGACCTCCCGAGGCTGCGTGAACTCCGTTTCAGCCCTCATATCACTTTTCAAATTTCGTGGCAGAGCCGGGAATCGGACCCGGGCTTCTGGGGGGTGGCAGCTAATCATGCCAACCACTACATCACAGATGCGAACATTCATCTTATTAGTTTCTTCAATATAATACAGTGTATTTCGCTAAAACAATTCTTAAATGCCATCTTTCTCTGTGGTGTAGTGGTTAGCGTGATTAGCTTCCACCCCCGGAGGCCCGGGTTCGATTCCCGGCTCTGCCACGAAATTTGAAAAGTGGCGCGAGGGCTGGACGGGGTTCACTCAGCCTCGGGAGGTCAGCTGAGTAGAGGTGGGTTCGATTCCCACCTCAGCCATCCTGGAAGTGGTTTTCAGTGGTTTCCCACTTCTCCTCCAGGCGAATGCCGGGATGGTACCAAACTTAAGGCCACGGCCTCTTCCTTCCCTCTTCCTTCCCTCTTCCTTGCCTATCCCTTCCAATCTTCCCATCCCTCCACAAGGCCCCTGTTCAGCATAGCAGGTGCGGTGACCTGGGCGAGGTACTGGTCATACTCCCCTGTTGTATCCCCCGACCAAGAGTCTGAAGCTCCAGGACACTGCCGTTGCGGCGGTAGAGGTGGGATCCCTCACTGAGTCCGAGGGAAAAGCCGAACCTGGAGGGTAAACAGATGATGATGATGATGATGATGATGATGATGATGATGATGATGAAATGCAATCTTTAGAGGTCGGGCCTGTTTTCCTGTGCTGTAGTCAGAAGCGTAATCTTAAACAGTTTCATTCATTTTAGTATAAATCGAGTGTGAGGCGGTGATGGATGAGCACCCGTTTTCACACAAGCTGGATGAAGATCTTGGGAGGCAGCCAGGCGGGCTTGCGAGAGAAGTTTATGTTACTGGCAAGCGTACCCCACGTTTCCGTAGTGTAGTGGTTATCACGTGCGCCTCACACGCGCAAGGTTCTCGGTTCGATCCCGGGCGAAAGCACAATATGTCTTTATCTTCCTTATGAGAAAATGCTTGGTTATATTCTCGATATGAATGATGAATTTGAAATAGGAGAGCGCTCCTGTTCCCAATACGTTTCTTCTCTGGTACATCTCGGTGGAAGGGTATTTACAGAAAATCTTGCTAACTAATAGACGGAAAAAATATGTTTTTTTAGTTATTTGTGTAGTCACTATGTGTTACGTTACTTCCATATGTTAGGGTTTGGGGTATATTTTTTCCTGGTTTTTGGTAAACAAATGCTCATAAAACACACAATGTAATCATGTCATTACAGCATTCCTGACGTTACCATGAACAATTAATTACACCAGCCAACATGATTTTGCGGTTAAGTAGAAAATATGTAATTATTATGGAAATCGCTGCCCTGATTCCGAAAATGATGCTATTTTTTTCCTATCACGTCTAGTTTTGAAGCAATTAGGTGTTTTAGTATCTGCATGAATTCGTAAGATGTAATGTTGAGAGATGTTCTCGCGCAACTTTTTTTAGAATACAATTATGTGATTTGATTTGTTATTGTTTGCATTTGTCCGCCTCTGTGGTGTAGTGGTTAGCGTGATTAGCTGCCACCCCCGGGGGTCCGGGTTCGATTCCCGGCTCTGCCACGAAATTTGAATATTTGTACGAGGGCTGGAACGGGGTCCACTCAGCCTCGGGATGTCAACTGAGTAGAGGTGGGTTCGATTCCCACCTCAGCCATTCTGGAAGTGGTTTTCCGTGGTTTCCCACTTCTCCTCCAGGCGAATGCCGGGATGGTACTTCACTTAAGGCCACGGCCATTTCCTTCCCTCTTCCTTGCCTATCCCGTCCAATCATCCCATTCCTCCACAAGGCCCCTGTTCCGCATAGCAGGTGAGACCGCCTGGGCGAGGTACTGGTCATTCTCCCCAGTTGTCTCCCGGCCCAAGAGTCTGAAGCTCCGGGACACTGCCGTTGCGGCGGTAGAGGTGGGATCCCTCACTGAGTCCGAGGGAAAAGCCGAACCTGGAGGGTAAACAGTTGATGATGATGATTGTTTGCATTTTATTATAGGTTTTTTGCTCTCTAAATGTATGTAGGATTGAAGATAAGACAGTTGAGAGTTTGTCTTTCATCTTAGACGACTTGAATAATCCGACGTGTTAAAAGCCCCAGGCCTTATGCAATGTTTATGATGGAATGATAAAGCAGTTTCCTTTCAAAGATAACAGTCCGAAAGTATTATATTCAAGAAGATGAACTTGTATTTTGTACGGATGTTTCAAATCTTCTATGTCGATTGGGAGAGAAATAGTATGATCCTAGTAACTGGCGTGTTTTTATTGACTCTTCCAAAATAAGTTTTAAGGCTGTTTTGCTTCGTAATACAAATGTTCTGGCATCCGTCCACTTGCACACTCCGCATAAATGTCTGAAACATACGAGACCTTAAATTTGGTGCTTGAAAAAATTAAATATCATGAGCATGGGTGTAAAATTTGCGGTGATTTGAAGATCATTGGATTGTTGCTTGGACAACAAAAAGGCTATACGAAATTTCCCTGTTTCCTATGCGAATGGGATAGCAGGGCACGGTCTAAACATTGGGATACAGTGAATTGGACAGAAAGGAAACAACTACAACCAGAATCCAAAAGTATCTTGAATGTAAATCTTATTGACCGTGAAAAAATTCTACTTCTACCCTTGCACATCAAATTTGGATTGATGAAACTGTATATCGAGGCATTACATAAAAGTAGCCTATGCTTCCAATATTTATCCACTAAATTTCCCTCATTATTAGATGCAAAAATCAAAGAAGGCGTATTGGATGGACCACAGATTCGTAAACAGATGAAGGATAAAATTTTCACAGACACGATGACTAGAATTGAGAAAGAGGCATGGAACGCATTCAAAGATGTAATGACTAAATTCCTTGGCAACATTAAGGACCCTCAATACAAAGAAATTGTAAGGAAAATGTGAGTAAAGTTTAAGGAACTCGGTTGTAATATGAGCCTTAAGCTTCATTTCTTAGCTTCGCATCTCGATTATTTCCCTCTAAATTTAGGAGCTATCAGTGAAGAACAAGGTGAAAGGTTTCACCAGGATCTCAAAGATGCAAAACGACGCTATCAGGGACGTTGGGATGTGAATATGATGGCCGATTACTGTTGGTTGATTACACGGGACGACCCTTCTAGAGATCATTCAAGAACTTCAAAAACCCGGAAATTCCACGGAAAACGGGAAAAGACAGAGGTGTGAATCTAACCTGCACATAATGTAAGTAACAAAATTATTTATGTTTAATCATGTAATTTTTATTCAGGGTACGGTTATATTAATTTAAAAGCAACTGTACAGTCGAAACTAAAGAGGCGCTTTATGCTTCAGTTTCACGAATTTCAATATACATTAAAATATAATACATACTATCTACTTGCTTACAAAGCAGCATTTACACTGACTGACAGAGCAAATGCAACACCAAGAAGGAGTGGTTCGAAAGGGATGAAAGTTGGGGGAAAAAACAGAGACGGCACGGACGAATAATTGATGTTTATTTCAAACCGATGTGCAGGTTACACAATGCGCACGGCATCGACTCAGTAGGATGTAGGACCACCGCGAGCGGCGATGCACGCAGAAACACGTCGATGTACAGAGTCAATAAGAGTGCGGATGGTGTCCTGAGGGATGGTTCTCCATTCTCTGTCAACCATTTGCCACAGTTGGTCGTCCGTACGAGGCTGGGGCAGAGTTTGCAAACGGCGTCCAATGAGATCCCACACGTGTTCGATTGGTGAGAGATCCGGAGAGTACGCTGGCCACGGAAGCATCTCTACACCTCGTAGAGCCTGTTGGGAGATACGAGCAGTGTGTGGGCGGGCATTATCCTGCTGAAACAGAGCATTGGGCAGCCCCTGAAGGTACGAAGGTACGGGAGTGCCACCGGCCGCAGCACATGCTGCACGTAGCGGTGGGCATTTAACGTGCCTTGAATACGCACTAGAGGTGACGTGGAATCATACGCAATAGCGCCCCAAACCATGATGCCGCGTTGTCTAGCGGTAGGGCTCTCCACAGTTACTGCCGGATTTGACCTTTCTCCACGCCGACGCCACACTCGTCTGCGGTGACTATCACTGACAGAACAGAAGCGTGACTCATCGGAGAACACGACGTTCCGCCATTCCGTCATCCAAGTCGCTCTAGCCCGGCACCATGCCAGGCGTGCACGTCTATGCTATGGAGTCAATGGTAGTCTTCTGAGCGGACGCCGGGAGTGCAGGCCTCCTTCAACCAATCGACGGGAAATTGTTCTGGTCGATATTGGAACAGCCAGGGTGTCTTGCACATGCTGAAGAATGGCGGTTGACGTGGCGTGCGGGGCTGCCACCGCTTGGCGGCGGATGCGCCGATCCTCGCGTGCTGACGTCACTCGGGCTGCGCTTGGACCCCTCGCACGTGCCACATGTCCCTGCGCCAACCATCTTCGCCACAGGCGCTGCACCGTGGACACATCCCTATGGGTATCGGCTGCGATTTGACGAAACGACCAACCTGCCCTTCTCAGCCCGATCACCATACCCCTCGTAAAGTCGTCTGTCTGCTGGAAATGCCTCCGTTGACGGCGGCCTGGCATTCTTAGCTATACCCGTGTCCTGTGGCACACGACAACACGTTCTACAATGACTGTCGGCTGAGAAATCACGGTACGAAGTGGGCCATTCGCCAACGCCGTGTCCCATTTATCGTTCGCTACGTGCGCAGCACAGCGGCGCATTTCACATCATGGGCATACCTCAGTGACGTCAGTCTACCCTGCAATTGGCATAAAGTTCTGACCACTCCTTCTTGGTGTTGCATTTGCTCTGTCAGTCAGTGTATGTGTATTCAATGCATGAAAAATATGATTACGTTTTGCAAGCTGAAATTTACATTAATACATCAAATTTAATCAATACTAAGTACCTATCAACAATTTTACGTAAGAACAAAATATCATTTTGTAAAATTGCCACCAAACCAGACGTGATTCGCCAAAACTAATATTTTTCTCGAATTCTGCGTTAAGAAATTCACAAAACTCACCTAGTTTCGTTTTTACCGCCCAAAAAAGTTTTATTTATAGGCTAGTGTTACACATGCTGTTCATGGCTTTCCAACATTTTTAAAAATAGTGTATTGGCTTTGCGTCCCACTACCTACTTTTATGATTTTTGGAGACGCTGATGTGCGTGATTAAGTCCCGCAAGAGTTCTTTTACGCTCCACTAAATCTGACATTACGAAGCTAACGTATTTGAGCCAGGATCCAACACGCCAAGCTGGGGTCAGAAGGCCAGCACCTCAACACTCAGCGCGGCTTTCCAATATTTAAAGGAAATATTTGATTACTCATTTATTTAGTAAATGAAAGTAAAATTGCTTAATAATGGTGTAATATAATATATTATCGCGTACTTTCAAGGAGATATATCACGATAGTATTTGCACGACCATGGGTAGTTTAAACACCAAAACCAAAAGAAGGTCGTAGCAACACGTGGAAGATATTAGGGCCCACCATGGTCAGGTGGATAAAGAAAAAAAAAGTTTACTACTAAGTAAAAGAAGTTAATACTGACTAAAATAAAACAACAGACTTAAGTTAAACAGGAACTTTAATAGTATGAAAGAAAGGTTGACACAAATCAACTAATAAGTCCTGCATATAAGACACAGGGAAGATTAAATTAAATTAGGAAGCCTTGGACATCAAGTTAGATTCAAATTAAAATCAAAAGAAACTGCTTTCACTATTCAAATCGTAAGATAAATCTGGAATATTTTTCAGGGTAAATTAGGAAACGTAGTACTCAAGGAAAGTTCCAACCCTAAGATCTTGGTTTGACTACACTATGGTAGTAGAGTAGAAAAATGCTTTTGTATGACTACTTCAGAAGTTTATCAACATAAATCAGAAAAGCCAAGTTACAGATCCCAAAATAGCACCAAGAGCAGAACAGGCGCACGTAATTAAAATAAAACATAGAGGAGAAATTAGAAACAAAAGCCACCAAGTAAACTAATTATCTAGTTTAAAATGTTAATACTTTAGAACACCAATAACCGCAGAAATACGAAGCACGAACTCCGATTCACATACCCAACCAGAACAAAAAAACACTCAACTCACGTCATATGTCCACCAGCAACAGTCGTATCAGACGTCAAATGTCAAACTATAATAATTACATTCACCAACCAAGGGTTGTGAATGTAACCAAGGTAACCGGTCACATGACCAAGAAAATGGCTACCCTTACAAGATAATGAACCAAAGCTAGAACCAGTCATTCGAAAACAATTTTTCTACTCGTACATTCTCCATTTTCTCACAATGCTTCGTATAGTAAGATATTAAAGATTTTCCAGACAGGATTAATGCATAATACCCCTTTTTAAAATTAAGACGTACTCTCGAAGGTATAGTAGAAGTATGGAGACGAACTTGTCACAAAATCTTTGAATACATTAATTTTCGTATTAAAAGAATATCTCTAGAGTGGTTAACAACCTAAAATCATTCTATGAATAATTACATAAAGGCCCCACGAAGGTTTATAACATATTCACAATAAAGATAACCAACAATTCAGTCTCTTTGGTAAATCGAATTTTTCACTAACAGTGATAATTGAATTTTACTTAGTACAACTTAGGTGTAGATATACCCGACGACACGGAACAGTTCGCTGATAATTACTGTTATCACATCCATATTCTTCCAGGATCAAACGAAGATTGTAGTTACTTACAGTTTCCCAAGTTGACAAATAAAATACATCAAAACCGACTGGTGACTATCACCACACGGCGATAGAATTACCCCGGATCAAAAGGGTACATTTTCCACCTTTTTTCCTCTGCTAATATATCATTTAAAGATGCAACAGCAAGAGCAAGATTTTTCTTCTTCTATCCTCCATTCAGAAAAAAAAGATGGCGACCGAAAATATGGTCGTGTAGAGGAACAATACAGTACAAGTTAAGTTGGGTACATGCTACAAGAGGGCAGCACAATACATGTCTTGAAGTTCACTGGAGGCTACTGTCTGCGGGAGGCACCAGTACAACTAGCTCTTTGCAGAATGATAATGTGGCTTATTTTAAATGCCCTTAGACTGTCCAATTTCCGTCAGAGCCTCCCCCTCCAAAAGATCAACATAGGGCTGGCCTCAGCAACAGACAATAGTGGTGGAAAATCTTTAAATTTTTAGTGAGATTTAAGGTTCCTACTTAGCGTTTGTAGAAGGGACGAAGATGCAGGTTGGAATAAGAGCACAGAGAAACCCATGTAGACCAGAATCTTCCACAGTTAGCAAATTGTTCGGAATTCATCGGAGTTCAATAGGTAAATGTTGTAACCACGAACACACATCTTGATATTAGATACACAATTTTGAAAGTTTTCTCCTCATAAAATGATACCAAATCCCATACTAAATCGTTCTACCAAAAGAAAGCAAGGTTACCTCTTTTTAAATGATACAGATAAATGCATACGTTAATCAAACCTTTGGGGCTTATACTGTAGAGAAAGGCATGATTCACATTTTTAAAAAATTTTACATACACCCAGGAAGAAATAGTAAACAAGTAACCCAAGAAATTAGTGCATAAAAATCATTTAACCAAAGGGAAACAAGAAGCATCATGGCCATCGCTACATCATCAGGCATCCAACCACACCATGTAAGTTACCAACAGAGGAATCAAGGAGATTCAAAATAAACCCCAAAGAAGGACTCCAAGAAAGGAGTTACATAGGAAACCAAGAAAAAATTACCCCAGAAAATAATACATAGACCAAGGACAGGTCTCAAACAAATTCAATTAAATAGAAAACAAAGAAAGTTAAAATATACTTTGAGCATAATAGCACAAGCACTACCAATCAGTGAGTTTAAATGGTCAATATTTCAAAATCTTGGTTGTACAACCAACACTGCATAATCATTTCAAAACTTGGATCAACATCTCACGGGTTCAAGGCATCACAAACAGGAAGGGAAAAGAGAAAAGGATACAACTCAACCAATAGAAGAAAAACACAGAAAGCACAGAATTCAGATCAATGCCAATTCCATGACTATCAGATAAACCATTTTCAAGCAAGAGAAACTTCGAGCCGATCAGTTGGAGATCTTTTTCAAATCAAGATGGTAGGGCTGCGCATAGTCGGTCCTCGACAACAGATCACCCAAGACATACCAAGCAAGAATAGTTTACAGATTAACAGCAAACACTCCTCTGAGCATAATAAAGAACATGGAATTAACAGGACAGAAACGGAGCTTAAAAAAAAACTCAGGAGGGAATACAATCCGGAATCTAATAACCAACCTATTATATGGCATCAATAAATAATTCATCCCACAATGGCACATCCAATCAAATCAAAAGGCAAAGATAAGACCTCAGATTAGATAACCAAGAAGGAAGATAAGGAGCGATGTCCTACACAACGTACACTACCGGATGTCCCTTACAGAACCACTGGGAAAAGAAAACGCCATAGAGTGGCACATAACATAAATAGAACCATGTAGTAAAACAAAGCAAACTCAAAATTACGTCGGATTAGCAGGTAACGCAGAGAAACGTGAGATGAAGCAACCAAGTACACGATACCAAGAAGAAATAAATAGCAAGACAAGTTAATTCACTATGAGTTGCAGATACACCTCTTAATTCCTCCCAAAATCTACTGAGACACAGAGGTACAATTAAAGGTAACACACTCCCATACCAAAGTGCCATAGCTACTAGATACTTGACACAATACTCATAGGAAGACCACAGATAAGACACATGGGTTAACTCATTAGAGTTTAAAAGATAAACATCTTCCACACCATGATCTTCAGCCATAATTCCATCTCAATAAACATTAAATTAGAATTACTCCACCGAAACATCATAAATCAATGCCCTTAGGCACACCGATTAGGTCCAAGACGATACATGCTTCTGAAAAGATCCCATTAGCAAAACCAAAATAACACTAACAACCAGTAGATAGGTAAATTACATAACACCAGCAGTGATCTGCAACTCAAGAATGAAAACAAACCCTAGATACCACTAAGGTTGAAAGTTAAGGAAATTCAACAACCATACTCAAGTAGTGCACAACCCAATTCCATTACACCAGAAGTAGATATTAGAATTCCAATATAGTTTCCACCCAAGTAAGGAATGTAAATACATTTACCAGATAAAAAAGATTAGGGAAAGTTTCACGCTTAGAACAAAACCCAGAAGTGGTTCACAAGGCTAACCAAGGAGAAAACACAAGGTCATTGTGCTATAGGTAAGTACAAGGTATTAGTATGTAGGAAATGAAGCTCGATTAAGACACACAGAGTCCATGCACTAGGCAAACGAACCATTATCTCCACCACTAACCAACCATACAACATCAAAGCTAATAACCACTCCAAAATAAACAACATACGACGTCACTCGAATCACTACCAATCCCACACACTCACACCCACACAATGAAAAGATGACAGATGGAAATCTTTCACACAGTAAACACACACGATTCGTATCACCACAACTACTCTTCAGGATAGCAATGATCAAGTCACATCGCGATAAATTAATCTGGTGTTCAACATTCAATGCGGAAACAATCAGGACATGATTCCTTAGGTTAAATTACCCACCTGATGGATAGAAACTATCTGAGAAGTACAATTAGCAAGGTAAACACCATAAATTACTAAAATGGTAATTCGGAAGTACACCACACAAGCATCAGTTTTCAAAAAATAAAGATGATAATTTGGGAAATAACACAAGAACACTAAAACAGAGAAGATTACCAAAAATTTACGAGTTACAAGTTCCCAATCAGAAAATCATCAATAAGTTACCAAATGAACCATCCGAAAATACTTAACACAAGGTAAATAATAAATTCACTCACCAATTAGTAGTATGCAAAACAACTTCAACAGAGGGTGTTAATTCTCCACCCACGTTACACTTAACAAAAGGTTTCAACAAGAAAAATTACCAATTAACCAGGTTTAATTTGAGAAAGGTGAACACGCCTAATACGTTTAGCAATTGGATCACTGACTAAGACGGATACCGGAGTTAGAAACTGCAACAAGGTACAGGGCCCTTGATACCTTGGGGCAAGTTTAGCAGAAAACTTATGGACAGCCTTGCTGATGGGGTAACACTTTACATAGACCTGATCACCAACTTTCAATTCTGATGACTTTCTGTCTTTATCATACCTATTTTTAACCTTTTCGTAGGACACAGCCAAATTTTTCTTCGCCTCATCCCAAATCTTTTGGACATCTTTAGGTTTAGAGAATTCAGGCAACAGATCTTCAATAGACAACAGATTAGACATAGGAGAATATGGAGTACACCAGAACATAAGATCCATAGGTGTCTTCCGGTGAGATTCATGAGTAGCACAGTTGAAGGCGTGGGCCAGCCAATGCAAACAAGAATCCCATTTGCATTGGTTGTCGTGATGATATGCAATCAGAGCAGATCTTAAATTTCTATTTAACCTTTCAGCATATGAAGGGTTCGGATAATAGGGGGTGGTAGTAACGTGGGAGATGGACAACTCAAATAGATATTTCCTGAAGGAATTACTAGTGAAGGAACTAGCATTGTCCGAAACCAGAAACTTGGGAGGACCGAAGGATGAGAAGATGGAATTTAGGCAGTTAATAGAAGTACGGGAGTTGGTGGACCGGGTAGGGAATATCCAGCAAAATCTAGAGAAAGCATCAATACATACAAAGATATGGGTGTTTCCTAGGGAAGAGCGGGGGAAAGGTCCTACGTAGTCTATAAACAACCGTTCCATGGGGTGAGAGGCTTGGGAAGATGACAGCAATCCAATTCTGTTGTTCAAGTTAGGCTTACTAATGCCACAAGATTGACAAGATTTGATCATCGTTCTAATGTCATGATCCATTTTCTTCCAAATGAAAAACTGCCGGATCTTTTGCCTGGTTTTGTAAGTACCTAGATGGCCACCAATGAGTGAAGTGTGATAGTACTTAAAAATGATGGGTACAAGAACCTTTGGAACAACGATTTTTAAGTTACGGTCCTTCCGACCCTTACAACAAAGGACACCTTTAGACAAAGAATAGGGTCTTACTTCCGTACCATCATTAATTGCGTCTATGATCTTCTTCAATTCAGGATCCGACTCCTGATGATCTTCGAACTCATGATACAATAGAGGAAAGTCTGAAAGGATTGCGCCGACACCAACAGCATTGACTTCAAGTTCTCCCACATTAGGATTCAGTTCAGACTCGTCATTCCCTTCGAACATTCTACTTAAGCAATCTGCAATGACATTCTCAGAACCCCTAATATGACGAACGTTGAACTTGAAAGAAGAGATACGGAGCGCCCACCTGGTTATCCTTCCGGTTCTTTTGGGCCTATTTAGCAACCAAGAAAGAGCCTGATTGTCTGTTTCCAACTCGAAATTCACATGCTCAATGAATGGTCTAAACTTTTCAAGAGCGAACAAGACTGCAAGACATTCTAGTTCATAGACAGAGTACTTACTTTCCAAACTATTAAGAGTTCTAGATACATAGGCAATAGGTCTACGCTCACCATCATACTCCTGCAAGAGTACCCCGGCAATAGCCTTATTGGAAGCATCGGTTTGCACAACAAATCGCTTGTTAAAGTCAGGAATTGCCAACACCGGAGCATTGGTCAAGGCAGCTTTCAGAGAATCGAAGGCTACTTGTTGGGCGTTACCCCAGGTGAACTTCACACCTTTACGTCTAAGACAATTCAAGGGAGCAGCAATTTCTGCAAAATTTGGAATGAATTTCCGAAAAAAAATTGACCATACCAATGAAGCGGGCAACACCTTTAACGTCCCTAGGAGGTTTGAAGTCCCTGATACCTTGAGTTCTAGACTGATCTATGGAGACACCATCTGAGGAAACTACATGCCCCAGGAAGGACATGCTAGGCTGTGCGAAGGCAACCTTAGATAGCTTGACAGTAAGTCCAGCCTTCTTCAGGCGTACCAAAACTTCCCTAATATGTTCTAGATGTTCTTCGAAGGTGTTTGAAAAAATTACGACATCGTCCAAATAATTATACACAAACTTGAACTTTATGTCCGACAGAATGGAATTTAGCAGCCTCGACAACACAGCTGCTCCACAGCTCAGACCGAACGGCAGTCTCAGGAACTCATACAGGTTCCAGTCGGTAATAAAGGCAGTTAGGGGAATGGATCTCTTAGAAAGGGGGACCTGGTAGTACGCTTGGTTCAAGTCCAGAACGGTGAAGAACTTCGCTCCAGAAAACCATCCGAAACAAGTGTGGAGATCAGGCAAAGGAATCGATTGGAGTACTATCTTACTATTTAGGGCTCGATAGTCTATCACAGCACGGAAACCACCAGAGGACTTGGGCACTAAGAACACCGGAGAGGCATATGGAGAGGTAGAAGGTCTGATAACACCATCCTTTTCCATCTGTTCCACAATTTTCTTCAATTCTAGCATACGTGGCGGAGACAGACGATACGGAGGAGATCTGACCGGTTGATGATCTAACAACTCAATGTCATATTCTAGGACATCAGTCAACCCTAATTTACTAGTTAAGACTTCCGGAAATTCTTTACAGAGGTTTCGCACTTGTTCAGCTTCAATTTCCCCTAGATGCCTCAGATCAAGGCATTTCAGATCACTATCCTCGACAGGAGACGGGTAACCTACACACGAAGAAATGGGTATCTTCAACGGAGCATCAACCAAAGCAAATTTAACGTCTGGAGAAAATTTAAAAAAGAAATTCCTACTCTGTAAGTCTAACACTAGACCTACGCTAGACAGAAAATTCGAACCAAGAATTACGTTACAAGTCAAATTAGGCGTTACTAAACATCTGACCTTCCAGGTGAATCTGCCAATCCTCAACTTAACCTTGACTGAACCTAAAATTTTCAAAAACTGAGAGTTAGCAGTAACGCATTTGACTTTCGTAGATTCCAATTCCGGCAATTTACATGGGGATTTCATTTTATAGTACCATGTCGAATTAATTAGGCACACCACACTTCCGGTATCAAGTAAAGCGTTTACTGGTTCATTATTGATTTCTACGGAAGTACAAGTACCTTGGGAGGGAACATGAACAGAAATCTTGTTACACTGATGCGGGCAAATAAATTTTTCAGACGTCCAAGGATTTTCAATGCTAGGCCTGTTACATTCTAACTTGTCTTCTAGTCATTGATTATTACTCTGAACTGACAAAGGACAGTTTTTCTTCACATGTTGTTTGGATCCACAGGAATAGCAACCACCAGAATGACGTTTAACAACTGGACAAGTGTTCCTCAAATGACCCCTAGAACCACAGTTAAAACATTTGCGAACATTTCCATCCTTAGCAACTGAAGAGACAGTAGGATTATCAGGTCTAACAGGAGGAGGAAGGTTGACAGGTCTGGTAGAGTCACCATGTTTGACGTCCTCAGCGAATGAGCATGCCTCTTCCAGTTCTCGGAAATTGGTGGGACATCGGGTTAAAGAGAGGTAGGACCGATACGAGGGTGATATGCCTTTTAAAATCCTAGCCACCATCTCGCTTTCCTGAACAGAGATCATAAATACCTTGCAGTAAAATCTCAAGTCCAACACATAAGACAACAAATTTTCATGTAAAAACTGAGTTCTGAAACAGTGTTTGGGAATTAAGCTTTGGAGAGCAAGAGATGGAATGAACTTCCCTAGTACCAGCTCATGGAAAGCATTGATGGATAGGTTCCGTGATATAGCTTCCGAAATCTCTCTTTTCAAAATCCCTTCACAGTGAGGGAATAGAGCACGAAAAATACCCAAATCGTCCACAGAATAAACATTAGCTGACTCCGTCAGCTCCACAAGAAATCTTAAAAACCTGATACTTTCCTCAATAGAGTTAACAGAAAAATTATTTACTCCTTTAAAAATCTCCTTCAAACAATTAGGAGATGACGCAGAATTAACTCGAGTTAGCAAGCTTTCCAGAACAGAAGTTGTGATCCCACAGTTACATGGGTTATGAGGAGAGGATACAAAAGTATTTGGAGAAGGTTCAGACGAAGGCGTGATGGAGTTAACTTTCTCAGAAATTCCCATATTACTAACATCTTTATTGATCAACAAAAGGTCAAGTTCGGCTGAAATGCCCGAAACAATAGTTATTAACTTGATACATTCTGTCATAATTTCGTCCTCAGGCTTAACAGCAAGAATGTCCTGGATGCGCCCAAGATAGTGATGAGCTCTGGCTTTTAACCTGTTCACTTGAGCTCTCGAAGGAGGTAATTCGGAAAATTCTTCCCTAATAACGTTAATTTCTTGCAACGAGTCACATATCACACTTAAAAATTCCCCACACTTAGTTCGATCAAAAATAGACAGGTCAATGGGAACATGAACATTTGCTGTCAGTAAGGCAGCACACTCTCCTATGGTACCAGGTACCTCTAAATTCCGGATCGATAGTTCATATATCAACTCAGCCTTTCGAAGCTGATAGGGAAAAATCACAGTACGAGACATAGTTTTTGGGTAAGGAACACCGAAACAAAGATTACGCCCAATACACACTTCCTTCGCTAAGCTTATTTCCACTAAGGAACAGGCCGATCAATACCCCCAAAGAAAGGTTATGAGTGACGCATAAGAGCCTTCAGGCACCGAGAAAACAATAAGAGATCCAGTAACCTTTACTTCCCGGTTAATTTAGGGTATGCCAAACCCATAGAATCATCAAACACAAGACAGAAAGACACAGATGCACGCCAAGACAAATTACAGTGTGAGATGTTTTCACCTTTCTTCGTGCAAATAAAATTCTCAGTTACAGGACCGAGAAATTACTAAGAGAAAATCAAATAAAATAACTCACCGGTTGTCAGCCTTATGATTAGATCAAAGCAAATTTCCAGCAGCAAGCTAGCATACCAAGCTCCCAAGCCAAAGAATCAGGAATACATAACCCTCAGATACCTCACACAGCAGCGATGGGCTCCCCCAAGATGACAAAATGCACATGGAACAGAAATATATTTGCATTAACACAAGTCGGATCTTGCCTTCCTCTTTACAACTAAGCACTTTCAAAATGTACCTTGTTAATATTTTAGTCAGTATTCAAGAATTCTCAAGATAGGTAAAAAAAACCACTAACAGTTTACTAAGAGGGAAATAGAATCACAGAGAAAATTAAAATTCAAACAAAACAAAAGAACCACGCGAACTGATACCAAAAACACTATCGCGTACTTTCAAGGAGATATATCACGATAGTATTTGCACGACCATGGGTAGTTTAAACACCAAAACCAAAAGAAGGTCGTAGCAACACGTGGAAGATATTAGGGCCCACCAAGGTCAGGTGGATAAAGAAAAAAAAGTTTACTACTAAGTAAAAGAAGTTAATACTGACTAAAATAAAACAACAGACTTAAGTTAAACAGGAACTTTAATAATATGAAAGAAAGGTTGACACAAATCAACTAATAAGTCCTGCATATAAGACACAGGGAAGATTAAATTAAATTAGGAAGCCTTGGACATCAAGTTAGATTCAAATTAAAATCAAAAGAAACTGCTTTCACTATTCAAATCGTAAGATAAATCTGGAATATTTTTCAGGGTAAATTAGGAAACGTAGTACTCAAGGAAAGTTCCAACCCTAAGATCTTGGTTTGATTACACTATGGTAGTAGAGTAGAAAAATGCTTTTGTATGACTACTTCAGAAGTTTATCAACATAAATCAGAAAAGCCAAGTTACAGATCCCAAAATAGCACCAAGAGCAGAACAGGCGCACGTAATTAAAATAAAACATAGAGGAGAAATTAGAAACAAAAGCCACCAAGTAAACTAATTATCTAGTTTAAAATGTTAATACTTTAGAACACCAATAACCGCAGAAATACGAAGCACGAACTCCGATTCACATACCCAACCAGAACAAAAAAACACTCAACTCACGTCATATGTCCACCACCAACAGTCGTATCAGACGTCAAATGTCAAACTATAATAATTACATTCACCAACCAAGGGTTGTGAATGTAACCAAGGTAACCGGTCACATGACCAAGAAAATGGCTACCCTTACAAGATAATGAACCAAAGCTAGAACCAGTCATTCGAAAACAATTTTTCTACTCGTACATTCTCTATTTTCTCACAATGCTTCGTATAGTAAGATATTAAAGATTTTCCAGACAGGATTAATGCATAATACCCCTTTTTTAAATTAAGACGTACTCTCGAAGGTATAGTAGAAGTATGGAGACGAACTTGTCACAAAATCTTTGAATACATTAATTTTTGTATTAAAAGAATATCTCTAGAGTGGTTAACAACCAAAAATCATTCTATGAATAATTACATAAAGGCCCCACGAAGGTTTATAACATATTCACAATAAAGATAACCAACAATTCAGTCTCTTTGGTAAATCGAATTTTTCACTAACAGTGATAATTGAATTTTACTTAGTACAATTTAGGTGTAGATATACCCGACGACACGGAACAGTTCGCTGATAATTACTGTTATCACATCCATATTCTTCCAGGATCAAACGAAGATTGTAGTTACTTACAGTTTCCCAAGTTGACAAATAAAATACATCAAAACCGACTGTTGACTATCACCACACGGCGATAGAATTACCCCGGACCAAAAGGGTACATTTTCCACCTTTTTTCCTCTGCTAATATATAATTTAAAGATGCAACAGCAAGAGCAAGATTTTTCTTCTTCTATCCTCCATTCAGAAAAAAAAAGATGACGACCGAAAATATGGTCGTGTAAAGGAACAATACAGTACAAGTTAAGTTGGGTACATGCTACAAGAGGGCAGCACAATACATGTCTTGAAGTTCACTGGAGGCTACTGTCTGCGGGAGGCACCAGTACAACTAGCTCTTTGCAGAATGATAATGTGGCTTATTTTAAATGCCCTTAGACTGTCCAATTTCCGTCAGAAGATTTTAAACATCGTAGTCATAATTTATCATTATATGGTATTAACACAATAACGTGACATTTTCAGTATCATCACTATTATTGCGTGTTCCCTGTTGCGTCATAAACAGAAACTGGACTACTCTCTCTAAAAGGTATTTGGAAGCTTCTATCATAAAGAATTTTGTTCGTGGCGCATTCGTTCCATATACAGTATCTACAAATATACAATTATTTTCTTTAAGTGTCGATAGGATTTACTGGCACGCAAAATAATTCCTTCCCGACTGTCTACCAGGAAGAGGCTGACGAAGTTGAGCACCATAAAAATCTATCAGTAGCTGGCACACCCGGATTATTGTGTTCCATTCCCAGTTCTGCCTCCGAAGTGGGTAGGGGCGGTAGAATGAAACTCAGGGTATCACTTTATTGTCATAAGAGGGGTTCGTAACTAGTTAGAGTGCGTTGGCGGTCATAGGACACTTAGATGAGTCCTGCCATTTCTTCCACTTTCCTTTAGACTATCCGACATCCCTTCGCAAACTCCTTTATTATTTTCCAAACGCAACGCTGTTATGTTAGGTTGCGAAGCCTAGGGTGTATTTCACTTTCACCCCCTTCGTGATCCTTGTCTTTCTTTGGCCGATGTATTCCTTTTCCGAAGTGCCAGATCACTTCCGTTTTCCCCCTTTGATAAGTGTTAATAGAGGATTGTCGTCCGGTCGTACTTCGTCTTAAAACAATAATCACGCTACCAAAAACAAACGGCTCTGCCGCGAAATTTGAAAAGTGTTATAAGGAGTGGAAAGCGGGCCACTCAGCCTCGTTATGTTAACTGAGTAAAGGGAGTTCGATACCCACCACAGCCGTCCTCGAAGTGGTTCTCTATGATTTCTCACTTCTCCTCCAGGCGAATGCCGGGATGGTACTTCACTTAAGGCCACTGCTACTTCCTTCCTTCTCCCTTGCCTAACCCTTGATTTTTTTTTACGGGGGGGCCTCCGTAGGCCGCTCCCCCGGCGTGGCAATCGACACAATCTAAATTGCCTCCGACATGCTATTAGTTCTAAGTAGAAAGAGATAGCAGGGAGAGTGGGAAGTGATACAAGGACTATCTGCCTGTTTCCACGTTAAACACGTTACCAGGCGATTTTGTATTTGTAGGATGGTGTTAAGGTATGGTATTGAAGGGTCAGGGAAAAACCACATAGGCAGAAAATGGAAGGAGCCTACATGTAAAACCTGACATCTTTTGATAGCACATGCAAGGATGTGGGCTGGAAAAATCCAGAGGTTTTGTTAGTTAGGAGTATGTGACATGCAATCATAACCATTTACCTAGCTTTTGTCAATTATTATGGGGAGTCAGTCCTTCTTGTCACTGCCTGGTGCGGCTCGGGTCCGCTGGCCTCTAGACTTTGGGCCACAGGTTAGCCCCTTGGTCCAGCAGCCAGCAGTCCCTGGTGCCAAGTCTCCTTTTAAGGAGAAGGGGAGTAGTGCCAAGCCTTACTTATTGTAAGGGGCATCTTCTTTCTCCCTTGATGACGGCCCTTCTTCGCGGTGTTGGTGGCACACACTTGTCTCTCTAACTATATACACATATATACACTTATCCTATCATATATACATTAATACTTTTATTCTGTAGAGTGCGGGCCGCTTTTCCGCTCTCGTGTCCTGTAAAACAAGTTGAAATCATCCTATTCCCGCACAAGGCGCCTGTTCAGCACAGCACATGAGGCCGCCTGGACGACGTACTGGCCCTCCCCTCCGGTTGAACCTTCGACCCAAAGCCTCGCGCTCCAGGACATTGCCTTGAGGCGAAAGAGGTAGGATCCCTCACTGAGTCCGAGGGAAAAACTAACCCTGGAGCGTAAACAAATTAAGGAGAAGAAGAACAAGGAGAAGAGATGGATCTGTCTTTCCTGTGCTCTACTCACTATGTAACCTTTAAGAATCGCTTTCATTTAGGTGTAAGTGGAACGCAGCTGTCAGGTTATCGCTGAGCACTCTTTATCACGCAACATATTTGAAGCAACTAGGAAGGCATTCCGGCTTGAGAGACACCAAGTTCCGCCATTTACTGTAAGAGGGCCAACTCTGGATTCCGTGGTGTAGTGGTTATCACGTGCGCCTTACAAGCCCAAGGTCCCCGGTTCGATCCCGGGTGGAAAAAAAGCAATTTTTGGCTTTTTGTGGAAACCTGCTTGTTTCAATTCTCGAGATAAATGGTGAATTTGAATGAGGTGAGCACTCCTATTCGCAACATATTTCGTCCCTGGTGCATCTGGGTTGAAGTATAGTTACAGACAAGCTTGCTAACTAATAAAGGGAGGAAATTAAGGAGTTTTTATTATTATTATTCGTAAAAGCACTATGTGTTACATACTTGCATGTTTTAGGGTCTGGAATACATTTTTCCTTTTTTTAGTATATAACTTAAACAATTCATCAAATGCACTGAATGCATTTATGTCATTACGGCATTCCGGATATTAGCATAAATAATGAATTCAATATGCTGCTCATGGTATTATACCATTCATAGAAAAAATTTGAGCACTCTTTATTCAATAAGTGAAAGTGTAATTCTTTAGTAATGATGAAATGTAACATTAGGAGAACCCTAGCCATCATTAATCATTGCACGGTATTATAAATTTAACGTGACATTGTTCAACATGAACACTACCGAGCACGTTGACCATGCTGTTAGGGTCGAGCCGCTGTGAGCTTGCATTCGGGAGATAGTGGTTTCGAATCTCACTGCCGGCAGTCTTGAAGATGGCTTCCTGTGGTTTCCCAATTTTCAAATTAGGCAAATGATGGGGCAGTACTTTAATTAATTTCACGCACTCTCCCTCCCATCTCCTAGCTCTTTCCTATCCTATCGCCGCCATAAGACGTATCTGTGGCGATGCGAAGTATAGAAAAACATCATCACTATTATTACGTGTTCCCAGTTGTTCCAGAAACAGCAACAGAATTCTCTCTCTAAAATGTATTTGGAAGTTTCTACTAAATGTAATCTTTTTGTGGCGATTCATTTCTTATATTTCAAAATGAACATATATAAGTTATAGTTCCTTTAGTTGTCTGTAGGGTTTCTTTTTCTTCTCAATCCGTTTACGCTAATAGTTAGGTTTTCCCTCGGACTAAGCGAGGGATCCCACCTCTACTGGTTTACGGCATTATACAGATATTGGGAATGGATACAAGTGGGAAGGAGGAGCAGTGCCTCACCCAGGCAGTCTCACCTGCTATGCTGAATAAGGTCCTTGTGGGCGGATGTGAAAAAATGAAATATCGTATGGCTTTTAGTGCCGGGATATCCCAGGACGTGTTCAGCTCGCCAGGTGTAGGTCTTTCTATTTGACACCCGTAGGTGACCTCCGCGTCGTGATGAGGATGAAATTATGATGAAGACAACACATACACCCAGCCCCCGTGCCATTGGAATTAACCAATTAAGGTTAAAATCCCCGACGCGCCCGGGAATCGTACCCGGGACCCTCTGCACCGAAGGCCATTACGCTGACCGTTCAGCCAACGAGTCGGACGGGGGACGTGATGATTGGAAGGGATAGACAAGGAGGAGGGAAGGAAGCGCCCCTGGCCTCAAATTTGGTACTATCACGGCATTTTCCTGGAGGAGAATTCGGAAACCACGGGAATTGAACCCTCTCTGATCAACTGACCTCCCGAGGCTGCTTGAACTCCGTTCCAGCCCTCGTACCACTTTTCAAATTTCGTGGCATAGCCGGGAATGGGACCCGGGCCTCTGGGGGTGGCAGCTAATCATGCCAACCACTACACCACAGATGCGAACATTCATCTTTTTAGTATCTTTATTATAACACAGCGTATTTCTCTAAGGAAATTCTTAAATACAATCCTTAGAGGTCGGGCCTGTTTTCCTGTGCTGTAGTCAGAAGCGTAATCTTAAACAGTTTCATTCATTTTAGTATAAGTCGAATGTGAGGCAGTGATGGATGAGAACACGGTTTCACGCAAGAAGGATGAAGAACTTGGGAGGCAGCCAGCCGGGCTTGCGAGAGACAATTTATTTTACTGGCAAGCATAACCCGTCCGTTTCCGTAGTGTAGTGGTTATCACGTGCGCCTCACACGCGCAAGGTCCCCGGTTCGATCCCGGGCGGAAACACAGTATGTTTTTAACTTCCTTATGAGAAAATGCTTGTTTCAATTCTCAATATGAATGATGAATTTGAAATAGGAGAGCGCTCCTATTCCCAATACGTTTCTTCTCTGGTACATCTCGGTGTAGTCTTATTTACATAACTAATGGAAGGAAAAATTATGTTTTTTAGTTATTTGTGTAGTCACTATGTGTTTCGTTACTTCCATATGTTAGGGTCTGTGGTATATTTTTTCCTGGTTTTTGGTAAACAAATGCACATAAAACACACAATGTAATCATGTCATTACAGCATTCCTGACGTTACCATGAACAAATAATTATACATGCTGTTCATGATTTTCCAACATTAAAAAAATAGTGTATTGGCTTTGCGTCCACTAACTACTTTTATGATTTCTGGAGACGCTGATGTGCGTGATTAAGTCCCGCAGGAGTTATTTTACGCTCCACTAAATCTAACATGGCGAGGCTGACGTTTTTGAGCCAGTATCGAACATGCCAAGCTGGGGTCAGAAGACCAACACCTCAACATTCTGAGCCACTCAGCGCGGCTTTCAATTATTTAAAGGAAATATTTGATCACTCATTTATTTAGTAAATGAAAGTAAAATTCCTTAATAATGGTGCAATATAACATATTTAAACATCGTAGTCATAATTTATTATTATTTTGTATTAACACAATAACGTGACATTTTCAATATCATCACTATTATTGCGTGTTCCCTGTTGCTTCATAAACAGAAACTGGACTACTCTCTCTAAAAGGTATTTGGAAGCTTCTATCATAAAGAATTTTGCTCGTGGCGCATTCGTTCCATATACAGTATCTACAAATATACATTTATTTTCTTTAAGTGTCGGTAGGATTTACTGGCACGCAAAATAATTCCTTCCCGACTGTCTACCAGGAAGAGGCTGACGAAGTTGAGCACCATAAAAATCTATCAGTAGCTGGCACACCCGGATTATTGTGTTCCATTCCCAGTTCTGCCTCCGAAGTGGGTGGGGCGGTAGAATAAAACCCAGGGTATCACTTTATTGTCATAAGAGGGGTTCGTAACTAGGGAGAGTGCATTGGCGGTCATGGGACATTTGGCTGAGTCCTGCCATTTCTTCCACTAGCTTGTGCCATTTTTGTTACTTTCCTTTAGACTATCCGACGTCCCTTCGCAACTCTTTTATTATTTTCCAAACCCAACGGTGTTAGGTTAGTTTGGGAAGCCTAGGGTGTCTTTCACTTTCACCCCCTTCGTGATCCTTGTCTTTCTTTGGCGGGATCTTCCTTTTCCGAAGTGCCGGATCACTTCCGTTTTCCCCCTTTCATAAGTGTTAATAGAGGATTGTCGTCCGGTCGTACTTCGTCTTAAAACAATAATCACACCACCAAAAAACAAACGGCTCTGACACGAAATTTGAAAAGTGTTATAAAGAGTGGAAAGGGGTCCACTCAGCCTCGTTAACTGAGTAGAGGGAGTTCATTTTCCACCACAGCCATCCTCGAAGTGGTTCTGTATGATTTCTCACTTCTCCTCCAGGCGAACGCCGGGATGGTACTTCACTTAAGGCCACTGCTACTTCCTTCCCTCTCCCTTGCCTAACACTATTTTTTTACGTTGGGCCCCCGTAGCCCGCTCCCCCGGCGTGGCAATCGACACAATCTACATTGCCTCCGACATGCTATTAGTTCTAAGTAGAAAGAGATAGCAGGGAGTGTTGGAAGTGATACAAGGACTATCTGCCTGTTTCCATGTTAAACACGTTACCAGGCGATTTTGTATTGGTAGGATGGTGTTAAGGTATGGTATTGAAGGGTCAGGGAAAAACCACATAGGCATAAAATAGAAAGAGCCTACATGTAAAACCTGACATCTTTTGATAGCACATGCAAGGATGTGGGCTGGAAAAGTCCAGATGTTTTGTTAGTTAGGAGTATGTGTCGTGCAATCATAACCATTTACCTAGCTTTTGTCAATTAGTATGGGGAATCAGTCCTTCTTGTCACTGCCTGGTGCGGCTCGGGTCAGCTGGCGTCTGGACTTTGGGCCACAGGTTAGTCCCTTGGTCCAGCAGCCAGCAGTCCCTGGTGCCAAGTCTCCTTTTAAGGAGAAGGGGAGTAGTGCCAAGCCTTACTTATTGTAAGGGGCATCTTCTTTCTCGCCTGACGACGTCCCTTCTTTGCGGTGTTGGTGGCACACACTTGTCTCTGTAACTATATACATATATATACACTTATCCTATTATATATACATTAGTACTTTTCCTCTGGAGAGTGCGGGCGTTTTTCCGCTCTCGTGTCCTGTAAAACAAGTTGAAATCTTCCTATCCCCGCACAAGGCACCTGTTCAGCACAGCACATGAGGCCGCCTGGACGACGTACTGGCCCTCCCCTCCGGTTGAACCTTCGACCCAAAGTCTCACGCTCCAGGACACTGTCCTTGAGGCGAAAGAGGTGGGGTCCCTCACTGAGTCCGAGGGAAAAATCAACCCTGGAGTGTAAACAGATTAGGAAGAAGAAGAAGAACAAGGAGAAGAGGTGGATCTGTCTTTCCTGTGCTCTACTAACTATGTAACCTTTAAGAATCGCTTTCATTTAGGTGTAAGTGGAACGCAGCTGTCAGGTTATCGCTGAGCACTCGGTATCACGCAACATAGTTGAAGAACTAGGAAGGCATTCAGGCTTGAGAGACACCAAGCGTTCAGTGCCATTTCGTCCAAGTGCCATTTCGTCCAGCAACAAATTTACTTGAAAAACGTGCCATTTCGTCCAGTTCGGTTTTACAAATTATCATACAAGTTTATGAGTGCCATCTCGTCCAGACGAAATGTTGACAAGGGTTGAGGCAGTGCAGATAGTCAGAGGTCAATGACCCCTGTGCTTACTTGTACAATCACAGGTTGTGGGATATCCACAACTGGTTGTGGGATTTCACTTCCACCCCTGCTGTGAAAAACCATTCCTCCCCTCCTCACCTTTGTTTATGAACAGATACTTCATTCGTTCGAATGATCTCTATGAATTAATATCTTTGTTAATTATGGAGTTTTCAACCACCACAAGGGACCAACCTAGTTTATTACTTAACGGGTATCGGTATACGGTTAAGAATGAGAAGTGCGGTGAAGTTTTGTGGCGTTGTGTTAACCGTTCTGGAAAAGTGTTGACTATAAACCGTGAAATTATTAAAGAAGAGATCCATAATACGTATGTTCCTGATGTGGCTGCACAAGAAGTCCACAAGGGTATGGCACAGGAAAGATGATGATGATGATGATGATGATGATGATGATGATGATGATGCTTTTTGTTTAAAGGGGCCTAACATCTAGGTCTCTGGCCCCTAATGGTACGAAATGAAATGACAAATTAAAAGCCCAAAAACATCCACTGATCACAATTCAAAACGTGAGGACGAAGATTGGTTGGATGGATGGATGGATGGATGGATGGATGGATGGATGGATGGATGGATGGATGGATGGATGGATGGATGGATGGATGGATGGATGGATGGATGGATGGATGGATGTGAATTAAAAACGATCAGTGGAACCGACCCACAGTGCCTCACATGCACGGAAGCTGGCGTATAACAATAGTATTACTGACCAAGGGACTTCTTCTATAGCACAATACTGAATCGATGATACATGTAGTCGAAAGGGGTCCAAAATCCAAGCCAGCGGCCCCTCACAATGGTACTTATCGCTAGGAAAGTAGAACCATGGTATTTGTCATGTTGCGGTACTAATCAAGACTAGCGTAGACTCGCGGTATTCCACACAGTATGGTACTACTCACAGGTAATGAAATTCGCACATGTATTACAGACCTACGTTATTTCGCACATTGCGGCGCCATTTACAGGCAACGCAAACCTATGGTGTTCATCACATAAGGGTACTAACCACAGGGACTCGTACTATCCCGTGGTGTTCCTCATATAGTGCTACTAATCACAAGTGCTGTAAAAGCCGTCGCGCTCTCGTTTGCTACTAATCACAAACCTATTTGGTACCCAACATAGTAATGCTACGCGCAAGTAAAAGCGACCCATGGTGTTCCCCAAGTGTTGGTACTAATCGCAAGTAGTTTCATGGTTCTAATTTGATCATCCCTTGGTTTCCTCTTTTAGTCACCTCTTACGACAGGCAGGGGATACCATGGGTGAATTCTTTGTCTGCGTCCCCCACCCACAAGGTTTGCACAGGGAAAGAAAGAGCCCACGAAGAAACTGATAAATCCATTTCACAGGTAGGTTTATATTTTTTATTTGTGACAATATTTATGCCCCAGACTCTAGGACTGCGCCCCACTGGCTTCTAAATAGGCATATATTAATTTAAAATGAGTTTGAACTCCTTGCAAATCCTGAGGCTGAAGGCCGAAGGAAGTAAACTAGCGAAGCGAGTTTACATTCTGCGAGTGATCTTGCTCGACAGACAGACAGACAGAAATTGAGATAAATTTCGATTCGGCTTCTACGATGTGTAATACATGAAATTATGCCAAAATTTCACTATTCCAAGTAATGCACAGACATAACTCTTATTTTATTTATATAGATAGAATAGTTAGTTCCTTTTGGTTTCAGTTTTTTTACGACGAATTCAAACCTCTTCTACAATCCGGATTTGAACTAGTTACCAGAATTCCTCAGTTATATAACTGCAAGTCTTCTCTGCATAGACAGCGAAGGGATGCTCACGGAATTGAGGCTGAACCCAATCATCGAGATGAAGTTGAGTTGGATTCAGAACGTTTGAATATGGCAGATGGAAATAATTTCTTACTAGCTGACGACTGTGATGGTGAGCGGATACTTATTTTTGCCAGTTCCACAGAAAAAACTGCATTAAGAGAAAATAAGATTTTTTCCATGGATGGCACCTTTAAGAGTGTTAGCAAACAATTTTCTCAGTTATACACCATCCATGTAGATTTAGGAAGCACTGTGGAAGAAACAAACGTAACCCCCGTAGTTTTCTCATTACTTCCTGACAAGAGAAAGTCAATTTACATTCACCTGTTTAACGCCATTCTTCGGGTGATTCCAGACTGGTCCCCTGAGACAGTAACCGCAGATTTCGAAGCTGGAGTGATCGAGGCAATCGACATTGTATTTCCTGCTGCAGAATTTCATGGGTGCTTTTTTCATTTTTCACAAAGTCTATGGAGGAATGTACAAAACCTTGGGCTTGCCAAAGATTACAACACACGCCAGGAAATACGAGACTCCGTGAGAATGTGCGCTGCTCTGGCCTTTTTAAAGACGACAGATGTGGAGGAAGGCTGGCTACACATCCACAGTGTTGCTGTAGCACATGAGAAACTCAATAAGGTTTCTGACTATTTCATTGACCATTGGTTAGAAAACCCTCATTTCCCAATTGATGCATGGAATTGTACCGGAAGGCGGCATCGTACCAACAACGCTGTGGAAGGATGGAACCTTCGCTTGAACGCAATCGTAGGCAAACCACACCCTCGAATAAAACACCTAATTATGACACTAAAGAAAGAAGCAGAATATTCTGCCACGATAATTATCAGGATTGACCTAAATTTAGAATGTCTAAAGAGGAGAAACAAGTACATTGTAATGAACAACACAATAGAAAGAGCCATTGAAAAAATTGGAGAAGTCACGAGACATTGAAAAGTTTTTGAGGAACGTCTTCAAGATAATTAAAATGGATTAAGAGGGACAAAAAAGTTACTGATTTGCATCATCGGACAACGCATTAGCTGGTGCATACTGCACCCGCTCAAAGCCTGAGTCCCAACCAGCATTTATCTCAGGGAGTGTTACGGTCCGAATCTATCGCAACTCATAAACAATAAAAAAATATTTTGAGATATAAGATCTCAAACTAAATGTAAGGGCGCCATCCAATCAGTACTACAGGGTTGAACGGGACACTCTAATCTTTAACTTTAAGGCTCATCATAAAACACACAAATTATATACATTCAGATCAAAGGGAAATTATGAAGGCTCCATCCTAGGAATGGGGACGGATATTTAAACGGTCACCAAGGGTTTACTATTCTACAAGAACAAGAACCTGGAACTATTTCCTTGCAAATGCTAAAGGAGCATTTTATTTAAGTAAACAACTGAAATTTTACACACAATCAAAATCTGTTGACCCTTGATTTGCCGGTAATTTGGCAAATTATTCCTGAAAATGATTACCTAATATTTGTCACTTTTGACCACCCTTCCATTTTGGTGGTAGAACCGTTGATATCTGAAGGTATCAGATTTACCTTCGTTAACACCATGACCATATTTGCTCATGGACCAAATACCTGTTGGCTAAGTAGGCGCGATCACATGGACCATGTTATCGCCTCCACTTTGATTGAGATGAGACCAACCCGGGAAACTACAAACTCTCCCCGGGTTCCTAACCAAGATATGCTAATCGTTAGTTGAAGGAAGACGACAAAGGGACTCTAACCTTATGGTCCAGATGTAGGGATTTGCCTTCATTTTACACATATTAACTTAACTTATTACTTACAACCAATTGACATTATTACGTTAATTCGCCAGCTGACTTCCCTAGTATCATACATCATCAGCATCCGAAATAAAAAGAAAAAAAAATATTTTTTAAATATTATTATTATTATTATTATTATTATTATTATTATTATTATTATTATTATTATTATTATTGTCATTATGTTTCGTGGAGATCATGATTATCGTAACCCGTAATCATCCTCGGAATAAAATTTCAACTTTTCGCGATTTTTATTTTCATTTGAAATAAATAAAAGTAGCTTCTTTGATTATTCTTCTTCTCCTTCTTCAAATATTCTCATTATATTTATTATTAGTTAAAATCTCAAATTTTTCATTTCAACTCCCAACATCATTATTATGTCCAAATTAAAAAAAAGTAAATTCTTATTCAAAAAAAGTAGTTTTTTATATTTATTATTATTATTAATTTTAAAAAAAATTAATTTCGCCTGTTATACGGTAGTCCACTCTTAATATGTTTAACGCATAACCCCTTTTACAATTCCGATTTAGTTTGGCACTAATCAATCCAGATACGATTTACTTGGATTATTATTATTATTATTATTATTATTAATTTTAAAAAATTAATTTCGCCTGTTACACGATAATCCCCTCTTAATATGTTTCACGCATAACCCCTTTTACAATTCCGATTTATTTTGGCACTAATTAATCCAGATATGATTTACTTGGAATATTATTATTATTATTATTATTATTAATTAAAAAATTAATTTCGCCTGTTACACGGTAATCCACTCTTAATATGTTTAACGCATAACCCCTCTTACAATTCCGATTTATTTTGGCACTAATCAATCCAGATATGATTTACTTGGAATATTATTATTATTATTAATTAAAAAAAATAATTTCGCCTGTTACACGGTAATCCACTCTTAATACGTTTAACGCATAACCCCTTTTACAATTCCGATTTATTTTGGCACTAATCAATCCAGATATGATTTACTTGGAATATTATTATTATTATTAATAGTATTATTATTCTTTCGAGAATCTTTATTTTTATTCCCCATCTTTATAATTTAGTCATATACGTTCTCTCCCAAACAGAAATCGCCAAGATCCGAATTCACATCGGTCGGGACATAATAGTTTTCGGACCCGCAACCTTATTTTCGTACTGTCGTCAATTCATGGAGACCATATGCTCCTAAGACAATTATCAAATCCCATAACACCTCGCAGTTGGGCAAATACCTCCAATCTCTGCAAGTGTTAAATTATTCCTTCCTTTTCCATTTTGAAGTCCATTTATCCATTGGAACTCTTCAAAACATTTTCACAAATTAACCCTCGGTGTGTGGACTCTATTCTGCCACTCAAGACACCGGTATATAAATACAACCTCTATGTGGGCCTTAAGATCCATCTATTTCTTCATCAACATCAGTACAATTCACTTTCATTTCGGGCCGGATTTCTGTCCCACAAAACTCCAAATCTCAACTTTTGGCTCAAATCCCTCTGGATCTCAAACATAGCGCGACCATATTATAAAAGTGCCTATCTCGTTTCTACCAAATTTATTTATGATTATTATGGAGTCCAAAAACGTTAAATCAAAAATTAATGTTAAATCTGGATTCACTTGCACAAATTATAATTATTCACGGCACATGTGATCTCCACATTAAAATTACTTTAATTTGCAATCATTCTATCCAACTAGGCCCGTGCCTTTATTCTCAAAGATTATTATTAAACACGCCTTTACACATTACCAAATTAATTTATTACTCCGACACTTCTACAGATTATTATTATTTGACCACTGGCGAACTTCGCGATATTTACAAACAAATCAATGGACTTCATTCCGTCCCACAACAATTTAAATCACTTGGCAATCCTACCTCTGGATTATCTTAACAACATGCCTTAATATCTATAAAAATTCCGATAACGGAAAAACACTTTGGAAGCACTTCTAAATGAATATTTACATTATATTTACGTGAAACGTGCTCCATATCATATCAAACAACTCAAGCACTTGAATGAACAACTCAACCCTACTATACTCTATTTAATAATCAAAATTATGATGAGTGCTCGATCTAATCTACATATTAATTTGTCCCTTTGTCTATCTATCTTTGAATTTATACGAGCCGAAAACGGCTCGTTTCACAATCAAGTTACCATGATAAATTAATATGATTTCCTCCCCCTAACGATAGCAATCTATAAATATGTTAGAAGGTACTCAACTCTACCATTGTAGTCTGCTAAAACCGGACGAGAAGCCATAGCCCCTCCGGTTTTTAGCAATGCATTCCACTGGTATTCATGCCAGCTTGAAGAATTAATCCTTGACCCTTTTCAACTTTACACATTTTGAATAAAAACAAATAAATTAACTGGTGCACTTTGGAATAATTTCCACCCTAAATTCTATTCACAAATTTTACACTCTCGGCCTTGTATCTAGCCCACTTAATGTAGATATACATTCTTCATTCCTTTCCCGGACACTAGGAACATGGGATACATCGGGTTTCCCTTTACAACGGCCCGTGCGCGCACTTGAATTTCCCGTCTCACGTTCGTGTAGCTGACCAGGTATCAGTTTTGAATCGACTGTTTAATAGGTGACATAAACACTCGTGACCGTTCTCATGTAACGCACTTCCTAATCTGTTGGTAGAATCTCACACTCCGTAAGTTAGGCTTTACTGAGTCCTGTCTATTTGAAACACTTCATACTAGTAGACTGCTCAAGACTGTAATATGAGCTACATCACGTCATGAATCACTGTACTATGTAACAATATAATACTTCGAACCCTACTCCACGAGTAAGTACACACTCGCACCTTTGGCGTAATCACGGCTCGAACGCTTTGTCAAAAGTAGTTACGCACCGCTGGCGTGGTGACCGCCCGAACACTTTGTCAGAAGTACTTGCGCACCACTGGCGTGGTGACCGCTCGAACACAATATCAGAAGTACTTGCGAGTCCTTGTCTACGACCTCATATTTATACTTGTATCCCCTCTCTTCCGAGTTCAACGGGGGTCATCTTGGGACGCACAGTCCCGATATCTTCATACGACCCTTTGCGGTTTGGCCCGTGGCTTTAATATATGATCCAATGATGTAATTATGTTCTCAAATGCTCTATACCAATTCTCAACTATTATCGTTCGCTGGTAATGGATATATTCGCGAATTCAGCTGCCGTATCCCGGCTCGGGGTTTCGCGCTCTTTTGTGGCTTCCTTTGACTTCAGCCAATCAGCGAATAGCGTCCATGAATTCTCAGAATTACACCATGCAATCTCCCGCAATTATTAACTTTATATGAGTTTTATGGTATAGTAAGGCTCCTAAATTCCACTTTATTCTGAATCGATATTTCACTTCTTTCTATCAGTTTAATCCACGGAGTTAGCCTCGCTAGTGCTTCATACAATACGAAGTTGTCGCCTTGCTTTGGTCAAGTGAATTTTTCCATTGGTCCACCTTAACCACGTGACCGGGAAGGCTCATATTTTTTTCTTCCATTGCCAACCCCGCTTTCAACTATCGCTAGTTACATGGAGATACCCCTACGTCATTTCTCAGAAATTTGCACTCGGCTCTCGGCGCTGTTGCTACTACCAAGACTGCCCGGGGCTAGGAAAACTTTGGCAACAAGTTATCCTCTCTCTTTCCTCGTTGTTACAATTTCTGAGAAACCTAATTCTGTCACTCATTGTGTTTGTTAATCTCACTGGAGACAGCAGTCTGTGGTATGGTGAAACATGCCCTCTCGGCCTGGCCTGTTCTTACTGTATGTACAGTAAGATACTACTTATTCTGACAATGAAATATATATTCCTCAATAATTCATCATAATTACAATTGCATGACGCTTATCACACCCCCACCAGGGTGCAATACATTGTACTCACTGTATATATTTGTAAATAGACACAAAACTTGACAAGGCTGAAAGGCCGCTTTACCGAACTCGATAGTTGCAGTCGCTTAAGTGCGGCCAGTATCCAGTAATCGGGAGATAGTGGGTTCGAACCGCATGTCGGCAGCCCTGAAGATGGTTTTCCGTGGTTTCCCATTTTCACACCAGGCAAATGCTGGGACTGTACCATAATTAAGGCCACGCCCGCTTCCTTCCCATTTCTAGGCCTTTCCTGTCCCATAGTCACCATAAGACATATGTGTCGGTGCGACGTAAAGAAAACAGCAAAAACAGCATTGACAGATTTGGTTTGTGTTTTTATTTAAATCTTTGTAGTAATGTGAAAATTGGCTGAACGTGACTTCATAACAGTCTCCAGGAACGCAGTTAATAGTGAGTATATTGTCTTATATTTAATTCCGTTAGGAATTTCTTGTCCCGTTAACTCATCATCATCATCATCTGTTTACTCTCCAGGGTCGGCTTTTCCCTCGGACACAGCGAGGGATCCCACCTCTACCGCCTCAAGGGCAGTGTTCTGGAGCTTCAGACTCTTGGTCGGGGATACAACTGGGGAGAATGACCAGTACCTCGCCCAGGCGGCCTCACCTGCTATGCTGAACAGGGGCCTTGTGGAGGGATGGGAAGATTGGAAGGGATAGGCAAGGAAGGAAGCGGCCGTGACCTTATGTTAGGTACCACGGAAAACCACTTCCAGGATGGCTGAGGTGGGAATCTAACCCACCTCTACTCAGTTGACCTCCCGAGGCTGAGTGGACCCCGTTCCAGCCCTAATACCACTTTTCAAATTTAGTGGCAGAGACGGGAATCGAACCCGGGCCTCCGGGGGTGGCAGCTAATCACGCTAACCACTACACCACAGAGGCGGACTCTTGTCCCGTTAACTACTTTTTAATAATAAGTCCGATTTTGATGACTGAGGTGTCAAATTAAAGGGAACATTCCATAGATGTTTTGAAAGGACATGATTTCACTAAATTCCCTTAGGGCTCCCTCCCCAAAGCCCTTCAAATTCCCCATGTAATTTTTATGAACCAGAGGAGCGAGTAACGTCCATTATTACAAACATTACAAAATTACTTATTTCTAACAAGGAACGCAATGAAATGGAACAGTTATTATAGATCTGTCAAACTGTCAATCATAGGTGTTTGGACGAAATAGCACTAGTGGGCTGGTAGAGAGTTAACCACCTGCCTCTGTTCGTGGAATTTGGACGAAATGGCACTTGGACGAAATGGCACCTGGACGAAATGGCACGACACGACGCCAAGTTCCGCCATTTACTCTAAGTGTGCCAACTACGGTTTCCGTAGCGTAGTGAATATCACGTGCGCCTTACATGCGCAAAGTCCCCGGTTCGGTCCCGGGCGAAAACAAAGTAATTTTTGGCTTTTTGGTGGAAACCTGCTTGTTTCAATTCTCGAGATAAATGGCGAATTTGAAAGAGGTGAGCACTCCTATTCGCAACATATTTCGTCTCTGGTGCATCTGGGTGGAAGTATAGTTACAGACGAGCTTGCTAACTAATAAAGGGAGGAAATTAAGGAGTTTTTATTATTATTATTTGTAAAAGCACTATGTGTTACATACTTCCATGTTTTAGGGTCTGGAATATATTTTTCCTTTTTTTAGTATATAACTTAAACAATTCATCAAATGCACTGAATGCATTTATGTCATTACGGCATTCCGGATATTAGCATAAATAATGAATTCAATATGCTGCTCATGGTATTATATCATTTAAAGAAAAATTTTGAGCACTTTTTATTCAATAAGTGAAAGTGTAATTCTTAAATAATGATGAAATGTAACATTAGAAATCCCTAGCCATCATTAATCATTGTACGGTATTATAAATTTAACGTGACATTGTTCAACATCAACACTACCGAGCACGTTGACCATGCTGTTAGGGTCGAGCCGCTGTGAGCTTGCATTCGGGAGATAGTGGTTTGGAATCTCACTGCCGGCAGTCCTGAAGATGGCTTCCTCTGGTTTCCCAATTTGCAAATTAGGCAAATGATGGGGCACTACTTTAATTAATTTCACGCACTCTTCCTTCCATCTCCTAGCTCTTTCCTATCCTATCGCCGCCATAAGACGTATCTGTGGCTATGCGAAGTATAGAAAAACATCATCACTATTATTACGTGTTCCTAGTTGTTTCAGAAACAGCAACAGAATTCTCTCTCTAAAATGTTTTTGGATGTTTCTACTAAAAAAATCTTTTTATGGCAATTCATTTCTTATATCTCAAAATAAACATATATAAGTTTGGGCCTATAGTTTCTTTAGTTGTCTGTAGCGTTTCTTTTTCTTCTCAATCCGTTTACGCTAAGAGTTAGGTTTTCCCTCGAACTAAGCCAGGGATCCCACCTCTACCGCCTGTACGGCAGTATACAGGAGCATGAGATATTGGGAAGGGATACAAGTGGGAAGGAATAACAGTGCCTCACCCAGGTAGCCTCACCTGCTATGCTGAACAAGGTTCTTGTGGGGGGATGTGAAGATTGGAAGGGATAGATAAGGAGGAGGGAAGGAAGCGGCCCTGGCCTTAAATTTGGTACTATCACGCCAATTTCCTGGAGGAGACGGCGGAAACCACGGGAATTGAACCCTCTCTGATTAACTGACCTCCCGAGGCTGCGTGAACTCCGTTCCAGCCCTCGTACCACTTTTCAAATTTCGTGGCAGAGCCGGGAATCGGACCCGGGCTTCTGGGGGGTGGCAGCTAATCATGCCAACCACTACATCACAGATGCGAACATTCATCTTATTAGTTTCTTCACTATAATACAGTGTATTTCGCTAAAACAATTCTTAAATGCAATCTTTCTCTGTTCAGCATAGCAGGTCGGTGACCTGGGCGAGGTACTGGTCATACTCCCCTGTTGTATCCCACGACCAAGAGTCTGAAGCTCCAGGACATTGCCCTTGAGGCGGGGTAGGTGGGATCCCTCGCTAAGTCCGAGGGAAAAACCGAACCTGGAGGGTAAACAGATGATGATGATGATGATGATGATGATGATGATGATGATGATGAAATGCAATCTTTAGAGGTCGGGCCTGTTTTCCTGTGCTGTAGTCAGAAGCGTAATCTTAAACAGTTTCATTCATTTTAGTATAAATCGAGTGTGAGGCGGTGATGGATGAGCACCCGTTTTCACACAAGCTGGATGAAGATCTTGGGAGGCAGCCAGCCGAGCTTGCGAGAGAAGTTTATGTTACTGGCAAGCATAACCCGTTCGTTTCCGTAGTGTAGTGGTTATCACGTGCGCCTCACACGCGCAAGGTCCCCGGTTCGATCCCGGGCGGAAACACAATATGTCCTTTTCTTCCTTATGAGAAAATTGTTGATTATATTCTTGATGTGAATGATGAATTTGAAATAGGAAAGCGCTCCTGTTCCCAATACGTTTCTTCTTTGGTACACCTCGGTGGAAGGGTATTTACAGACAAACTTGCTAACTAATAGACTGAAAAATTATGTTTTTTTAGTTATTTGTGTAGTCACAGTCCGCCTCTGTGGTGTAGTGGTTAGCGTGATTAGCTGCCACCCCCGGAGGCCCGGGTTCGATTCCCGGCTCTGCCACGAAATTTGAAAAGTGGTACGAGGGCTGGAACGGGATCCACTCACCCTCGGGAGGTCAACTGAGTCAACCTCAGCCATCCTCGAAGTGGTTTTCCGTGGTTTCCCACTTCTCCTCCAGGCGAATGCCGGGATGGTACCTAACTTAAGGCCACGGCCGCTTCCTTCCCTCTTCCTTGCCTATCCCTTCCAATCTTCCCATCCCTCCACAAGGCCCCTGTTCAGCATAGCAGGTGAGGCCGCCTGGGCGAGGTACTGGTCATACTCCCCAGTTGTATCCCCCGACCATGCTTCTGAAGCTCCAGGACACTGCCCTTGAGGCGGTAGAGGTGGGATCCCTCGCTAAGTCCGAGGGAAAAGCCGAACCTGGAGGGTAAACAGATGATGATGATGATGATGATGTGTAGTCACTATGTGTTACGTTACTTCCATATGTTAGGGTTTGGGGTATATTTTTTCCTGGTTTTTGGTAAACAAATGCTCATAAAACACAGAATGTAATCATGTCATTACAGCATTCCTGACGTTACCATGAACAAATAATTACACTAGCCAACATGATTTTGCGGTAAAGTAGAAAATATGTAATTCTTATGGAAATCGCTGTCCTGATTCCGAAAATGATGCTATTTTTTTCCTAACAGGTCTAGTTTTGAAGCAATTAGGTGTTTTAGTATCTGCATGAATTCGTAAGATGTAATTTTGAGAGATGTTCTCGCGCAACTTTTTTTAGAATACAATTGTGTGATTTGATTTGTTATTGTTTGCATTTGTCCGCCTCTGTGGTGTAGTGTTTAGCGTGATTAGCTGCCACCCCCGGAGGTCCGGGTTCGATTCCCGGCTCTGCCACGAAATTTGAATATTGGTACGAGGGCTGGAACGGGGTCCACTCAGCCTCGGGATGTCAACTGAGTAGAAGTGTGTTCGATTTCCACCTCAGCCATTCTGGAAGTTGTTTTCCGTGGTTTCCCACTTCTCCTCCAGGCGAATGCCGGGATGGTACTTCACTTAAGGCCACGGCCGTTTCCTTCCCTCTTCCTTGCCTATCCCTTCCAATCTTCCCATCCCTCCACAAGGCCCCTGTTCCGCATAGCAGGTGAGACCGCCTGGGCGAGGTACTGGTCATTCTCCCCAGTTGTCCCCCTGGCCCAAGTGTCTGAAGCTCCGGGACACTGCCCTTGCGGCGGTAGAGGTGGGATCCCTCACTGAGTCCGAGGGAAAAACCGAACCTGGAGGGTAAACAGTTGATGATGATGATTGTTTGCATTTTATTATAGGTTTTTTGCTCTCTAAATGTATGTAGGATTGAAGATAAGACAGTTGAGAGTTTGTCTTTCATCTTAGACGACTTGAATAATCCGACGTGTTAAAAGCCCCAGGCCTTATGCAATGTTTATGATGGAATGATAAAGCAGTTTCCTTTCAAAGATAACAGTCCGAAAGTATTATATTCAAGAAGATGAACTTGTATTTTGTACGGATGTTTCAAATCTTCTACGTCGATTGGGAGAGAAATAAGTTTTAAGGCTGTTTTGCTTCATAATACAAATGGTCTGGCATCCGTCCACTTGCACACTCCACAAAAATGTCTGAAACATACGAGACCTTAAATTTGGTGCTTGAAAAAATTAAATATCATGAGCATGGGTGTAAAATTTGCGGTGATTTGAAGATCATTGGATTGTTGCTGGGACAACAAAAAGGTTATACGAAATTTCCCTGTTTTCTATGCGAATGGGATAGCAGGGCACGGGGTAAACATTGGGATACAGTGAATTGGACAGAAAGGAAACAACTACAACCAGAATCCAAAAGTATCTTGAATGTAAGTCTTATTGACCTTGAAAAAATTCTACTTCCACCCTTGCACATCAAATTTGGATTGACGAAACTGTATGTCGAGGCATTACATAAAAGTAGCCTATGCTTCCAATATTTATCCACTAAATTTCCCTCATTATTAGATGCAAAAATCAAAGAAGGCGTATTTGATGGACCACAGATTCATAAACAGATGGATAAAATTTTCACAGACACGATGACTAGAATTGAGAAAGAGGCATGGAACGCATTCAAAGATGTAATGACTAAATTCCTTGGCAACATTAAGGGCCCTCAATACAAAGAAATTGTAAGGAAAATGTTAGTAAAGTTAAAGAACTCGGTTGTAATATGAGCCTTAAGCTTCATTTCTTAGCTTCGCATCTCGATTATTTCCCTCTAAATTTAGGAGCTATCAGTGAAGAACAAGGTGAAAGGTTTCACCAGGATCTCAAAGATGCAAAACGACGCTATCAAGGACGTTGGGATGTGAATATGATGGCCGATTACTGTTGGTTGATTACACGGGACGACCCTTCTAGAGATCATTCAAGAACTTCATAAACCCGGAAATTCCACGGAAAACGGGAAAAGACAGAGGTGTAAATCTAACCTGCACATAATGTAAGTAACAAAATTATTTATGTTTAATCATGTAATTTTTATTCAGGGTACGGTTATATTAATTTAAAAGTAACTGTACAGTCGAAACTAAAGAGGCGCTTTATGCTTCAGTTTCACGAATGTCAATATACATTAAAAATATAATACATACTATCTACTTGCTTACAAAGCAGCATTTATGTGTATTCAATGCATGAAAAATATGATTACGTTTTGCAAGCTGAAATTTACATTAATACATCAAATTTAATCAATACTAAGTATCAACAATTTTACGTAAGAACAAAATATCATTTTGTAAAATTGCCACCAAACCAGACGTGATTCGCCAAAACTAATATTTTTCTCGAATTCTGCGTTAAGAAATTCACAAAACTCACCTTGTTTCGTTTTTACCGCACAAAAATGTTTTATTTTGCAGGCTAGCGTTACACATGCTGTTCATGGCTTTCCAACATTTTAAAAAATAGTGTTATTGGCTTTGCGTCCCACTAACTACTTTTATGATTATTGGAGACGCTGATGTGCGTGATTAAGTCCCGCAAGAGTTCTTTTACGCTCCACTAAATCTAACATTACGAAGCTGACATATTTGAGCCAGGATCCAACATGCCAATCTGGGTGATTAAGTCCCGCAAGAGTTCTTTTACGCTCCACTAAATCTAACATTACGAAGCTGACGTATTTCAGCCAGGATCCAACATGCCAGGCTGGGGTCAGGAGGCCAGTACCTCAACATTCTGAACCACTCAGCGCGGCTTTCAAATATTTAAAGTAAATTTTTGATCACTCATTTATTTAGTAAATGAAAGTAAAAATCCTTAATATTGGTGCAATATAACATATTTAAACATCGTAGTCATAATTTATTATTATATTGTATTAACACAATAACGTGACATTTTCAATATCGTCACTATTATTGCGTGTTCCCTGTTGCTTCATAAGCAGAAACTGGACTACTCTCTTTAAAAGGTATTTGGAAGCTTCTATCATAAAGAATTTTGTTCGTGGCGCATTCGTTCCATATACAGTATCTACAAATATACAATTATTTTCTTTAAGTGTCGATAGGATTTACTGGCACGCAAAATAATTCCTTCCCGACTGTCTACCAGGAAGAGGCTGACGAAGTTGAGCACCATAAAAATCTGTCAGTAGCTGGCACACCCGGATTATTGTGTTCAATTCCCAGTTCTGCCTCCGAAGTGGGTGGGGCGGTAGAATAAAACCCAGGGTATCACTTTATTGTCATAAGAGGGGTTCGTAACTAGGGAGAGTGCATTGGCGGTCATGGGACACTTAGCTGAGTCCTGCCATTTCTTCCACTTTCCTTTAGACTATCCGACATCCCTTCGGAAACTCCTTTATCATTTTCCAAACGCAACGGTGTTAGGTTAGGTTGCGAAGCTTAGGGTGTCTTTCACTTTCACCCCCTTCGTGATCCTTGTCTTTCTTTGGCCGATGTATTCCTTTTCCGAAGTGCCAGATCACTTCCGTTTTCCCCCTTTGATAAGTGTTAATAGAGGATTGTCGTCCGGTCGTACTTCGTCTTAAAACAATAATCACGCTACCAAAAACAAACGGCTCTGCCACGAAATTTGAAAAGTGTTATAAGGAGTGGAAAGCGGCCCACTCAGCCTCGTTATGTTAACTGAGTAAAGGGAGTTCGATTCCCACCACAGCCGTCCTCGAAGTGGTTCTCTATGATTTCTCACTTCTCCTCCAGGCGAATGCCGGGATGGTACTTCACTTAAGGCCACTGCTACTTCCTTCCTTCTCCCTTGCCTAACCCTTGATTTTTTTTTTTACGGGGGGGCCTCCGTAGGCCGCTCCCCCGGCGTGGCAATCGACACAATCTAAATTGCCTCCGACATGCTATTAGTTCTAAGTAGAAAGAGAGCAGGGAGAGTGGGAAGTGATACAAGGACTATCTGCCTGTTTCCACGTTAAACACGTTACCAGGCGATTTTGTATTTGTAGGATGGTGTTAAGGTATGGTATTGAAGGGTCAGGGAAAAACCACATAGGCAGAAAATAGAAGGAGCCTACATGTAAAACCTGACATCTTTTGATAGCACATGCAATGATGTGGGCTGGAAAAATCCAGAGGTTTTGTTAGTTAGGAGTATGTGACATGCAATCATAACCATTTACCTAGCTTTTGTCAATTATTATGGGGAATCAGTCCTTCTTGTCACTGCCTGGTGCTGCTCGGGTCCGCTGGCGTCTAGACTTTGGGCCACAGGTTAGTCCCTTGGTCCAGCAGCCAGCAGTCCCTGGTGCCAAGTCTCCTTTTAAGGAGAAGGGGAGTAGTGCCAAGCCTTACTTATTGTAAGGGGCATCTTCTTTCTCCCTTGATGACGGCCCTTCTTTGCGGTGTTGGTGGCACACACTTGTCTCTCTAACTATATACACATATATACACTTATCCTATCATATATACATTAATACTTTTCTTCCGTAGAGTGCGGGCCGCTTTTCCGCTCTCGTGTCCTGTAAAACAAGTTGAAATCATCCTATTCCCGCACAAGGCGCCTGTTCAGCACAGCACATGAGGCCGCCTGGACGACGTACTGGCCCTCCCCTCCGTTTGAACCTTCGACCCAAAGTCTCACGCTCCAGGACATTGCCTTGAGGCGAAAGAGGTGGGATCTCTCACTGAGTCCGAGGGAAAAACTAACCCTGGAGTGTAAACAGATTAAGGAGAAGAAGAACAAGGAGAAGAGATGGATCTGTCTTTCCTGTGCTCTACTCACTATGTAACCTTTAAGAATCGCTTTCATTTAGGTGTAAGTGGAACGCAGCTGTCAGGTTATCGCTGAGCACTCGGTATCACGCAACATATTTGAAGCAACTAGGAAGGCATTCCGGCTTGAGAGACACCAAGTTCCGCCATTTACTGTAAGAGGGCCAACTTTGGATTCCGTAGTGTAGTGGTTATCACGTGCGCCTTACACGCGCAAGGTCCCCGGTTCGATCCCGGGATGAAACAAAGCATTTTTTGGCTTTTTTGTGGAAACCTGCTTGTTTCAATTCTCGAGATAAATGGTGAATTTGAAAGAGGTGAGCACTCCTATTCGCAACATATTTCGTCTCTGGTGCATCTGGGTGGAAGTATAGTTACAGACAAGCTTGCTAACTAATAAAGGGAGGAAATTAAGGAGTTTTTATTATTATTATTTGTAAAAGCAAAATGTGTTACATACTTGCATGTTTTAGGTTCTGGAATACATTTTTCCTTTTTTTAGTATATAACTTGAACAATTCATCAAATGCATTGAATGCATTTATGTCATTACGGCATTCCGGATATTAGCATAAATAATGAATTCAATATGCTGCTCATGGTATTATACCATTCATAGAAAAATTTTGAGCACTCTTTATTCAATAAGTGAAAGTGTAATTCTTTAATAATGATGAAATGTAACATTAGAACAACCCTAGCCATCATTAATCATTGTACGGTATTATAAATTTAACGTGACATTGTTTAACATCAACACTACCGAGCACGTTGACCATGCTGTTAGGGTCGCGCAACTGTGAGCTTGCATTTGGGAGATAGTGGGTTGGAATGCCACAGCCGGCAGTCCTGAAGATGGCTTTCTATGGTTTCCCAATTTTCAAATTAGGCAAATGATGGGGAAGTACTTTAATTAATTCCACGCACTCTTCATTCCATCTCCTAGCTCTTTCCTATCCTATCGCTGCCATGAGACGTATAAGTGGCGATGCGAAGTATAGAAAAACATCATCACTATTATTACGTTTTCCCAGTTGTTTCAGAAACAGCAACAGAATTCTCTCTCTAAAATGTATTTGGAAGTTTCTACTAAATGTAATCTTTTTGTGGCGATTCATATTTCAAAATGAACATATATAAGTTATAGTTCCTTTAGTTGTCTGTAGGGTTTCTTTTTCTTCTCAATCCGTTTACGCTAATAGTTAGGTTTTCCCTCGGACTAAGCGAGGGATCCCACCTCTACTGGTTTACGGCAGTATACAGATATTGGGAAGGGATACAAGTGAGAAGGAGGAGCAGTGCCTCACCCAGGCAGTCTCACCTGCTATGCTGAATAAGGTCCTTGTGGGCGGATGTGAAAAAATGAAATATCGTATGGCTTTTAGTGCCGGGATATCCCAGGACGTGTTCAGCTCGCCAGGTGTAGGTCTTTCTATTTGACACCCGTAGGTGACCTCCGCGTCGTGATGAGGATGAAATGATGATGAAGACAACACATACACCCAGCCCCGTGCCATTGGAATTAACCAATTAAGGTTAAAATCCCCGACGCGGCCGGGAATCGTACCCGGGACCCTCTGCACCGAAGGCCATTACGCTGACCGTTCAGCCAACGAGTCGCACGGGGGACGTGATGATTGGAAGGGATAGATAAGGAGGAGGGAAGGAAGCGCCCCTGGCCTTAAATTTGGTACTATCACGGCATTATCCTGGAGGAGAATTCGGAAACCACGGGAATTGAACCCTCTCTGATCAACTGACCTCCCGAGGCTGCGTGAACTCCGTTCCAGCCCTCGTACCACTTTTCAAATTTCGTGGCAGAGCCTGGAATGGGACCCGGGCCTCTGGGGGTGGCAGCTAATCATGCCAACCACTACACCACAGATGCGAACATTCATCTTTTTAGTATCTTTATTATAACACAGCGTATTTCTCTAAGGAAATTCTTAAGTACAATCCTTAGAGGTCGGGCCTGTTTTCCTGTGCTGTAGTCAGAAGCGTAATCTTAAACAGTTTCATTCATTTTAGTATAAGTCGAATGTGAGGCAGTGATGGATGAGAACACGGTTTCACGCAAGAAAGATGAAGAACTTGGGAGGCAGCCAGCCGGGCTTGCGAGAGACAATTTATTTTACTGGCAAGCATAACCCGTCCGTTTCCGTAGTGTAGTGGTTATCACGTGCGCCTCACACGCGCAAGGTCCCCGGTTCGATCCCGGGCGGAAACACAGTATGATTTTAACTTCCTTATGAGAAAATGCTTGTTTCAATTCTCAATATGAATGATGAATTTGAAATAGGAGAGCGCTCCTATTCCCAATACGTTTCTTCTCTGGTACATCTCGGTGTAGTCTTATTTACATAACTAATGGACGGAAAAATTATGTTTTTTAGTTATTTGTGTAGTCACTATGTGTTTCGTTACTTCCATATGTTAGGGTCTGGGGTATATTTTTTCCTGGTTTTTGGTAAACAAATGCACATAAAACACACAATGTAATCATGTCATTACAGCATTCCTGACGTTACCATGAACAAATAATTATACATGCTGTTCATGGTTTTCCAACATTTTTTAAAATAGTGTATTGTCTTTGCGTCCCACTAACTATTTTTATGACTTTCGGAGACGCTGATGTGCGTGATTAAGTCCCGCAGGAATTATTTTACGCTCCACTAAATCTAACATGGCGAGGCTGACGTTTTTGAGCCAGTATCGAACATGCCAAGCTGGGGTCAGAAGACCAACACCTCAACATTCTGAGCCACTCAGCGAAGCTTTCAATTATTTAAAGGAAATATTTGATCACTCATTTATTTAGTAAATGAAAGTAAAATTCCTTAATAATGGTGCAATATAACATATTTAAACATCGTAGTCATAATTTATTATTATATTGTATTAACACAATAACGTGACATTTTCAATATCATCACTATTATTGCGTGTTCCCTGTTGCTTCATAAACAGAAACTGGACTACTCTCTCTAAAAGGTATTTGGAAGCTTCTATCATAAAGAATTTTGCTCGTGGCGCATTCGTTCCATATACAGTATCTACAAATATACATTTATTTTCTTTAAGTGTCGGTAGGATTTACTGGCACGCAAAATAATTCCTTCCCGACTGTCTACCAGGAAGAGGCTGACGAAGTTGAGCACCATAAAAATCTATCAGTAGCTGGCACACCCGGATTATTGTGTTCCATTCCCAGTTCTGCCTAGGAAGTGGGTGGGGGCGGTAGAATGAAACCCAGGGTATCACTTTATTGTCATAAGAGGGGTTCGTAACTAGGGAGAGTGCATTGGCGGTCATGGGACACTTAGCTGAGTCCTGCCATTTCTTCCACTTGCTTGTGCCATTTTTGTTAATTTCCTTTAGACTATCCGACGTCCCTTCGCAACTCTTTTATTATTTTCCAAACCCAACGGTGTTAGGTTAGTTTGCGAAGCCTAGGGTGTCTTTCACTTTCACCCCCTTCGTGATCCTTGTCTTTCTTTGGCGGGATCTTCCTTTTCCGAAGTGCCGGATCACTTCCGTTTTCCCCCTTTCATAAGTGTTAATAGAGGATTGTCGTCCGGTCGTACTTCGTCTTAAAACAATAATCACACCACCAAAAAACAAACGGCTCTGACACGAAATTTGAAAAGTGTTATAAAGAGTGGAAAGGGGTCCACTCAGCCTCGTTAACTGAGTAGAGGGAGTTCATTTTCCACCACAGCCATCCTCGAAGTGGTTCTGTATGATTTCTCACTTCTCCTCCAGGCGAACGCCGGGATGGTACTTCACTTAAGGCCACTGCTACTTCCTTCCCTCTCCCTTGCCCAACACTATTTTTTTACGTTGGGCCCCCGTAGCCCGCTCCCCCTGCATGGCAATCGACACAATCTACATTGCCTCCGACATGCTATTAGTTCTAAGTAGAAAGAGATAGCAGGGAGTGTTGGAAGTGATACAAGGACTATCTGCCTGTTTCCATGTTAAACACGTTACCAGGCGATTTTGTATTGGTAGGATGGTGTTAAGGTATGGTATTGAAGGGTCAGGGAAAAACCACATAGGCATAAAGTAGAAAGAGCCTACATGTAAAACCTGACATCTTTTGATAGCACATGCAAGGATGTGGGCTGGAAAAGTCCAGATGTTTTGTTAGTTAGGAGTATGTGTCGTGCAATCATAACCATTTACCTAGCTTTTGTCAATTAGTATGGGGAATCAGTCCTTCTTGTCACTGCCTGGTGCGGCTCGGGTCAGCTGGCGACTGGACTTTGGGCCACAGGTTAGTCCCTTGGTCCAGCAGCCAGCAGTCCCTGGTGCCAAGTCTCCTTTTAAGGAGAAGGGGAGTAGTGCCAAGCCTTACTTATTGTAAGGGGCATCTTCTTTCTCGCCTGACGACGTCCCTTCTTTGCGGTGTTGGTGGCACACACTTGTCTCTGTAACTATATACATATATATACACTTATCCTATTATATATACATTAGTACTTTTCCTCTGGAGAGTGCGGGCGTTTTTCCGCTCTTGTGTCCTGTAAAACAAGTTGAAATCTTCCTATCCCCCCACAAGGCACCTGTTCAGCACAGCACATGAGGCCGCCTGGACGACCTACTGGCCCTCCCCTCCGGTTGAACCTTCGACCCAAAGTCTCACGCTCCAGGACACTGTCCTTGAGGCGAAAGAGGTGGGATCCCTCACTGAGTCCGAGGGAAAAATCAACCCTGGAGTGTAAACAGATTAAGAAGAAGAAGAAGAACAAGGAGAAGAGGTGGATCTGTCTTTCCTGTGCTCTACTAACTATGTAACCTTTAAGAATCGCTTTCATTTAGGTGTAAGTGGAACGCAGCTGTCAGGTTATCGCTGAGCACTCGGTATCACGCAACATAGTTGAAGAACTAGGAAGGCATTCAGGCTTGAGAGACACCAAGCGTTCAGTGCCATTTCGTCCAAGTGCCATTTCGTCCAGCAACAAATTTACTTGAAAAACGTGCCATTTCGTCCAGTTCGGTTTTACAAATTATCATACAAGTTTATGAGTGCCATCTCGTCCAGACGAAATGTTGACAAGGGTTGAGGCAGTGCAGGTAGTCAGAGGTCAATGACCCCTGTGCTTACTTGTACAATCACAGGTTGTGGGATATCCACAACTGGTTGTGGGATTTCACATCCACCCCTGCTGTGAAAAAACATTCCTCCCCTCCCCACCTTTGTTTATGAACAGATACTTCATTCGTTCGAATGATCTCTATGAATTAATATCTTTGTTAATTATGGAGTTTTCAACCACCACAAGGGACCAACCTAGTTTATTACTTAACGGGTATCGGTATACGGTTAAGAATGAGAAGTGCGGTGAAGTTTTGTGGCGTTGTGTTAACCGTTCTGGAAAAGTGTTGACTATAAACCGTGAAATTATTAAAGAAGAGATCCATAATACGTATGTTCCTGATGTGGCTGCACAAGAAGTCCACAAGGGTATGGCACAGGAAAGATGATGATGATGATGATGATGATGATGATGATGATGATGATGATGCTTTTTGTTTAAAGGGGCCTAACATCTAGGTCTCTGGCCCCTAATGGTACGAAATGAAATGACAAATTAAAAGCCCAAAAGCATCCACTGATCACAATTCAAAACGTGAGGACGAAGATTGGTTGGTTGGATGGATTGATGGATGGATGGATGGATGGATGGATGGATGGATGGATGGATGGATGGATGGATGGATGGATGGATGGATGGATGGATGGATGGATGTGAATTAAAAACGATCAGTGGAACCGACCCACAGTGCCTCACATGCACGGAAGCTGGCGTATAACAATAGTATTACTGACCAAGGGACTTCTTCTATAGCACAATACTGAATCGATGATACATGTAGTCGAAAGGGGTCCAAAATCCAAGCCAGCGGCCCCTCACAATGGTACTTATCGCTAGGAAAGTAGAACCATGGTATTTGTCATGTTGCGGTACTAATCAAGACTAGCGTAGACTCGCGGTATTCCACACAGTATGGTACTACTCACAGGTAATGAAATTCGCACATGTATTACAGACCTACGTTATTTCGCACATTGCGGCGCCATTTACAGGCAACGCAAACCTATGGTGTTCATCACATAAGGGTACTAACCACAGGGACTCGTACTATCCCGTGGTGTTCCTCATATAGTGCTACTAATCACAAGTGCTGTAAAAGCCGTCGCGCTCTCGTTTGCTACTAATCACAAACCTATTTGGTACCCAACATAGTAATGCTACGCGCAAGTAAAAGCGACCCATGGTGTTCCCCAAGTGTTGGTACTAATCGCAAGTAGTTTCATGGTTCTAATTTGATCATCCCTTGGTTTCCTCTTTTAGTCACCTCTTACGACAGGCAGGGGATACCATGGGTGAATTCTTTGTCTGCGTCCCCCACCCACAAGGTTTGCACAGGGAAAGAAAGAGCCCACGAAGAAACTGATAAATCCATTTCACAGGTAGGTTTATATTTTTTATTTGTGACAATATTTATGCCCCAGACTCTAGGACTGCGCCCCACTGGCTTCTAAATAGGCATATATTAATTTAAAATGAGTTTGAACTCCTTGCAAATCCTGAGGCTGAAGGCCGAAGGAAGTAAACTAGCGAAGCGAGTTTACATTCTGCGAGTGATCTTGCTCGACAGACAGACAGAAATTGAGATAAATTTCGATTCGGCTTCTACGATGTGTAATACATGAAATTATGCCAAAATTTCACTATTCCAAGTAATGTACAGACATAACTCTTATTTTATTTATATAGATAGTATAGTTAGTTCCTTTTGGTTTCAGATTTTTTACGACGAATTCAAACCTCTTCTACAATCCGGATTTGAACTAGTTACCAGAATTCCTCAGTTATATAACTGCAAGTCTTCTCTGCATAGACAGCGAAGGGATGCTCAGGGAATTGAGGCTGAACCCAATCATCGAGATGAAGTTGAGTTGGATTCAGAACGTTTGAATATGGCAGATGGAAATAATTTCTTACTAGCTGACGACTGTGATGGTGAGCGGATACTTATTTTTGCCAGTTCCACAGAAAAAACTGCATTAAGAGAAAATAAGATTTTTTCCATGGATGGCACCTTTAAGAGTGTTAGCAAACAATTTTCTCAGTTATACACCATCCATGTAGATTTAGGAAGCACTGTAGAAGAAACAAACGTAACCCCCGTAGTTTTCTCATTACTTCCTGACAAGAGAAAGTCAATTTACATTCACCTGTTTAACGCCATTCTTCGGGTGATTCCAGACTGGTCCCCTGAGACAGTAACCGCAGATTTCGAAGCTGGAGTGATCGAGGCAATCGACATTGTATTTCCTGCTGCAGAATTTCATGGGTGCTTTTTTCATTTTTCACAAAGTCTATGGAGGAATGTACAAAACCTTGGGCTTGCCAAAGATTACAACACACGCCAGGAAATACGAGACTCCGTGAGAATGTGCGCTGCTCTGGCCTTTTTAAAGACGACAGATGTGGAGGAAGGCTGGCTACACATCCACAGTGTTGCTGTAGCACATGAGAAACTCAATAAGGTTTCTGACTATTTCATTGACCATTGGTTAGAAAACCCTCATTTCCCAATTGATCCATGGAATTGTACCGGAAGGCGGCATCGTACCAACAACGCTGTGGAAGGATGGAACCTTCGCTTGAACGCAATCGTAGGCAAACCACACCCTCGAATAAAACACCTAATTATGACACTAAAGAAAGAAGCAGAATATTCTGCCACGATAATTATCAGGATTGACCTAAATTTAGAATGTCTAAAGAGGAGAAACAAGTACATTGTAATGAACAGCACAATAGAAAGAGCCATTGAAAAAATTGGAGAAGTCACGAGACATTGAAAAATTTTTGAGTAACGTCTTCAAGATAATTAAAATGGATTAAGAGGGACAAAAAAGTTACTGATTTGCATCATCGGACAACGCATTAGCTGGTGCATACTGTACCCGCTCAAAGCCTGAGTCCCAACCAGCATTTATCTCAGGGAGTGTTACGGTCCGAATCTATCGCAACTCATAAACAATAAAAAAATATTTTGAGATATAAGATCTCAAACTAAATGTAAGGGCGCCATCCAATCAGTACTACAGGGTTGAACGGGACACTCTAATCTTTAACTTTAAGGCTCATCATAAAACACACAAATTATATACATTCAGATCAAAGGGAAATTATGAAGGCTCCATCCTAGGAATGGGGACGGATATTTAAACGATCACCAAGGGTTTACTATTCTACAAGAACAAGAACCTGGAACTGTTTCCTTGCAAATGCTAAAGGAGCATTTTATTTAAGTAAACAACTGAAATTTTACACACAATCAAAATCTGTTGACCCTTGATTTGCCGGTAATTTGGCAAATTATTCCTGAAAATGATTACCTAATATTTGTCACTTTTGACCACCCTTCCATTTTGGTGGTAGAACCGTTGATATCTGAAGGTATCAGATTTACCTTCGTTAACACCATGACCATATTTGCTCATGGACCAAATACCTGTTGGCTAAGTAGGCGCGATCACATGGACCATGTTATCGCCTCCACTTTGATTGAGATGAGACCAACCCGGGAAACTACAAACTCTCCCCGGGTTCCTAACCAAGATATGCTAATCGTTAGTTGAAGGAAGACGACAAAGAAACTCTAACCTAATGGTCCAGATGTAGGGATTTGCCTTCATTTTACACATATTAACTTAACTTATTATTTACAACCAATTGACATTATTACGTTAATTCGCCAGCTGACTTCCCTAGTATCATCCATCATCAGCATCCGAAATAATAAGAAAAATAAAAAAATATATTTTAAATATTATTATTATTATTATTATTATTATTATTATTATTATTATTATTATTATTATTATTATTATCATTATGTTTCGTGGAGATCATGATTATCGTAACCCGTAATCATCCTCGGAATAATATTTCAACTTTTCGCGATTTTTATTTTCATCTGAAATAAATAAAAGTAGCTTCTTTGATTATTCTTCTTCTCCTTCTTCAAATATTCTCATTATATTTATTATTAGTTAAAATCTCAAATTTTTCATTTCAACTCCCAACATCATTATTATGTCCAAATTATAAAAAAGTAAATTCTTCTTCAAAAAAAGTAGTTTTTTATATTTATTATTATTATTAATTTTAAAAAAATTTAATTTCGCCTGTTACACGGTAGTCCACTCTTAATATGTTTAACGCATAACCCCTTTTACAATTCCGATTTATTTTGGCACTAATCAATCCAGATAGGATTTACTTGGATTATTATTATTATTATTATTATTATTATTATTATTATTATTATTATTATTATTATTAATTTAAAAAAATTAATTTCGCCTGTTACACGGTAATCCCCTCTTAATATGTTTAACGCATAACCCCTTTTACAATTCCGATTTATTTTGGCACTAATCAATCCAGATATGATTTACTTGGAATATTATTATTATTATTATTATTAATTAAAAAATTAATTTCGCCTGTTACACGGTAATCCACTCTTAATATGTTTAACGCATAACCCCTCTTACAATTCCGATTTATTTTGGCACTAATCAATCCAGATATGATTTACTTGGAATATTATTATTATTATTATTAATTAAAAAATTAATTTCGCCTGTTACACGGTAATCCACTCTTAATATGTTTAACGCATAACCCCTCTTACAATTCCGATTTATTTTGGCACTAATCAATCCAGATAGGATTTACATGGATTATTATTATTATTATTATTATTATTATTAATTTGAAAAAATTAATTTCGCCTGTTACACGGTAATCCCCTCTTAATATGTTTAACGCATAACCCCTTTTACAATTCCGATTTATTTTTTCACTAATCAATCCAGATATGATTTACTTGGAATATTATTATTATTATTATTATTATTATTATTATTATTATTATTAATAGTATTATTCTTTCGAGAATCTTTATTTTTATTCCCCATCTTTATAATTTAGTCACATACGTTCTCTCCCAAACAGAAATCGCCAAGATCCGAATTCACATCGGTCGGGACATAATAGTTTTCGGACCCGCATCCTTATTTTCGTACTGTCGTCAATTCATGGAGACCATATGCTCCTAAGACAATTATCAAATCCCATAACACCTCGCAGTTGGGCAAATACCTCCAATCTCTGCAAGTGTTAAATTATTCCTTCCTTTTCCATTTTGAAGTCCATTTATCCATTGGAACTCTTCAAAACATTTTCACAAATTAACCCTCGGTGTGAGGACTCTATTCTGCCACTCAAGACACCGGTATATAAATACAACCTCTATGTGGGCCTTAAGATCCATCTATTTCTTCATCAACATCAGTACAATTCACTTTCATTTCGGGCCGGATTTCTGTCCCACAAAACTCCAAATCTCAACTTTTGGCTCAAATCCCTCTGGATCTCAAACATAGCGTGACCATATTATAAAAGTGCCTATCTCGTTTCTACCAAATTTATTTATGATTATTATGGAGTCCAAAAACGTTAAATCAAAAATTAATGTTAAATCCGGATTCACTTGCACAAATTATAATTATTCACGGCACATGTGATCTCCACATTAAAATTACTTTAATTTGCAATCATTCTATCCAACTAGGCCCGTGCCTTTATTCTCAAAGATTATTATTAAACACGCCTTTACACATTACCAAATTAATTTATTACTCCGACACTTCTACAGATTATTATTATTTGTCCACTGGAGAACTTCGCGATATTTACAAACAAATCAATGGACTTCATTCCGTCCCACAACAATTTAAATCACTTGGCAATCCTACCTCTGGATTATCTTAACAACATGCCTTAATATCTATAAAAATTCCGATAACGGAAAAACACTTTGGAAGCACTTCTAAATGAATATTTACATTATCTTTACGTGAAACGTGCTCCATATCATATCAAACAACTCAAGCACTTGAATGAACAACTCATCCCTACTATACTCTATTTAATAATCAAAATTATGATGAGTGCTCGATCTAATCTACATATTAATTTGTCCCTTTGTCTATCTATCTTTGAATTTATACGAGCCGAAAACGGCTCGTTTCACAATCAAGTTACCATGATAAATTAATATGATTTCCTCCCCCTAACGATAGCAATCTATAAATATGTTAAAAGGTACTCAACTCTACCATTGTAGTCTGCTAAAACCGGACGAGAAGCCATAGCCCCTCCGGTTTTTAGCAATGCATTCCACTGGTATTCATGCCAGCTTGAAGAATTAATCCTTGACCCTTTTCAACTTTACACATTTTGAATAAAAACAAATAAATTAACTGGTGCACTTTGGAATAATTTCCACCCTAAATTCTATTCACAAATTTTACACTCTCGGCCTTGTATCTAGCCCACTTAATGTAGATATACATTCTTCATTCCTTTCCCGGACACTAGGAACATGGGATACATCGGGTTTCCCCTTACAACGGCCCGTGCGCGCACTTGAATTTCCCGTCTCACGTTCGTGTAGCTGACCAGGTATCAGTTTTGAATCGACTGTTTAATAGGTGACATAAACACTCGTGACCGTTCTCATGTAACGCACTTCCTAATCTGTTGGTAGAATCTCACACTCCGTAAGTTAGGCTTTACTGAGTCCTGTCTATTTGAAACACTTCATACTAGTAGACTGCTCAAGACTGTAATATGAGCTACATCACGTCATGAATCACTGTACTATGTAACAATATAATACTTCGAACCCTACTCCACGAGTAAGTACACACTCGCACCTTTGGCGTAATCACGGCTCGAACGCTTTGTCAAAAGTAGTTACGCACCGCTGGCGTGGTGACCGCCCGAACACTTTGTCAGAAGTACTTGCGCACCACTGGCGTGGTGACCGCTCGAACACAATATCAGAAGTACTTGCGAGTCCTTGTCTACGACCTCATATTTATACTTGTATCCCCTCTCTTCCGAGTTCAACGGGGGTCATCTTGGGACGCACAGTCCCGATATCTTCATACGACCCTTTGCGGTTTGGCCCGTGGCTTTAATATATGATCCAATGATGTAATTATGTTCTCAAATGCTCTATACCAATTCTCAATTATTATCGTTCGCTGGTAATGGATATATTCGCGAATTTAGCTGCCGTATCCCGGCTCGGGGTTTCGCGCTCTTTTGTGGCTTCCTTTGACTTCAGCCAATCAGCGAATAGCGTCCATGAATTCTCAGAATTACACCATGCAATCTCCCGCAATTATTAACTTTATATGAGTTTTATGGTATAGTAAGGCTCCTAAATTCCACTTTATTCTGAATCGATATTTCACTTCTTTCTATCAGTTTAATCCACGGAGTTAGCCTCGCTAGTGCTTCTTACAATACGAAGTTGTCGCCTTGCTTTGGTCAAGTGAATTTTTCCATTGGTCCACCTTAACCACGTGACCGGGAAGGCTCATATCTTTTTCTTCCATTGCCAACCCCGCTTTCAACTATCGCTAGTTACATGGAGATACCCCTACGTCATTTCTCAGAAATTTGCACTCGGCTCTCGGCGCTGTTGCTACTACCAAGACTGCCCGGGGCTAGGAAAACTTTGGCAACAAGTTATCCTCTCTCTTTCCTCGTCGTTACAATTTCTGAGAAACCTAATTCTGTCACTCATTGTGTTTGTTAATCTCACTGGAGACAGCAGTCTGTGGTATGGTGAAACCTGCCCTCTCGGCCTGGCCTGTTCTTACTGTATGTACAGTAAGATACTATTTATTCTGACAATGAAATATATATTCCTCAATAATTCATCATAATTACAATTGCATGACGCTTATCACACCCCCACCAGGGTGCAATACATTGTACTCACTGTATATATTTGTAAATAGACACAAAACTTGACAAGGCTGAAAGGCCGCTTTACCGAACTCGATAGTTGCAGTCGCTTAAGTGCGGCCAGTATCCAGTAATCGGGAGATAGTGGGTTCGAACCGCATGTCGGCAGCCCTGAAGATGGTTTTCCGTGGTTTCCCATTTTCACACCAGGCAAATGCTGGGACTGTACCATAATTAAGGCCACGCCCGCTTCCTTCCCATTTCTAGGCCTTTCCTGTCCCATAGTCACCATAAGACATATGTGTCGGTGCGACGTAAAGAAAACAGCAAAAACAGCATTGACAGATTTGGTTTGTGTTTTTATTTAAATCTTTGTAGTAATGTGAAAATTGGCTGAACGTGACTTCATAACAGTCTCCAGGAACGCAGTTAATAGTGAGTATATTGTCTTATATTTAATTCCGTTAGGAATTTCTTGTCCCGTTAACTCATCATCATCATCATCTGTTTACTCTCCAGGGTCGGCTTTTCCCTCGGACACAGCGAGGGATCCCACCTCTACCGCCTCAAGGGCAGTGTTCTGGAGCTTCAGACTCTTGGTCGGGGATACAACTGGGGAGAATGACCAGTACCTCGCCCAGGCGGCCTCACCTGCTATGCTGAACAGGGGCCTTGTGGAGGGATGGGAAGATTGGAAGGGATAGGCAAGGAAGGAAGCGGCCGTGGCCTTATGTTAGGTACCACGGAAAACCACTTCCAGGATGGCTGAGGTGGGAATCGAACCCACTTCTACTCAGTTGACCTCCCGAGGCTGAGTGGACCCCGTTCCAGCCCTAATACCACTTTTCAAATTTAGTGGCAGAGACGGGAATCGAACCCGGGCCTCCGGGGGTGGCAGCTAATCACGCTAACCACTACACCACAGAGGCGGACTCTTGTCCGGTTAACTACTTTTTAATAATAAGTCCGATTTTGCTGACTGAGGTGTCAAATTAAAGGGAACATTCCATAGATGTTTTGAAAGGACATGATTTCACTAAATTCCCTTAGGGCTCCCTCCCCAAAGCCCTTCAAAGTCCCCATGTAATTTTTATGAACCAGAGGAGCGAGTAACGTCCATTATTACAAACATTACAAAATTACTTATTTCTAACAAGGAACGCAATGAAATGGAACAGTTATTATAAATCTGTCAAACTGTCAATCATAGGTGTTTGGACGAAATAGCACTAGTGGGCTGGTAGAGAGTTAACCACCTGCCTCTGTTCGTGGAATTTGGACGAAATGGCACTTGGACGAAATGGCACCTGGACGAAATGGCACGACACGACGCCAAGTTCCGCCATTTACTCTAAGTGTGCCAAGTACGGTTTCCGTAGCGTAGTGAATATCACGTGCGCCTTACATGCGCAAAGTCCCCGGTTCGGTCCCGGGCGAAAACAAAGTAATTTTTGGCTTTTTGGTGGAAACCTGCTTGTTTCAATTCTCGAGATAAATGGCGAATTTGAAAGAGGTGAGCACTCCTATTCGCAACATATTTCGTCTCTGGTGCATCTGGGTGGAAGTATAGTTACAGACGAGCTTGCTAACTAATAAAGGGAGGAAATTAAGGAGTTTTTATTATTATTATTTGTAAAAGCACTATGTGTTACATACTTCCATGTTTTAGGGTCTGGAATATATTTTTCCTTTTTTTTAGTATATAACTTAAACAATTCATCAAATGCACTGAATGCATTTATGTCATTACGGCATTCCGGATATTAGCATAAATAATGAATTCAATATGCTGCTCATGGTATTATATCATTTAAAGAAAAATTTTGAGCACTCTTTATTCAATAAGTGAAAGTGTAATTCTTAAATAATGATGAAATGTAACATTAGAAATCCCTAGCCATCATTAATCATTGTACGGTATTATAAATTTAACGTGACATTGTTCAACATCAACACTACCGAGCACGTTGACCATGCTGTTAGGGTCGAGCCGCTGTGAGCTTGCATTCGGGAGATAGTGGTTTGGAATCTCACTGCCGGCAGTCCTGAAGATGGCTTCCTCTGGTTTCCCAATTTGCAAATTAGGCAAATAATGGGGCACTACTTTAATTAATTTCACGCACTCTTCCTTCCATCTCCTAGCTCTTTCCTATCCTATCGCCGCCATAAGACGTATCTGTGGCTATGCGAAGTATAGAAAAACATCATCACTATTATTACGTGTTCCTAGTTGTTTCAGAAACAGCAACAGAATTCTCTCTCTAAAATGTTTTTGGATGTTTCTACTAAAAAAATCTTTTTGTGGCAATTCATTTCTTATATCTCAAAATAAACATATATAAGTTTGGGCCTATAGTTTCTTTAGTTGTCTGTAGCGTTTCTTTTTCTTCTCAATCCGTTTACGCTAAGAGTTAGGTTTTCCCTCGAACTAAGCCAGGGATCCCACCTCTACCGCCTGTACGGCAGTATACAGGAGCATGAGATATTGGGAAGGGATACAAGTGGGAAGGAATAACAGTGCCTCACCCAGGTAGCCTCACCTGCTATGCTGAACAAGGTTCTTGTGGGGGGATGTGAAGATTGGAAGGGATAGATAAGGAGGAGGGAAGGAAGCGGCCCTAGCCTTAAATTTGGTACTATCACGGCAATTTCCTGGAGGAGACAGCGGAAACCACGGGAATTGAACCCTCTCTGATTAACTGACCTCCCGAGGCTGCGTGAACTCCGTTCCAGCCCTCGTACCACTTTTCAAATTTCGTGGCAGAGCCGGGAATCGGACCCGGGCTTCTGGGGGGTGGCAGCTAATCATGCCAACCACTACATCACAGATGCGAACATTCATCTTATTAGTTTCTTCACTATAATACAGTGTATTTCGCTAAAACAATTCTTAAATGCAATCTTTCTCTGTTCAGCATAGCAGGTCGGTGACCTGGGCGAGGTACTGGTCATACTCCCCTGTTGTATCCCACGACCAAGAGTCTGAAGCTCCAGGACATTGCCCTTGAGGCGGGGTAGGTGGGATCCCTCGCTAAGTCCGAGGGAAAAACCGAACCTGGAGGGTAAACAGATGATGATGATGATGATGATGATGATGATGATGATGAAATGCAACCTTTAGAGGTCGGGCCTGTTTTCCTGTGCTGTAGTCAGAAGCGTAATCTTAAACAGTTTCATTCATTTTAGTATAAATCGAGTGTGAGGCGGTGATGGATGAGCACCCGTTTTCACACAAGCTGGATGAAGATCTTGGGAGGCAGCCAGCCGAGCTTGCGAGAGAAGTTTATGTTACTGGCAAGCATACCCCGTCCGTTTCCGTAGTGTAGTGGTTATCACGTGCGCCTCACACGCGCAAGGTCCCCGGTTCGATCCCGGGCGGAAACACAATATGTCCTTTTCTTCCTTATGAGAAAATTGTTGATTATATTCTTGATGTGAATGATGAATTTGAAATAGGAAAGCGCTCCTGTTCCCAATACGTTTCTTCTTTGGTACACCTCGGTGGAAGGGTATTTACAGACAAACTTGCTAACTAATAGACTGAAAAAATATGTTTTTTTAGTTATTTGTGTAGTCACAATCCGCCTCTGTGGTGTAGTGGTTAGCGTGATTAGCTGCCACCCCCGGAGGCCCGGGTTCGATTCCCGATTCTGCCACGAAATTTGAAAAGTGGTACGAGGGCTGGAACGGGATCCACTCACCCTCGGGAGGTCAACTGAGTCAACCTCAGCCATCCTCGAAGTGGTTTTCCGTGGTTTCCCACTTCTCCTCCAGGCGAATGCCGGGATGGTACCTAACTTAAGGCCACGGCCGCTTCCTTCCCTCTTCCTTGCCTATCCCTTCCAATCTTCCCATCCCTCCACAAGGCCCCTGTTCAGCATAGCAGGTGAGGCCGCCTGGGCGAGGTACTGGTCATACTCCCCAGTTGTATCCCCCGACCATGCGTCTGAAGCTCCAGGACACTGCCCTTGAGGCGGAAGAGGTGGGATCCCTCGCTAAGTCCGAGGTTAAAGCCGAACCTGGAGGGTAAACAGATGATGATGATGATGATGTGTAGTCACTATGTGTTACGTTACTTCCATATGTTAGGGTTTGGGGTATATTTTTTCCTGGTTTTTGGTAAACAAATGCTCATAAAACACACAATGTAATCATGTCATTACAGCATTCCTGACGTTACCATGAACAAATAATTACACTAGCCAACATGATTTTGCGGTAAAGTAGAAAATATGTAATTCTTATGGAAATCGCTGTCCTGATTCCGAAAATGATGCTATTTTTTTCCTATCACGTCTAGTTTTGAAGCAATTAGGTGTTTTAGTATCTGCATGAATTCGTAAGATGTAATTTTGAGAGATGTTCTCGCGCAACTTTTTTTAGAATACAATTGTGTGATTTGATTTGTTATTGTTTGCATTTGTCCGCCTCTGTGGTGTAGTGTTTAGCGTGATTAGCTGCCACCCCCGGAGGTCCGGGTTCGATTCCCGGCTCTGCCACGAAATTTGAATATTGGTACGAGGGCTGGAACGGGGTCCACTCAGCCTCGGGATGTCAACTGAGTAGAAGTGGGTTCGATTTCCACCTCAGCCATTCTGGAAGTTGTTTTCCGTGGTTTCCCACTTCTCCTCCAGGCGAATGCCGGGATGGTACTTCACTTAAGGCCACAGCCGTTTCCTTCCCTCTTCCTTGCCTATCCCTTCCAATCTTCCCATCCCTCCACAAGGCCCCTGTTCCGCATAGCAGGTGAGACCGCCTGGGCGAGGTACTGGTCATTCTCCCCAGTTGTCTCCCTGGCCCAAGTGTCTGAAGCTCCGGGACACTGCCCTTGCGGCGGTAGAGGTGGGATCCCTCACTGAGTCCGAGGGAAAAACCGAACCTGGAGGGTAAACAGTTGATGATGATGATTGTTTGCATTTTATTATAGGTTTTTGCTCTCTAAATGTATGTAGGATTGAAGATAAGACAGTTGAGAGTTTGTCTTTCATCTTAGACGACTTGAATAATCCGACGTGTTAAAAGCCCCAGGCCTTATGCAATGTTTATGATGGAATGATAAAGCAGTTTCCTTTCAAAGATAACAGTCCGAAAGTATTATATTCAAGAAGATGAACTTGTATTTTGTACGGATGTTTCAAATCTTCTACGTCGATTGGGAGAGAAATAGTATGATCCGAGTAACTGGCGTGTTTTTATTACTCTTCCAAAATAAGTTTTAAGGCTGTTTTGCTTCATAATACAAATGGTCTGGCATCCGTCCACTTGCACACTCCACAAAAATGTCTGAAACATACGAGACCTTAAATTTGGTGCTTGAAAAAATTAAATATCATGAGCATGGGTGTAAAATTTGCGGTGATTTGAAGATCATTGGATTGTTGCTGGGACAACAAAAAGGTTATACGAAATTTCCCTGTTTTCTATGCGAATGGGATAGCAGGGCACGGGGTAAACATTGGGATACAGTGAATTGGACAGAAAGGAAACAACTACAACCAGAATCCAAAAGTATCTTGAATGTAAGTCTTATTGACCTTGAAAAAATTCTATTTCCACCCTTGCACATCAAATTTGGATTGACGAAACTGTATGTCGAGGCATTACATAAAAGTAGCCTATGCTTCCAATATTTATCCACTAAATTTCCCTCATTATTAGATGCAAAAATCAAAGAAGGCGTATTTGATGGACCACAGATTCATAAACAGATGGATAAAATTTTCACAGACACGATGACTAGAATTGAGAAAGAGGCATGGAACGCATTCAAAGATGTAATGACTAAATTCCTTGGCAACATTAAGGACCCTCAATACAAAGAAATTGTAAGGAAAATGTTAGTAAAGTTAAAGAACTCGGTTGTAATATGAGCCTTAAGCTTCATTTCTTAGCTTCACATCTCGATTATTTCCCTCTAAATTTAGGAGCTATCAGTGAAGAACAAGGTGAAAGGTTTCACCAGGATCTCAAAGATGCAAAACGACGCTATCAAGGACGTTGGGATGTGAATATGATGGCCGATTACTGTTGGTTGATTACACGGGACGACCCTTCTAGAGATCATTCAAGAACTTCAAAAACCCGGAAATTCCACGGAAAACGGGAAAAGACAGAGGTGTAAATCTAACCTGCACATAATGTAAGTAACAAAATTATTTATGTTTAATCATGTAATTTTTATTCAGGGTACGGTTATATTAATTTAAAAGTAACTGTACAGTCGAAACTAAAGAGGCGCTTTATGCTTCAGTTTCACGAATGTCAATATACATTAAAAATATAATACATACTATCTACTTGCTTACAAAGCAGCATTTATGTGTATTCAATGCATGAAAAATATGATTACGTTTTGCAAGCTGAAATTTACATTAATACATCAAATTTAATCAATACTAAGTATCAACAATTTTACGTAAGAACAAAATATCATTTTGTAAAATTGCCACCAAACCAGACGTGATTCGCCAAAACTAATATTTTTCTCGAATTCTGCGTTAAGAAATTCACAAAACTCACCTTGTTTCGTTTTTACCGCACAAAAATGTTTTATTTTGCAGGCTAGCGTTACACATGCTGTTCATGGCTTTCCAACATTTTAAAAAATAGTGTTATTGGCTTTGCGTCCCACTAACTACTTTTATGATTATTGGAGACGCTGATGTGCGTGATTAAGTCCCGCAAGAGTTCTTTTACGCTCCACTAAATCTAACATTACGAAGCTGACGTATTTGAGCCAGGATCCAACATGCCAATCTGGGTGATTAAGTCCCGCAAGAGTTCTTTTACGCTCCACTAAATCTAACATTACGAAGCTGACGTATTTCAGCCAGGATCCAACATGCCAAGCTGGGGTCAGAAGGCCAGTACCTCAACATTCTGAACCACTCAGCGCGGCTTTCAAATATTTAAAGGAAATTTTTGATCACTCATTTATTTAGTAAATGAAAGTAAAAATCCTTAATATTGGTGCAATATAACATATTTAAACATCGTAGTCATAATTTATTATTATATTGTATTAACACAATAACGTGACATTTTCAATATCGTCACTATTATTGCGTGTTCCCTGTTGCTTCATAAGCAGAAACTGGACTACTCTCTTTAAAAGGTATTTGGAAGCTTCTATCATAAAGAATTTTGTTCGTGGCGCATTCGTTCCATATACAGTATCTACAAATATACAATTATTTTCTTTAAGTGTCGATAGGATTTACTGGCACGCAAAATAATTCCTTCCCGACTGTCTACCAGGAAGAGGCTGACGAAGTTGAGCACCATAAAAATCTGTCAGTAGCTGGCACACCCGGATTATTGTGTTCCATTCCCAGTTCTGCCTCCGAAGTGGGTGGGGCGGTAGAATAAAACCCAGGGTATCACTTTATTGTCATAAGAGGGGTTCGTAACTAGGGAGAGTGCATTGGCGGTCATGGGACACTTAGCTGAGTCCTGCCATTTCTTCCACTTTCCTTTAGACTATCCGACATCCCTTCGCAAACTCCTTTATTATTTTCCAAACGCAACGGTGTTAGGTTAGGTTGCGAAGCCTAGGGTGTCTTTCACTTTCACCCCCTTCGTGATCCTTGTCTTTCTTTGGCCGATGTATTCCTTTTCCGAAGTGCCAGATCACTTCCGTTTTCCCCCTTTGATAAGTGTTAATAGAGGATTGTCGTCCGGTCGTACTTCGTCTTAAAACAATAATCACGCTACCAAAAACAAACGGCTCTGCCACGAAATTTGAAAAGTGTTATAAGGAGTGGAAAGCGGCCCACTCAGCCTCGTTATGTTAACTGAGTAAAGGGAGTTCGATTCCCACCACAGCCGTCCTCGAAGTGGTTCTCTATGATTTCTCACTTCTCCTCCAGGCGAATGCCGGGATGGTACTTCACTTAAGGCCACTGCTACTTCCTTCCTTCTCCCTTGCCAAACCCTTGATTTTTTTTTTACGGGGGGGCCTCCGTAGGCCGCTCCCCCGGCGTGGCAATCGACACAATCTAAATTGCCTCCGACATGCTATTAGTTCTAAGTAGAAAGAGATAGCAGGGAGAGTGGGAAGTGATACAAGGACTATCTGCCTGTTTCCACGTTAAACACGTTACCAGGCGATTTTGTATTTGTAGGATGGTGTTAAGGTATGGTATTGAAGGGTCAGGGAAAAACCACATAGGCAGAAAATAGAAGGAGCCTACATGTAAAACCTGACATCTTTTGATAGCACATGCAAGGATGTGGGCTGGAAAAATCCAGAGGTTTTGTTAGTTAGGAGTATGTGACATGCAATCATAACCATTTACCTAGCTTTTGTCAATTATTATGGGGAGTCAGTCCTTCTTGTCACTGCCTGGTGCGGCTCGGGTCCGCTGGCCTCTAGACTTTGGGCCACAGGTTAGTCCCTTGGTCCAGCAGCCAGCAGTCCCTGGTGCCAAGTCTCCTTTTAAGGAGAAGGGGAGTAGTGCCAAGCCTTACTTATTGTAAGGGGCATCTTCTTTCTCCCTTGATGACGGCCCTTCTTTGCGGTGTTGGTGGCACACACTTGTCTCTCTAACTATATACACATATATACACTTATCCTATCATATATACATTAATACTTTTCTTCTGTAGAGTGCGGGCCGCTTTTCTGCTCTCGTGTCCTGTAAAACAAGTTGAAATCTTCCTATCCCCGCACAAGGCGCCTGTTCAGCACAGCACATGAGGCCGCCTGGACGACGTACTGGCCCTCCCCTCCGGTTGAACCTTCGACCCAAAGCCTCGCGCTCCAGGACATTGCCTTGAGGCGAAAGAGGTGGGATCCCTCACTGAGTCCGAGGGAAAAACTAACCCTGGAGCGTAAACAGATTAAGGAGAAGAAGAACAAGGAGAAGGGATGGATCTGTCTTTCCTGTGCTCTACTCACTATGTAACCTTTAAGAATCGCTTTCATTTAGGTGTAGGTGGAACGCAGCTGTCAGGTTATCGCTGAGCACTCGGTATCACGCAACATATTTGAAGCAACTAGGAAGGCATTCCGGCTTGAGAGACACCAAGTTCCGCCATTTACTGTAAGAGGGCCAACTTTTGATTCCGTAGTGTAGTGGTTATCACGTGCGCCTTACAAGCCCAAGGTCCCCGGTTCAATCCCGAGTGGAAACAAAGCAATTTTTGGCTTTTTGTGGAAACCTGCTTGTTTCAATTCTCGAGATAAATGGTGAATTTGAATGAGGTGAGCACTCCTATTCGCAACATATTTCGTCTCTGGTGCATCTGGGTTGAAGTATAGTTAGAGACAAGCTTGCTAACTAATAAAGGGAGGAAATTAAGGAGTTTTTATTATTATTATTTGTAAAAGCACAATGTGTTACATACTTGCATGTTTTAGGGTCTGGAATACATTTTTCCTTTTTTTAGTATATAACTTAAACAATTCATCAAATGCATTGAATGCATTTATGTCATTACGGCATTCCGGATATTAGCATAAATAATGAATTCAATATGCTGCTCATGGTATTATACCATTTATAGAAAAATTTTGAGCACTCTTTATTCAATAAGTGAAAGTGTAATTCTTTAATAATGATGAAATGTAACATAAGGAGAACCCTAGCCATCATTAATCATTGCACAGTATTATAAATTTAACGTGACATTGTTCAACATCAACACTACCGAGCACGTTGACCATGCTGTTAGGGTCGAGCCGCTGTGAGCTTGCATTCGGGAGATAGTGGTTTCGAATCTCACTGCCGGCAGTCTTGAAGATGGCTTCCTGTGGTTTCCCAATTTTCAAATTAGGCAAATGATGGGGCAGTACTTTAATGAATTTCACGCACTCTCCCTTCCATCTCCTAGCTCTTTCCTATCCTATCGCCGCCATAAGACGTATCTGTGGCGATGCGAAGTATAGAAAAACATCATCACTATTATTACGTGTTCCCAGTTGTTCCAGAAACAGCAACAGAATTCTCTCTCTAAAATGTATTTGGAAGTTCCTACTAAAAATAATCTTTTTGTGGCGATTCATATATAAGTTATAGTTTCTGTAGTTGTCTGTAGGGTTTCTTTTTTCTTTTCAATCCGTTTACGCTAAGGGTTATGTTTTCCCTCGAACTAAGCCAGGGATCCCACCTCTACCGCCTTTACGGCAGTATACAGGAGCATGATATGTTGGGAAGGGATACAAGTGGGAAGGAGGAACAGTGCCTCACCCAGGTAGCCTCACCCGCTATGCTAAACAAGGTTCTTGTGGGGGAAATGTGAAGATTGGAAGGGATAGGTAAGGAGGAGGGAAGGAAGCGGCCCTGGCCATAAATTTGGTACTATCACGTCAATTTCCTGGAGGAGACGTGGGAAACCATGGGAATTGAACTCTCTCTGATCAACTGACCTCCCGAGGCTGCGTGAACTCCGTTCCAGCCCTCGTACCACTGTTCAAATTTCGTGGCAGAGCCGGGAATCGGACCCGGGCCTCTGGGGGGGGGGGGGAGGGGGTGGCAGCTAATCATGCCAACCACTACACCACAGATGCGAACATTCATCTTATTAGTATCTTTATTATAATACAGTGTATTTCGCTAAAACAATTCTTAAATGCAATCCTTATAGATCGGGCCTGTTTTCCTGTGCTGTAGTTAGAAGCGTAATCGTAAACAGTTTGATTCATTTTAGTATCAATCGAGTGTGAGGCGGTGATGGATGAGCACCCGGTTTCACACAAGGAAGATGAAGAACTTGGGAGGCAGCCAATGGGGCTTGCGAGAGACAAGATTATTTTACTGGCAAGCGTACCCCGTCCGTTTCCGTAGTGTAGTGGTTATCACGTGCCCCTCACACGCGCGAGGTCCCCGGTTCGATCCCGGGCGGAAACACAATGTGTTTTTAACTTCCTAATGAGAAAATGCTTGATTCAATTCTCGATATGAATGATGAATTTAAAATAGGAGAGCGCTCCTATGTCCGCCTCTGTGGTGTAGTGGTTAGCGTGATTAGCTGCCACCCCCGGAGGCCCGGGTTCGATTCCCGGCTCCGCCACGAAAATTTGAAAATTCGTATGAGGGCTGGAACGGGGTTCACTCAGCCTCGGGAGGCCAACTGAGTAGAGGTGAGTTCGATTCCCACCTCAGCCATCCTGGAAGTGGTTTTCCGTGGTTTCCCTCTTCTCCTCCAGGCGAATGCCGGGATGGTACCTAACATAAGGCCACGGCCGCTTCCTTCCCTCTACCTTGCCTATCCCTTCCACTCTTCCCATCCCTCCACAAGGCCCCTGTTCAGCATAGCAGGTGAGGCCCCCTGGGCGAGGTACTGGTCATTCTCCCCAGTTGTATCCCCGACCAAGTGTCTGAAGCTCCAGGACACTGCCCTTGAGGCGGTAGAGGTGGGATCCCTCGCTGTGTCCGAGGGAAAAGCCGACCCTGGAGGGTAAACATATGATGATGATGATGATGATGATGAGAGCGCTCCTATTCCCGATACGTTTCTTCTCTGGTACATCTCGGTTGAAGCGTATTTACAGAAAACCTTGCTAACTAATAGACGGAATAATTATGTTTTTTTAGTTATTTGTGTAGTCACTATGTGTTACGTTACTTCCATATGTTAGGGTTTGGGGTATATTTTTTCCTGGTTTTTGGTAAACAAATGCTCATAAAACACAGAATGTAATCATGTCATTACAGCATTCCTGACGTTACCATGAAAAAATAATTATAAATGCTGTTCATGGTTTTCCAACATTTTTAAAAATAGTGTATTGGCTTTGCGTCCCACTAACTATTTTTATGACTTTTGGAGACGCTGATGTGCGTGATGAAGTCCCGCAAGAGTTCTTTTACGCTCCACTAAATCTAACATTACGAAGCGGACTTATTTGTACCAGGATCGAACATGCCAAGCTGGGGTCAGAAGGCCAGTACCTCAATATTCTGAGCCACTCAGCGCGGCTTTCCAATATTTAAAGGAAATTTTTGATCACTCATTTATTTAGTAAATGAAAGTAGAATTCCTTAATAATGGTGTAATATAATATATTTAAATATTGTAGTCATAATTTAACATTATATGGTATTAACACAATAACGTGACTTTTTCAAATGTCATCACAATTATTGCGTGTCCCCTGTTGCTTCAGAAGGAGAAACTGGACTACTCTCTCTAAAAGGTATTTGGAAGCTTCTATCATAAAGAGTTTTGTTTGTGGCGCATTCGTTCCATGTACAGTATCTACAAATATACAGTTAATTTCTTTAAGTGTCGGTAGGATTTACTGGCACGCAAAATAATTCCATCCCGACTGTCTACCAGGAAGCGGCTGACGTATTTGAGCACCATAAAAAATCTATCAGTAGCTGGCCTACCGGAATTTTAGCGTTCGATTCCCGGTTCTACCTCCCAAGTGGGTGGGGGCGGTAGAATAAAACCCACGGTATCACTTTATTGTCATAAGAGGGGTTCGTAACTAGGGAGAGTGCGTTGGCGGTCATGGGACACTTAGCTGAGTCCTGCCATTTCTTCCACTTTCCTTTAGACTATCCGATATCCCTTCGCAAACTCCTTTATTATTTTCCAAACGCAACGGTGTTAGGTTAGGTTGCGAAGCCTAGGGTGTCTTTCACTTTCACCCCCTTTGTGATCCTTGTTTTTCTTTGGCCGATGTATTCCTTTTCCGAAGTGCAGGATCTCTTCCGTTTTCCCCCGTTGATAAGTGTTAATAGAGGATTGTCGTCCGGTCGTACTTCATCTTAAAACAACAATCACGCTACCAAAAGCAAACGGCTCTGCCACGAAATTTGAAAAGTGTTATAAGGAGTGGAAAGCGGGCCACTCAGCTTCGTTATGTTAACTGAGTAAAGGGAGTACGATGCCCACCGCAGCCGTCCTCGAAGTGGTTCTCTATGATTTCTCACTTCTCCTCCAGGCGAATGCCGGGATGGTACTTCACTTAAGGCCACTGCTACTTCCTTCCTTCTCCCTTGCCTAACCCTTGATTTTTTTTACGGGGGGCCTCCGTAGGCCGCTCCCCCGGCGTGGCAATCGACACTATCTAAATTGCCTCCGACATGCTATTAGTTCTAAGTAGAAAGAGATAGCAGGGAGAGTGGGAAGTGATACAAGGACTATCTGCCTGTTTCCATGTTAAACACGTTACCAGGCGATTTTGTATTGGTAGGATGGTGTTAAGGTATGGTATTGAAGGGTCAGGGAAAACCACATGGGCAGAAAATAGAAGGAGCCTACATGTAAAACCTGACATCTTTTGATAGCACATGCAATGATGTGGGCTGGAAAAATCCAGAGGTTTTGTTAGTTAGGAGTATGTGTCATGCAATCATAACCATTTACCTAGCTTTTGTCAATTATTATGGGGAATCAGTCCTTCTTGTCACTGCCTGGTGCTGCTCGGGTCCGCTGGCGTCTAGACTTTGGGCCACAGGTTAGTCCCTTGGTCCTGCAGCCAGCAGTCCCTGGTGCCAAGTCTCCTTTTAAGGAGAAGGGGAGTAGTGCCAAGCCTTACTTATTGTAAGGGGCATCTTCTTTCTCTCTTGATGACGACCCTTCTTTGCGGTGTTGGTGGCACACACTTGTCTCTCTAACTATATACACATATATACACTTATCCTATCATATATACATTAATACTTTTCTTCCGTAGAGTGCGGGCCGCTTTTCCGCTCTCGTGTCCTGTAAAACAAGTTGAAATCATCCTATTCCCGCACAAGGCGCCTGTTCAGCACAGCACATGAGGCCGCCTGGACGACGTACTGGCCCTCCCCTCCGTTTGAACCTTCGACCCAAAGTCTCACGATCCAGGACATTGCCTTGAGGCGAAAGAGGTGGGATCTCTCACTGAGTCCGAGGGAAAAACTAACCCTGGAGTGTAAACAGATTAAGGAGAAGAAGAACAAGGAGAAGAGATGGATCTGTCTTTCCTGTGCTCTACTCACTATGTAACCTTTAAGAATCGCTTTCATTTAGGTGTAAGTGGAACGCAGCTGTCAGGTTATCGCTGAGCACTCGGTATCACGCAACATATTTGAAGCAACTAGGAAGGCATTCCGGCTTGAGAGACACCAAGTTCCGCCATTTACTGTAAGAGGGCCAACTTTGGATTCCGTAGTGTAGTGGTTATCACGTGCGCCTTACACGCGCAAGGTCCCCGGTTCGATCCCGGGAGGAAACAAAGCATTTTTTGGCTTTTTTGTGGAAACCTGCTTGTTTCAATTCTCGAGATAAATGGTGAATTTGAGAGAGGTGAGCACTCCTATTCGCAACATATTTCGTCTCTGGTGCATCTGGGTGGAAGTATAGTTACAGACAAGCTTGCTAACTAATAAAGGGAGGAAATTAAGGAGTTTTTATTATTATTATTATTATTATTTGTAAAAGCACAATGTGTTACATACTTGCATGTTTTAGGTTCTGGAATACATTTTTCCTTTTTTTAGTATATAACTTAAACAATTCATCAAATGCATTGAATGCATTTATGTCATTACGGCATTCCGGATATTAGCATAAATAATGAATTCAATATGCTGCTCATGGTATTATACCATTCATAGAAAAATTTTGAGCACTCTTTATTCAATAAGTGAAAGTGTAATTCTTTAATAATGATGAAATGTAACATTAGAACAACCCTAGCCATCATTAATCATTGTACGGTATTATAAATTTAACGTGACATTGTTCAACATCAACACTACCGAGCACGTTGACCATGCTGTTAGGGTCGCGCAACTGTGAGCTTGCATTTGGGAGATAGTGGGTTGGAATGCCACAGCCGGCAGTCCTGAAGATGGCTTTCCATGGTTTCCCAATTTTCAAATTAGGCAAATGATGGGGAAGTACTTTAATTAATTCCACGCACTCTTCATTCCATCTCCTAGCTCTTTCCTATCCTATCGGTGCCATGAGACGTATAAGTGGCGATGCGAAGTATAGAAAAACATCATCACTATTATTACGTTTTCCCAGTTGTTTCAGAAACAGCAACAGAATTCTCTCTCTAAAATGTATTTGGAAGTTTCTACTAAATGTAATCTTTTTGTGGCGATTCATATTTCAAAATGAACATATATAAGTTATAGTTCCTTTAGTTGTCTGTAGGGTTTCTTTTTCTTCTCAATCCGTTTACGCTAATAGTTAGGTTTTCCCTCGGACTAAGCGAGGGATCCCACCTCTACTGGTTTACGGCAGTATACAGATATTGGGAAGGGATACAAGTGAGAAGGAGGAGCAGTGCCTCACCCAGGCAGTCTCACCTGCTATGCTGAATAAGGTCCTTGTGGGCGGATGTGAAAAAATGAAATATCGTATGGCTTTTAGTGCCGGGATATCCCAGGACGTGTTCAGCTCGCCAGGTGTAGGTCTTTCTATTTGACACCCGTAGGTGACCTCCGCGTCGTGATGAGGATGAAATGATGATGAAGACAACACATACACCCAGCCCCCGTGCCATTGGAATTAACCAATTAAGGTTAAAATCTCCGACGCGGCCGGGAATCGTACACGGGACCCTCTGCACCGAAGGCCATTACGCTGACCGTTCAGCCAACGAGTCGCACGGGGGACGTGATGATTGGAAGGGATAGATAAGGAGGAGGGAAGGAAGCGCCCCTGGCCTTAAATTTGGTACTATCACGGCATTTTCCTGGAGGAGAAGTCGGAAACCACGGGAATTGAACCCTCTCTGATCAACTGACCTCCCGAGGCTGCGTGAACTCCGTTCCAGCCCTCGTACCACTTTTCAAATTTCGTGGCAGAGCCTGGAATGGGACCCGGGCCTCTGGGGGTGGCAGC